>NC_136060.1:174612236-175158672 GCF_964261635.1 Lissotriton helveticus
CTACGCAAACACCCCCAAACGGAGGTAGCCGCACTGTGCCATCCTTTATGTCGACATACTTGGATAATGTCAATACAAGCGTCCCTCAGGAGGGGCAGGAAGGCTGCCGACTACACGGGTAATAAATATTTACAATGTCTAATATGTCTCGCTTGGCAGAGTGCGCACTAACGGCATTACATTAGTTAGCCGAAGGAAGATGCTGGGAGATCCCACTGGCGTTAGGGAACAGAAAGAGACTCATTTATTAAGGCCAGCTTAGAAAACTCCATTACAATACCCGTCGGGGGTCATCCATATCCGATGTCAAGTAAACGACACACATTTCAACAAGACTAACAGTAAACAGCATGCCAGAACTCAGGCAAAAAAAGAACCATTGAAAAATAATCCACAAAAATAGGTCAGCAATTCAGCGCTTAATTTGAGCCGGTGGTTTCCGGTGCTGTGCACCAGCACTTTATTGTCAACACCGTCCCTTTTTTGTGATGAGCACAATCACAGTACAGCAATTCAGTATACATAAAAAATGACCATTCTCACGGCTTTGGGTGATCTGTATTAGATTACGTAGCAGCTATTTGTCACTTTTAATGTCTATTACAAGTCTGAATTGTCACACTTGGAGTGTGATGGTTTTAGTAGTTGGGTCGGTGTGTCACTGGTAAAAAACAAACACAGTTGATGGACAGAATGTAGAACAATGTCATACATTCACCCCAGTACAAGGATCTGGGCCTAAATCCATCGTTTTTTTGCACTCCACACCACCCTGGGTTAGACACTGGCTATATGCAAATCAGCTCTGACCCTGTGCCTCATGGGAACAGTCCAGTCCGAACTACCAAGCCATGTCTTTCCCAGACCGGAATCAAGCATCCAAGGACCGGTTTCTGGCTATCAGCCTTCTTCAGCCTGGATAGCTTGACTCCAGTGGTGTGGAGAGCCTGGGACTGACGTCTGAGCATACCCAGCCCACTCGGGGTGAAAATTGCAAAAAACACAGTTGATGGACAGAATGTAGAACAATGTCATACATTCACCCCAGTACAAGGATCATGGCCTAAATCCATTGTTTTTTGCACTCCACACCACCCTGGGTTAGACACTGGCTATATGCAAATCAGCTCTGATCCAGTGCCTCATGGGAACAGTCCAGTCCGAACTGTTACCAGTGTGTCACTGGTAACACTGGTAGGAATATTGGGTGGTGCAAGCTGCAGTAGTGTAATGTTAATAATGCTTATTTCTATGTTTAATGCTTATGCATCTGATTATGCCTCGCACTAGCTAAATCACTCTCGCAAGCTGTCTTCCAATCATCCTCGGACAATACAGAATCATACCCTTGTACTGCGTCCACCACAGCTACGTATTCAATGTCTTTCATTAGAGAATCCTCATTGTCCTTGTGCATAAGCAATCTGGACAAACAGTCGGCACAAAAAAAATTCTGCCCCGTATGTGTTTATCCACAAAATTATACTCTTGGAGTTTCGACACTAGCCTCATGAGCCTGGCGGACATATTGGTGGTGTTTACCTTACTAAATATATATACCAAAGGTTTATGAACTGTCACTAACTCAAACTTGCGTCCCCAGATGTACATTCTAAACGTATGAACATCCCACACGCATGCCAAAGCTTCACGCTCTATAGTTCTGTACTGCTGATCAAACTGTTTAAGAGATCTAGAAGCGAATGTTACCGTGTGCTCATGTCCATCCACCCTCTGACTTGGTACTGCTCCAAGTCAGAGGAATAAACCTAATGTATCTTTATCCGTGGGTGCTTTTGCTTCTTCAGTTGCTCTAATTACAGAAAATGTTGGCTTAATCCCATGACTAGACACAGTGTGGCCTAAATATTCCAACTCTTGTACAGCGAATTTACATTTATCTGACCTCACTGTCATCTGATATCAAGATAGACAGTGCACGTTTTAATATGACATTGTGTTCTTTGAAAGACTTGGCATATATAATAAGAATGTCGTATCTTATTTCAAGTAGCCTCCTGGGTGGCACACCGCCTCATACACAAAGTAAGCACTGGCAATACTCAAACATAGGCCAAAGTAGCACACCAAGTTCAACAAAATATAAAGCCTGATTTGAATGAAATCGTTTTTGATTGCACTCCACTTGTAGTATTACAAAGGATATCTTGATTGATATAGGATATTCTTTTCTTCGAAATAAAGGTGAAATTCAAAGAACAAATGCACAATTAGTATTTGCAAAAGACAACAATCTGCACTTGCACAAATGTACAAACCAAATTTGCCTCTGGTGCGCTTCATAAGTGAAATCTGCCTTGCACTCATGCACCTGGCTCTTGCGCATGCCTTGTGCTTGGCGCATGCAAAGGGTGCAGAAAAAGAGGCTTCCACCATATCCATCATTCTCAAAGGGCTATGCCAGAATTTACAACTGGCACACGTGATTCCACTACAGACCTGACCAGGGCAAGGCTTTGGCAAAGAAGGCAAACGCGGACAAGGGAAAGAAATGTCTCATGACTGCATATAATCAATGTAAGAAGAAGTACAGATTCACATCCCCTTACATAACTTAGGGCGGGAGATGTAACTTTAGTAATAAACAAACAGGGACATACCCTTCAAGGCCAAATAGCAGCCTTTGTGTGGATTGAGTGGAGGAGTGGGGGGCTGACATAAAATAACTAAACAAAATAAACACGTACCTGCCTTGCCGCATCACGCCCCTTTCTTCTGCAGGCACGGGCTCCCAGAGTTCACTGTGGCCAATCCTGACACTGCTTTCATACTGCCGAAAGCAGCGTCAGGATTGGCCTGAGTGCCAATGATTTACACTACCTGTTAGACTTGGAGCCTGTGTCTGCTCTCTGCAAACAGCAACACAGCTCGGGTTGGAGAGAGCTTCAGCGCACATGACGGTTTGGTCGGCCCCAGATGGCCAGCCAGATGCATGATATTGGTATAGTGTGGAAGTTTGCAGACATCAGCTTGTCCCAGCCAATATTCCCACATAGTTCATGGGAGCCAATGCATATTAGAGCAGCAGGTGCTCACAAACTGCTTTGGTGAGATCCACTCGGTGGTCCTTAGGAAAATCAATCAATCAATCTATCAGGGTACTTGTAAAGCGCGCTACATACCCGTGAGGGTCTCAAGGCGCTGAGGGGAGGGTGTGGGGGGTGCCGCTACTGCTCGAAGAGCCAGGTCTTGAGGAGTCTTCTGAAGGCGAGTAGGTCTTGGGTCTGGCGTAGGTGGGTTGGGAGGGTGTTCCAGGTTTTGGCGGCGAGGTAAGAAAAGGATCTGCCGCCGGTGGTCGTACGTTGGATGCGGGGGACACCTGCGAGGGCGAGGCTGGCGGAGCGAAGCTGGCGGGTGGGGAGTAGAAGCGGAGTCTGCTGTTCAGGTATGCTCGTCCGGCGTTGTGGAGTGCTTTGTGTGCGTGGGTGAGGAGCTTGAAGGTGATCCTCTTGTCGATGGGGAGCCAGTGCAGGTCTATCACGAGGGCGGTGATGTGGCTGCGGCGGGAGGCGTTGACGATCAGTCGGGCGGAGGCGCTTTGGATGCGTTGTAGCCGCCTTTGGTGTTTGGCTGGGATTCCTGCGTACAGTGCGTTGCCGTAGTCCAGTCTGCTGCTGACGAGGGCCTGTGTCACTGTTCTTCTTGTTTCGGTCAGGATCCATTTGTAGATCTGGCGGAGCAAGCGTAGGGTGTTGTAGCAGGAGGAGGAGACGGCGTGGACTTGCTTGGACATGGAGAGGGAGGAGTCGAGGATGAATCCTAGGTTGCATGCGTGGTCGGTTGGTGTCGGTGCTGTCCCTAGAGCGGTCGGCCACCAGGAAAGAAATGATGAAAGCGAAAACTACATGATCGTTAAGCATAATAATGTTAGCACATGCGTGCCTCATATTAATATACCTAAGTAAATGGACATATATATTTCACTTAGCACTGCTGCTGAAATCAAGCAAGATAGGCAAAGGGTCTGAAAGACAGACTACTAAAATGGTGTTCAGACCCATTTTCTCTAAAGATAAATACAAAAACTGGTCTTCCTAAGGAGAAAAAGACTAGATTCTGCAATTTAACATGTGGCATCAGCAATTGCCTGCTGGTGGTGTCTCCAAGACCACACAATTCAGCCCTGGGCCTTTGAGAGAACTAATGTATCTTGTGTCGCACTTCCATCACCCAGACTTGGAGAGCCCTCGTAAAACTTGATTTCATTGTGGTACCTACAGCACATTGTGGAGAAGGGTAAGAGAGGAAAACAAACCCTGTAACCAAATACGCTGTTAATTCCTACTCACACAAGAGGATTATCAAGAAAGAAACCATCTTAGAAAATACCAAAAGAATGTCCCACTAAACCTGGGTAATCAAAAGAAAACATCAGAAGTCCACCAAAACCCTGAAAAGAAAAACTAAAGGGTCGTCTGAATGGGAGCGTGATAATATTGATGTCACACATCCACCTCTTGTTCCTACCACTTGATACACTGCACTAATGATCGATCCTAAGAAAAAGTGTATTGAAAGACATACAATACATATGAACCTCAGAAGGGGATCGGAAAAAACAAACAAAGATCTCAAAGCCAGACTCCATTTTGAGCATTTTAAATTAGCCTGTCTGCCATTGACCCATTTGCTGCATGTCATGATCTTTAGAGGAACTTGTGAAAGTATCAATTCATCCAAATAATGACTTTTCTAACATCGAAGGCAACGCAAGTCTGCTGCAAGTTCCCTGATGTCTGCATTTCAAAGCCGGACAGTGAAAGTGCAAAATAAACATGTAGTCTGCGCTGATTTATTTTCATTATGCTGGTTCATACCAGTTATGTCTTGGACTAGGTGGAACATCCCTCAATGTAAGGTAAAAATCAGTGGCGAACCCTATAAAAATTCCATGAATTGATGCTTTCACGAGTTCCATGAAAGATAATGACATGCAGCATGTGGGCCAAAGGCAGACTTGCTGACTTAACATGCTCAAAGTGGTGTCTGGATTTGAGATCTTTATGACACTTACATTTCAATCCATGTATGTGTCTATTTTAGGCGGAGAAGTCCCAATGGACAGAAAGGGGAAAACACAAAAAAGGGCACCAAATAAACAGACCGAGGTGGTCCAGTACCACTCCTTCAGACGTATAAAGATTGCATGGCTTCTTGTGAATGTAATGTCTGTGGAGGTAAGAAAAGGCCTGGATATCACCCAGGGACCCAGAAAAAGGGTATTACAGGTCTTTCAAAAGTTCTTATGAACAAAGCAGCAACCAAAAACCCCGAAGAATTATTTCAGGTTTCTACAAAACGGTTTCTCTTCTTTACCACTAAACAAAAGTTTAATTAGCTTTAGAGCTGTTGGGACCAAGACAGGTAAACCATGAATACAAAACTTAAGGACAAAACAAGATACAGAAGAGTGCCAAAAATTAGCAGAAGAATCTTATGCAATATTTTCAAACTTTGTAGTTAACCCATCCGACTTTGGAGTCTAGGTATGAAATGTCCCTAGGGACTGCATGGCATGTAAGGGAAGGTATACGTCAGATTTTGCATCTAACTTTTGTGAGCTTGAGAACTGGCCTACGTATATTGTAAGTGTGCAGGTAGATTTTGCCTGTTTCTGGGCTTCTCAAGTAGGGTTTCATTGGAAGAAACAGGTCTTCCAACAAAATGCTGCATAAAGGTTCTTGTTCTTTGTGCTTCAGTGGCAACGTCAAAGTATCTGCAAGAGCAGAGTGCTCTCTGTAATATGCCAATCACAGGTATTAAGTAATATTGGAAATCAGTGCACATAAATAATTTTCCAGAGCTCGAACAGATCAATGCGAGTCCTCTCGCCCATTCCCTGCTCATGTCCTGTTTCTTACCTGCCAATCTCAGACCAGGCGTTAACTAGGCCGGACTGAAAATTAAATTATGCAGGCGTAGTTCACTTAATTTCAGGAATCTTACGTTACACCACATCGCGCTGTTACACCACAGTTCATGGCAAAATAATACCACAGGAACAATGCAAACAACCACGTCAGTGTTTATTCTTTTTGGCAATTGTCTTTCTATTATATTAAATAATGGATTGTCATTACTGTAACTCTTCCAAAATTTTGAGTTCATGCACATAAGAAACAATTATAAAAAATAGAACATAACATGCGGTTTATCCCATGTTCTAGTCCACGAAATACACATGCAACTTCTTTTGTATTTTGAACTTGATTTACAGCCTTAACTCAACATGAAGTAGAAGTGTGTGCCCGCGTTGAGTAAGGTGCAGAGAAGCAGGGCAATGGGCACGGTTGAATTGGATGCAATGGGGAGGATTTTTGAGGAAGATCTGGTTTTGTGTAAGCGTAATAGGCAGTTTATTCCAAACTCCAGGTCTGATCAGAAACAAACCCCATCTTGCATTACACCTCTGAAATCTAGGGATCACTACGAGTGAAGGAGCAGCCGAGCTCTGCAAAGTGATTATTATTATTATTTTTTTTATTTATAACTGGAACATGTCTGGGGCTATTTTGATCTGAGATGTTAAGCCATCTTAACATTTTACGAACGCACACGATACAAGTCAAACTCCTTTTCCAAAACCAACCCACCTGAATCTGCATTTTGAAAAGGCAACTTGTTTTTTTTTTTAATTATTATTTAGGAAAAACTATAAACATCTTGCATCAATATACCTTACATACTAGAGTAGCTCTTGTCATAATTCCCACTTGTTCATTTTCTTTAAGGTAAAATGTTGTCTGGTAAATCGATCTAGAACCTGCAGGGACTGAAACTGGTTGGCATCAGTTTCTACCCTTAATATGGGACCAGTTATTACTTAAGACACCTTCACTTGCCTTTGAATATATACTATATTACTAGGCAGGTTAAGCCCTGTGGTAGCTTGTAACCAGGATATTAATGACTTCCATAGTCCCAATAGCAACATTTTCTGCTTTAGAGTCGTTTAGACTAAACCAATTAGCCCCCATCCAGGACTCAATTTTCCTAACAACTCTGCCAATAACTCCAGTTCTTGACAGCCTACCATTAGCAGAAGTAAAAAAAACTGTGCTCAGCTGAGCCAAGAAATTCTGAAATGGCTTACAGGTTTTGTCATTTTAAACAAAAACGTGCACAGTGCAAACATGTGTCCGGTTGACTTATGCCGTTCACATTCTTAATAACAGAATAACTTCAATAAATGCAAATCTCTAAAGAGAACGTTAATTTTTTGGCTCCATCTTCAGTAAAAGAGCAGAGATTCGGTAAAGGCATGTTGGCCCAGAACTAGGCCTTGAACTCAAAAAAGGCTTCCCCAGCAGCAAAACAAAAACCAAATATTTTAAGTCCAAGCGGGGGAACAATGTTATGGCAGCCCGGCCTCACTCACAAACTAGCTTTGCTCACTTTGTCCAACAATAATATTGTAAAAGTGGAATTACGAGGAAGAGAGAAGTTCTGCAGATTTTTCTTTAAATGTAAAGCTACTGGGAGATTTGCTCGCTCTCCACGAAAATAGCTAGTACACTTAGTCTTTGAATTTACTGCAAAGTTTGGAAAACCGGTATCGTGAAGGTTGCCTCCACTTTACGGTAATATTCTTTATTTCAACAAAAAAAAAAAAAAAAGATGTTCTCCCCTACTGAGAGAGCTGTGTAAAAGAAAATGGACATTAACACAAAAGTAGTGTTCAGACATGGGACCACTGCTGTGCAAAGTTCAATGCCATTTTAGAATAAAATATAGAATGCTTTGGTGCGAAATACCGTTTTGATGCATGGTGATTAGCTACAGAATTTAGGTAAACCTAATTTTAGTGATAAGAAATGTGGTCGGACAAGGATTAGTTTATGTAAGGGTACTCTGCATAATACCCCAGACTGCTCAAATAACAAAACGAATAAAGAACATTTTCAGATAAAGAACTAGTGGTTAATTTGAGAGAAGAGTAATGCTTAAGTCATAAAAAAGTTAAATCCTATGAAGATACACTTGATTTAGAGAAGACTAAACAGGAAAAAATATGTATTGACCTAAGCCATAAACATTGGGCTCAGCAAGGCAAAGGATACCTGAAACTTTGGTTGGAAATGGCAACTGGAATGACACAACCTCCACAGTGTTTGTCAGACGCATGAGAACCTTCGTTACCATAGCCAACATGGAAAAAACAGTTTAATTCATATTTGGTGGCAATAGGGGGGAGACACAAAGTCAGCATCTAGGAAGCAGGATGTTTAACAACACAACCTTGGGGTGGAAGGCAGGAATATTTATTAAAGTTTGGAGGACATTTCCATGGGAAATGATGAAGGGGATCCGAGAGACGTGTATGACGTCAGTGAAGATGTTAGAACTACACTTTGGGAACCCAGATAAACATAGTACTTGAGCGCCATAAGTTCTCTGCATGTCAACAAGGCAAAGTGGAAAGAATAGGTAGCTGTGTGCATGTTTGAGAAACTTGGCTAGAACATGTGAATTTGAAGACCAAATTGACTCCTTAATCAGGTATCAGTTAGTACAGTGTACAAACAGAATTAAGGTGCAGGAGAAGCTTTTGGCGAGGAACCCTAATCTCAAGGAGGCCATTTCCACCCTAAAAGTTATTGAGCACACCGCTTGTTGGATTAAAGAGATCAAGAAAGATGATCATTATATAGTGAGGAAATTGCCAGTCACTTCTATGAAAGCGGATGATGGGCAGAAAACTTTACGAAAGAACAAATGATTAAAGGAGATAATCAGGTTTATCGCTGTTGCAATGGCCAGCACACAGCAAATTACCTAAAGTGTTTTGCTAGGAATGCTGTTTGTAGGAAATGCGGGAGGAAAGGGTATTTTGCCAGAGTATGTAAAGGTCTTCCTGATGTGAAAAGCGCAGACATGTTTGTACACCAAGTAGAAGAAGCAAGAGATGGAGTGAATAATATAGTGTTGGCAGTCACAGATAGTGTGATTTAAAAAAAATAGTGTGATAAATGTAAGTTGAGTATGCCAGAATATAAGATAGTTACTAGGGGGGTAAAGAGCTTACTGTATTAGCAGATTCTAAATCACCATACACTCTGGTTGGCGACTGCATTTGGGAAGAGGAGTATGGCAAAGAAGGACTAACCCATCGAACTGCATTGTAAACCTTTTGGCGGTGCAACGATTGATGCTATTGGATATGTTCCAAATGTTGATTAATTTCAAAGGAGAAAAGGCACTGGGGAACATGTATGTAGCTAAAAGGGGGGTTGTTTGCATGGTTGGAGACATCAAAGAGATTTGAGTATAACCCTTAAAACAATGCATAGGAGCAAGTTATGCCTGTGAATGAGGTGTGTGAGACTGAGGATATTGTGAAAAGATTACCCGAAGTCTCTTGTGAGAAGTTAAGACGGATAAAGAAGTTTCAGTTTTGCATTGTACTTAAAGAGGTTGTGTAGCCGGTTGAGTGCAAAGTGAGCAAAATATCACATAGGATGTTGGACCCTTTGAAAAAAATAACTTGGTAGGTTGTTGGAGTTAGGTGTGATAGACGAGATTGAAATTTCAGAGTAGTTGACTCCACTTGTGTTGTGACCAAAGGACAATGGCAAATGTTTGAGTATGCGCAAAGATCTAAGAGGTCTAAATAAAAACATTTGGTTTGACAGGCAGCCTCAGTATTGGTCAAGAATTGTCCTTGTTGAAAGACGTGCGGTTTTTTAGAGTGATGCGATGGACCTCTCGGCTGCTTATCACCAAGTGATATTGAGTGAGGAGGTCAAACATTTGACTTCACTTGTTACGCACTTAGGTGCTTACCGTTTTTTCCATATTCCTTTTGGACTTGCAGCAGCATTCATATTAGGATTAAAGTACTGGAGGGGGTAAGTCAAGTTAAGGTCTTCCAGGTTCATATTCTGGTGTATGCTAAAGAAGAGGAAGATCATGATAGGAAGCTGTATGAACTGCTTGAGAGGTTATGGGAGTATGACCTAACGTTATAGTGATGGAATTAGTCTTAAGCCTGATTTGGCCAAGTCCATAATTGATGCACCGGAACCTTCTAATAAGGATGAAGTGCATTCTTTCTTGGGTTTAGCCAAATATAACAAATTTATCAAGAATATAGTTACTGATAATAAACTAAGTGAGTCTAGGGTCTGACCTGGAAAGCAAGGGAGATAGCCTCCAGTATGTATACAGGCCCACTTATACGAGTTAAGACTGCCTGTTGATGCCATGATTATTTTTCCATGGGTGATTTGAATGTCTTGTTTATTGTTCTACATTCTTCCATGTTTCAATCCATAGGAATTGTGCAGCACACACAGCATAAGACCTATGATTTGAGATGTTAACCATGAGCTGATATACTGGGCTGGCCCTGGGACAGTTGAGGGGACTGGGATGGCTCTCTGATGTATAGGACACATTTTTGTCACTTGTCGTACACTGAGATTGTGTGAGACACCATGTATCCTGATGATTTTGCAATTCTGAGATAAAAACAAGTTTAACCCCAAACAATAGTTACTGTTAATAGAGTGCAGTTCCCTTCCTCTCAGATGTTGGAGTTTTTGAAGGACTTGTGTGTCAAACGCTAAAGAACAGCACTTCATTCTCCCCAAGCCAATTCACTGGTGGAAGGTAAATAAGTTGGTTAAAGCGGGTTGTCAACAGACTGTGGAATGTGGTTGTTCCTGGAGGAAGTTACTCAGGGAAAAACTGTGGGTGCACAGAACCGTGCACAACATGGTCACAGATTGTACTCCTTTTAGCCTTTGAGATGAGGAATTGCTGACACCAAGATAAATCCCCGGTGGTTGAAGGGTGGAAAAGAGGAGGGCAGGGTATGGAAGGAGGAGGTGAAAGAGAAAACTGATAAGCATCAGTTGAAGTACAAGGAGAGGTTTGACAACAAACATGGGGTAAAGAAAAGTGTGTGTGGTCCAGGGATGACAAGGTGTGGATCATAAAAAGACAATTCCATATAAAATGAAAGTGGGTTTTCTGGACCTTGCTGGATCACAGCAGTGAAGTTCATCGTGGTGCGAGTACAAACCGGTAAGTGGTGGAATATGTCCAGACTGGTTAGTTGTGACAGAAGGGATGAGGAGAATGATGATGATGGTGTTGATTGTCACAAATGTTCTATTCGTTCTCAAAGATCTATTCGTTCTCCTGTGTGGATGAAATATTACTATAGTAAATACGTTCTCGTAGAATGCATGTATGTGTTGTAGTTCTGCTACAGTTTTGTTCTCCTTGGAAGATATTTTTCTATCTGAAACCACTGCACTTTGCACTTTGTTTCGTATTATCTTTAGGGTTGATGTGGGTTAGTTGTTTTAGTTCCTGCCCTGGTTACATTTTTTTTTCAACCCTTGTAAGAGGAGGATGTGTTATGTTTTAATGGGCTGCATTTTGTTTATCAGTTCTGTAATGGATTGCTCACCATTTAATTGGAGTGTTCTAGGTGGAATGTTTTGGTGGATGGTGGTAGTTGGAGACTGAGAAGAGTGAATATCTGTTTGGTGTTGCTCTTAGCTGAAACCTATTAAACGATCTTTTTTTTTTACCTCAAAACGCTTTGGAATTTCATAATTTCTTTGAGGCGAACTCCTCAGACTCCCTCACAAAATTGTATTTTTAAAATTAGGATGAAACAATTACGCTGCAATTTTTCAAGTATAAGGACAACAAATCAAATCCGTTATAAAGAGATTCACCCTATTAATACTTCGAGATTTCAACACAATAAAATGTAGCATGATTTCTTTGTGGCAGCAGCAAATCATGTGTGTGCCTGTAAGAAAACGCTGTGCGCCCCCTCATGCTAATAAGAGAGACCAATATGCTCAGCATCTCCAAGATCCTGAAAAGGCCCAACGCCCCTAGCCCAGGAGGGGCTCTGCCTCGGTCCTGCATGGTCAGCTCCACTCTATTTCTGCAATGCTGAATGAATGGTTGTGCTGCTCAAACCACAAACCTTAGCTTATTATTAAAAAAAAAACATTCCAGCCCGTTAAATTGCTATACCGGTACATCGCTTTCTTTTGAATGCATCATACAATCTGACACAAACATAGGTATAAAGGGCCACTAATGGTACAGAATATCAAAATACAGCAGCACAATACATCTCCATAATGCAACAACAGGAAGCAGAAAACACAGCAAAGAAAATGGCAGCTTTGTGACTAAAGAAAAGTGAGAGGGTGCCAGAGGTGTGCAAAACAAACCGCTTCCTTTCCATACACTGTCTTTTTGTTCTAAAACTGCAGTGCTGCAGCGACGAAAGTTGAAGAAATGTTTTTGTATTCATAATTCTCGGAAAAAATAGCTGAGATCTGAACAAACGTGATCGGATGAAGTCCATGCCCCGACAGGGAGGCTCATCAGCCTAGGACACGCTTCTGGGCCGGCCTGCAAGAGAAGCTGTACCCCACTGAGGTCTTCATAGCTGCAGGAGAGGGGGCCTCCTTCAGTCTTCAGGGACAACTACAAGAATGGACTGGGCATGGAATACTACTAGCAATATCTACCTGTAATCAACTCAGCCTCAAGACTCCTTGTAAATTGCTATTAAAAAAAATGTGAACTGTGGGCAAACCCTCCATCCCAGACTCACGATCTGCATCGAAAGCCCCAAGAAGCCAAGTAATTGGAAAATGTGAACTATATATAAACCATCTAACGCAACAAACCAGATGAATCCAAAACTTCCAGATTAAAAACAGAAGGGAATTTGCAAGGCTATTCTGAGGCCCATCACCAAATCACTAAATGCTGAGAGAACAGGGAAACACTCTCATTGCCTTTTGAATTTCAGAACATCCAGGTCACGTGCTGGAGTCCCATCATACACAGCACAACGTTCTACGAATGAGAACGTTTGCAGTGATTTTAGTTCTGGCCTTCAGACAACTTTAGGAAACTTGAGAGCCTTACGATTTATGTAGAATTCCTAATAAAAATATAGGAAATGGGCTTCCAGTCAGACATCATCCACTCGGGTTTAGTGCTGTTCACTTTTTGCTTCTGCCCAGCACATGACAGTTTGGGGCAGCAGATCTGTCCACTTCACCTACTGCCTGTCTAGCACTGGGACTGCATTTTGTCCTGATCACCGTGCACAGCCACTTGAAAAGGAGTGCACATCAGTGTAAGAGCTGATGCACCTGGACTGCGGCTTCATTTTTGCATAAGTTTGTCCCAAAAGAAAAAAAAAGATAAGCTTTGCCAATGCTTGTTTGACATATAAGCCACAGTAGCGCCGAATGTTGCGTGATGCTCCGTGAGCATGTTTTCTCAAAACTTACAAAAATGAAAATCACTGTTCTAGAAATCCATTTGTCTCGTTGCCGAGAGTAAAGACACACGTCGGACATGACGGATGACGGCTGCTAGTCAAGTGACCACTTGTTGGGAGTGATGGGCGCTTTGTGCACAAGTGAAAAGCATGCATTCGGCACACCTTTGAAAAGGGAAGCGTAGTGCGATCAAAGAAACCACAACAATGCGTGGCTCTTTTCAGCATGTGCTTCGGGGTGCATTAATGTTGACATTTTCCCCTTTGTGCAGTCGCACGCAGGAGAACCCTCAGAGCACATTCCAGGGAGCAGACCATTTTTACGCTTTAAATGAACCGTGGTCCAAATGATTTATGCAGGAAGTAAATGGTGCATTTAAAAACAAAAGTCGGCATCACAGAATCACAACGTAAAGCCTAAACATAGTCAGCCCCTTGCTAGCCGCTGGGAAGGGTGCCAGGCGTTTTTTTGTTGCTACAGCTAGTTTAGGTGCGCAGTTAAGAGGGCCCGGCATGCCTGTAAGGACGACAATTCTACTGCCTGTGCAGGAGTAACTCTCATAGCAGGAGTAATGCTGGAACAACCGGTGGTGCTAGGGTGACCAACTGGCATAGGTGTGAATTCAGGACGGGGAGTGAAAAAATTCAGGACAAAGGGTCAAAATTCAGGACAAAAATTCAGGACGGAGGGTCAAAATTCAGGACAAAAATTTGGAACAAAGGGCAAGTTTTACCGACACTACAAATTAGCTTATGCAAGAGTATGTAAGTAAATAGACAACAAACATAAGTACAAGTCAAAATAAGTTTATATTAGGTTAAAAAGTAGTACAGCACACCAAGCAAAATTTGACCATGGAAATAATAGAGTTTTGACACCGGTAATATTAGTTTTGGTGCTAGTGTTCGAAATTATATCCCTAGTAGATTATAGGGTTGGGGTATTAAACCTAAATATAAGTCCCTAGTATATAATAGGGCCTGTATTAGGGTAAACTATATAAAAGGGTGCACTTACATTTGGAATGACCTACCCTATAAATCCGTAGTAGGTTATAGGGTAGAGGTATTAAACCTACCCACAAGTCCCTAGTATAAAATAAGGCCTGCTGTTTTGAGGCCAGCAGTCCTTTCTGCACTTGCTTGTGTGCACTGCTGATTGCCTGAGGCCAAAGTACTACTGCACTTTTCATAACCCCCCCCGCCTCCCAAAAAAAACCCACAAACGTCCACCTTGCAGGCTCCGTTAACCTCCCATCTCCTGCTCACTGCATCACCTTTTGTGGACCAGATTTAGTAAATGGCATGAAATAGATTGCGCGAATGGAAAAACGGACTGCAGCCCCATGTTTACATCAAGTCCACAATAAAAAATATTGTGTGATTCTATGCACTGAAGTTTGAAGGGAATCACGGCGGTTAAGGTGAGGTCAACAAGCAGCAGGATGAAAAAACATCCTTAGATAGTAAGAAAAGTTCAGGACTCAGTACTATGCAAAGGAAGAGCATGCTCTCCCACAATACATCTTTGAGATCCAAAAATGCAACTTTCTGAAAGCTTAGCAATCCAAAAATAACACCCACTTGTAGTGCACCTCACCACAGGAGTATGTATGTTGGGTTTACAGCAAATAAATTAAGGCATTTAGGACACAGTGTAATGCTGGGTTGCAAGTGGCATGTTCATATGTAACATTAGTGACCCGCTGCTGAATTATAATATTGAAAACACACATCACTATCCTGGCCTGAACATTAGCTGTAAACGCATTTACAATTTGTACCAGCCTGCCTGTTTCAGTGACCTCGGCAAATAGGTAATCAAAGAGCTGAAATTGATAATAAATTCAAAGGTGTTGTAAAGAGTGGCCCCTAAAATCGTTAAGCTGCGACATGGAATTATACAAGGGAGAATATAGTATGACAGCATATGAAAATAAAATTAATCTCAACTGAACGTATTGTAACTCAACCTAAGTAAATAAAAAATAAATGTAACCATCACCAACAACGTTCGTGTCACCTCAACAAAAAATAACTCCACATACTGAGTGCCAAAAGTAATGCAATTTAGCACTCTAGTGAGCACAATGTAATGAGTTTGATACAGCCATGCTATGCTATATTAAACTCATTACACTGCGCTGACCAGAGTGCTGAGTTGCCTTACTTTAGGCACTTAGTATGTGGAGTTTTTTTGGGTTGAGGGTACAACTTGTGCATGCTACTATCAAGCAACATGATTAGACCTAAACATAATACTGTGACCAGAGAGTCAGCCGTTTTTAGGCTGATCTGGTCACCGGAGACTGAGGCATAGGAGAATCACAGCATTTGTAAAACTGAAATGTTTAAACAAACTTAAACAAACATGGGATAAGAAGTCAGAGGCAGACTTGCCTACAGGGACATTTTATGTTTTCACCTTAATTGTGCCAGTATCTTAAAATATTCTTGATTGAACACTGCCTCCTCTATTTATAAAACCTGCCTGAGTTCTGCATACATTGTCTGATCCTGGGCATGTGCAATTTCTTTTTGTTTTTGTGACTTAGTGCAGGTACAGGTACGCCAGGGACCTCATTTCCTAATGGTGGGAGGATAAATTATTAATTTGACACCGTACAACTGAATCATCCAACTGATTTGCCAGTTTTAACATTTGAAAGATGTGCACAAAGATCTATGGAAATGAGCTCAGATGAAGAATTGTGTACAGTACACATTCCGTTCATGAAACCGAGCATGTTCTTTATCCTCCTCTACCTTTTGAAGGTCATACTTGTCAACGTATGAGCATAGACACATAACCCAATTCGTAGACATTTTAAAGACGCTCACCCTGTGAGTGACACTCTACTCTGAGTGACACCATTTACAATCTCTCAATTCTGCTCGCACTCTCATTGTGGGAGTAAGAAATGGCAGAAACTATGCAAAAGCAATGCTATAGATTAAGTGTGCATCGACAACATGCCAAAGCTAAACATTTCACTCATGTGAAGCTCACATGGGCCTATAGTAGGTAGGAGAGACTGATCTCCCGTCTCAAACCTATTTTAGACTCGAAGATCAATTAGCTTCAGCTCATACCATCTATAATACCTGTCCCTTGAAACAATTCCTAAGGGGACTAAACACATTTTGGCTGGTTGCTGTACTACTTAAAATTATCTGAACCTTCCAATTTGACACTCCTATATGCACTACTAATGCACATTTTTACCATAGATATGACTGGCTGATATACTGTCAGACTGTTAACAACAATGTCAAGAGCCTCTCATTACAACAATATGACTACATAATTGTTATTTAGCAGTGTTCATAAATAAACATGTATACTCGTAACTGTCTGATCTGCGCACTACTGGAATTTTATTAAACTGGGTGTGTGCTATCATTATAGCTTTAACTCACCTCATACAAATCCCTATTCAATTAGTTGACCTATGTGATAGGGACATGACACTGTTTGAAAACATACTTGAAAGATTCAACATGGATTAACACATGTATGCCTATGACACTCACGTCAAAGCCTAGGTGATCTTTGGTAAGTTCTGGATTGTCTCCTGGGCATGTAAATCTAGATGCACCAAAACTGACTTCATGTTAAAGCCTCCAATACACAGATAATTGAAACTGGGATCTTCTGCTCAGCCATCAAGACTGCAATGCCCCTAAGACTGAGCTATCGCAACTAAGACCTGATAACCGTTTCACTCTGTTATTCAACTAGTCTCAACCCACAGGCTAACACAAGCGCCTTTGCAAGACGTCCTCGGCCTAGGTGCTGCCATTGACTCCAAAAGTGTGAAAAATATACAGAGTATTACCCAAGTGTCCTTATAGGAATTCTGCTCTTTTTGCACCTGCAACAAATTGCTCTGATGTTTGACACACTGATTTTCAGAATGGAGTCTTGCATCACATTAAATGCCAAGTCAACAGCAAAAATTAAAAGCGTATAAAATAAACCTACCTGCCTTATCAGTTTGCTTTATGTATGCCAGCAAACAAGTGCAGCGAGATACCGACACTTTCATGGCAGGTGTCACCACTGAAAGGGTTTATTCAGACCCCAGCGTTAACACCAAAAACATTACATTAATCGAGTGCAGGGTGTGCTTTTAAACTCCATTATCATTTTACTGGTAAATAATGGAGAAAATGTGCTGATGCTTTTTCTGGGGAAAAAATGTACATACGCCAATACCACATTTAAAAAAATGTTCGCATAAACAGTACCACTGAAGTAAAATCGAAATACGCTCATGATAAAAGTCAACACACATTTTGTATCTGTTTTTGCGCTTTGTATTATGATTTTATAGAACATATATTAATTCAAACAAGTGTTTCATCATCACCAAATCGGTGATTTGCTGGGTAATGGCGGTCCACGGTAGACTGGTGATTCCGGTCCGGGTCTTCCTCCTCTGGCAGACTGGCAGTAGCGGCACACAGGAGCCTACAGGTCAGGGGTCGAGTCTGGGTCCCAAATTCTTTTTTTTTTTTAAAAGGTAAAGGCTCCCGTGGCTGGGTACCCTAGCTATTTTCATTGGCCCAGGGCCAATGATAACACTCCGGCAGTGTACCAGCGAGCTCTAGGATTGGCTGGTGGCTTTCAAGCCAATCCTAGATCGGTTTGTTTGTTCTCACAGCAAACATTTGAGCAGTGGTGTGAAGAAAGGCACATGATTGGCTGTCACCCAACAGCAGGTGAAATTACGGACAAATGGCGTCAGTTAAAGAAACCTTCACGGACAACGGACAGACGGCCGAAATTACGGACTGTCCGTGAAATTTACGGACGGTTGGTCACCCTAGGTGGTGCCTCTGTTTTATTTAGATTGGGCAGCCTCTACTGCAGCCTTGGTTTGTTTGCGGATTAGCGGTTGCATGTATGTATTGGGGCATTCTTAGTTTTTTGTTTTCTACATTACAATAGTCTGTGCGAGTGTGGTTGTGTAGAATGTGCTAGTACCAGCCACAGCTGAAGCGGGTTTGTTGGCAAGTTTTGGAAAGACGTTTCCAAACCATCACCAAACTGGGCGCTCCAATCTCCCCTTGAAGGATTTACTCCCCAAACACTAGATCACCATCCTCTATTAAACAACATTGGCATTACGCTACTAGATCCAATTATTACCTGCTACTGTCCTCTAACAAAGCACAGCGGGATGGAAAGACTGCAACCCCCAAACATATGCCCAATGGTGGATCACTATCCGTCTTACTTACAAGAGGGAAAGCAATACTGCTAATTCTGAGCCTGCAGTACCTAACCAGGCATTACATCAAAAGCAGTAGGACTGCATCTACCCGGATGCGAATTAAAAGATTAAGGAATCCGATATGTCTGTGTGGTTGAGCTGCTAAGCAGGAGCCAAGATCTAATAATGCCCTCAGCTTGTAACCAAATTGTGAAGTCCTGGCCAAACCACTTGTTAGATCGAGCCTGGGCAGCGCATGCACTGCTCTGCGAGGCATGCTGTATTCAGCTATGGACTTGAAGCCCCGCCCACACTCCACCCATATTTTTCATTGGCTTGTGTCATTGTCCACTGTAAATTGTGGCTTTTCATCAGTCAATAGGATTAGTAGTCCCTCCTTAGTACCTCCTTATCTAATTTTGTAACCTCCCATGAGGACACCCCCAGTTACGTGTTGTTAATCGGTAGGCTTGAACTACAGCCTCTAAGCACTATTTCCTCAAATAGCTATGTCCTGCCTGCCATTGCAGCCAGGACACGCTTTCTCCCTCTGCTTTGAAAAAAAAAAATCTTAATAGAGCACGAGCGCTGAACGCATTTGCAATGCAATAGGTCTCATTTGCAAGCGTTTAAGTTATTGGCTTTGTAAATGACAATGCCTTTTATGTGTTTTAAAAACAACACAAATAAAAAGCATTGTCATTTACAATGCCAATAGCTCAAACTCTCGTAAATGCAAGACCTATTGCATTGCAAATGCTTGTTTTTAGTTACTAACCTACTACTTTAGCACTAGAAATGTTAAATTTGTATTTAGGCACTGAGGGTCGGATTCACAAAGGTACTTGTAGTAAAGTTACGAGTGCGGAGTCTCCATACTAAGAATTGCAGTGCAGAGATTCCGCCTGAGTTCAGAGACTCCGCCCCGAGTGCAGAGATCCCGCCCCGAGTCCAGAGACTCCGCCTCTGCCCCGAGTGCAGAGACTCCGCCCGAGTGCAGAGACTCCGCCCGAGTGCAGAGACTCCATACACGTAACTTTACTATACGCAAGTACCTTCGTGAATCAAGCCCGTAGACTGGATTACGAACTGATAATTCAGACTCTTCTACTACCCTATTTGTGAAGAAATTGGAATTATGAGTGTGCAGACTTTATTGCTTCCACTAATTACTGGATGCCATAAAGTCTGCAAACCACACCTTAAGGTTCAGCAGGTCAAACCTGCAGGAATTTAGCCGGGAAAAAAGCCCAGTAATTACCAGAGCATTCATATTCTGGTGCTGTTATCACCGAATTTAGCATGCTATTCACCATTATTTGGGAGAAACTCATGGCACCTACCGCACCTGAAGCATTCCGAACCCCAGGGTGTCATATTTCATTGGTTTCCATAAAAATTGAATAACCTTCCAGGGCACTCGTATTTTGAGTGCTTCATTAAATTCTGACACCCGTGCCAAAAATAAGATTTTAATGTAGCTTGTATTTACATGGTGCAATAAAATACTACAACCATATTTTTGTAGCATACAAAAAGCTTGAAAAATAAGAGGACAAAGCATCAAAATCCGCATGTTAAACCCATTTTCATGTATTAACTTGTAATTGGTTATAGTTATTGCATCCAAGAAATAACAATTCCCAGGGTATTGCTATTTAAATTCATGCTAACAGCAAGTCACTCACAATCAGGGCCTTCTAGTCAAAAGCCGGGTAGCTACATATTAATAATGTCATGGCCTTCACACACAGCGAACATCCAGTGCACAGAGACATTTGAATGATTGTAAAGAAAACACAAAGTAATGATTTATGGCCGAACATAAAGAGTTGAGAGATAGCGTCTATATTTTCTCGTGTTAGTTGACAATCATTTAAAAATACCTTTTATACCATCTACAGTAAGTAATACAAACAGCGCACTCCACAGAGTATAAAAATGGGACAGCGACTAAAAGAAAGACCCAGAATGCGTCCACCTGTCCGTTTATAATACTGCAGTTCATTTCGAGTGATGGGGGTATTTCGTGGCAGGTGCACCTATATAGGTGTTTGAATGGAGGTAAAATATGGAGGACCCATAAGGGGTGCTGGACTCCTGCCTAGGTACACTCAAACGCACCAGACCACCGCTCAAATTATGTTGGACTGTCCTTATGGAACCTCAGCACAGCAGTCCAATATAATACTGAACACCTGTTGCAATCCTAGCTACTCACCAAATAGCACTTTGCATTCTGGCGCGTGCAATTCCGGTTCACACATTAAAATATGTAGGCTGAAAACCCAAGATGGGCTGAATGTGTCTTAAAAGACGTGGACACCCCTGTTATGAAGTTGAAACAATCATAATAAACCATTCCTTAATTTGAGCTGGTGGTTTCCGGTGCTCAACACCCTCACTTAATTGGTTTCCGGTGCTCAACACCGCACTTGGGACAGACTGCCACATGGTGGCGCTGCTCATTTAATTTAGAGATTAGCAGAACAACGGCTGTTTATGAATACAATAGACATTAAAAATTACTAATACCTGCATACCCAGCCATTCCTTTAGCTGTGGGGACCTGGAAAAATTTGAACTGTGGCACTTTTAGGCAAGAGAGATTGTTGTTTTTGCAGCGATGACATGGGGCGAAGGGTGGTGCAAGCTGTAGTGGCTTCCTGGTCAGGGTCCTGGCACTTATTTGACAAATTAAGCACTGTATAGTGATGTCAGATTCTAGCTTAAACATTCAGCTCGTCAAAAACAAGTGCCCCAAATTGCAAAAAACAACAAACACGGGGTACAGAGCTTACCAGGCTCCAGAGTTGGAGACTCCTTGGGGCTCTGGAGTGGCTTCAGGCCCTATCTTCTTAGGGCCTCCTTTCATAGGCGCCTGAAGCAGGGCAGGTAACCCCGTGAGTCTAATCCTAAATGTGGGAAGTAACCCCGGACTACTTAAGGCTTGAGCCGCAGACTAAGTAGCCTATACCCACCGCCCTGTCCTAGCTGGGGCTTTTCACAGAGCCTATGCAGAGGAAGATAGAAGCTGTAATAGAAGCGGCCGGGTGAGCCATGGGAAAGTGAGAGTCATTCATTTTAAAGCTTTATTCGACATTTGTCATAAAAGCGTTCACCTAACCCTAATACAATAAATACTACATTTAAAAATAATTCTAAAAATACATATTAAACATTAAATGTCGAATGAAATACATAATAAAAATACATCTGATTACATCAGGTTATCACAATTCTTAAAAAAATGAATTTCCTAGAATAAAATACAATAATCCATATGACAAAATGCAAAATACATAATTTCTTTAGAATGCAATTGCCATTAACGATCGGGTACGAATTAGCCATGACCAAGCTAAAAATGTTGCTACCCCAACCACAAACAATGTAGAACAATCTGTTTCAAGTATCCTGAGTGCTTCAGATTGGCTGCGGGTTCCCAAGATTGAGCACACAGGTTTTAACCATTTACGTCTAGGGGACGAGTACAGAGGGCAACAAAACAAAAAGTGGGACATGTGTTCAGTTTGTTCATTACAATGGTGACAATGTTCGTCCCATGCCGGGGACCAATGCTTCTTAAACGCGTTCAGCGGAAGTGTGCCTATGCGAAATTGAAAATAAAGTTTCCGATCATGGGGTTTTTCAATAATGTCCCAGAAAGGTTCGCAAAAAGGATACATTTTTATATTTAAGAAGCGAGATGTTAAATTCGAACTTGTACTGTCACTGAACATCGTAAGATAAACCATTTCCCAATATAGGTCTTTTAACTGAGTCTTTGTTGGAAAGCAGGTTACATCTTTAGTTTCCCACAGATAGTCCAATTTCAGTTTTATTAGGAGTCCCCGAAGCTCCCTTAACCATGGAATACTGTGGAAACAATCAAATTTAATGACATCCTTCAATGCTGCTGCATAATGGCTTAATTCTGGGGTCACCATAATCCGTCTCCAGTATAGGAGAGGGCGTAACCTCGCTATGTCCTCTATAGATTTTCTTCCCAGATCCAGTTTTAACGGGGTTGTCGGTGTACTTTGGGGGACCATCACAATCCCTCGTAAAAACCTGTTTTCGGCTCGTCCCAGTTCTCTCAAATTTGAAAATCCCCATAGTTCAGAGCCATATAAACAAGCCCCCAGGACTTTCATAGAATAAATTTCCAGCACACTGTTTACTGGCTTTGTCAGTGAGGTGCGGTGTTTAAGTGTAATTGCGCCTGCTAGCTGTTTAAACTTTAATAGGGTCATGGTTATGTGTTGCTTCCAGCTCATGTTTTCTTGAAGGGTGATGCCTAGGTAAGAAAAAGAATCCACTCTTTCTAATGGTGTATCTTTGTATTTTATTACACCTTTAAAGGTGGACTGCTGGTTGAGGCACATGAATTTTGTTTTGGTGGTATTCAATTCAAGACCCCTCCCATCGCAAAATACACCAAAGGCATCCACCACTTTTTGGAGCCCACTAGGGGTGCGGGAAAGTAAGAGTGTATCATCCGCAAACATGAGGACTGGTACACGAGAGCCAGCAATTACAGGGGCGTCACTAGCAACCTTCTCTAGATGTTCAACAATACCATTTATATAAATAGAGAAAAGAGTTGGCGCTAGGACACACCCTTGTCTTACCCCACGTTCTACTGGAAAGGGATCAGTTACTTCTCCTTGTTTGCCCCATCTTATTCTTGCGAAATTATTTTCGTGGAGACGAACAAGGAGTGTAAGCAATTCCTGGCTTAAGCCTACTTCCGACAAGGTCTTCCAGAGTTTTTCCCTGGGGACCAGGTCGAAAGCTGCTTTTAAGTCCACAAAGACTGCATACAATGTCCCCTGCTTTAAAGTAACGTTTCTCCAGTAGATGGTTAAGAAATGGAGAACTTGATCAACGCTACTAGTTGAGGGACGAAACCCAGCTTGATAGGGTGATAAAATGCTTTTTTCGTCAATCCATTGCTGCAGTTTGTTTTGGACTAATCGGCCCATTAGTTTTTGTGCTGTATCAATCAGACTAATGGGTCTATAATTTTTAGCCTGGGATCGATCACCTTTCTTATATATGGGAATAATTTCAGCTCCCTTCCATGAAGCAGGCACTTTCCCTCCCATAGCCACCGCATTAGCCAGCATTGCAAAATAGGTACACCAGGACTTCCGATCTGATAGAAAAATATCTGCCGGAATTCCATCCATACCTGGAGCTTTGCCCCCTGCTACGCAATCCAGTACTATACTCACATCCCCCTCAACGAATATAGGTGATTTGTAATAGACTTGATGGGGAGGACAATCAGTATTAAACATAGGGTTACGAGCATACTGTGGTTGGAAATATTCTACCCAATTGTTTTTCGGGACATAATTAGTGGGCTGGGGTGCTATGCCACCCTTTGCCCATTTCACTGAAGCCCAGAAACGCTTGGAGTCCTTGGAGGCAAACGCCTCCTTAAGTTCTTGCCAGCAATCCTCATCCCAGCGCTTCTTGGCTATTTTCTGGACCTGTCTATACTGGTTTCTCGCGAGCCTTACTGCTTCAGCACTTCCTAATCCTAGTTTCATGCTGAGATTATCTCGTGCTACCCTGCAGCTCTTATCATACCACCCTCTGGTCTCTTGGGCCTTTTTCTTTTTACTGGAGGCTACTGTTTTAACAAAAAAACTTTGAATTTTGGAAAACAGATTCTCGTGAGCAGCCATCATGTAATCTGTGAAGTCGTTCATCCCATAATGGGACTTAATTTTAAAGACTTCATCCACCACTATTTCCTTTAAGGTCTCTATTTTTGCAATGTCCTCTAGGAGCATACTCCACTTCAAGTGGCGGAGATTATTTGAGCTTACAAGGTCTTGTGTAACCATTTGATCCCCTCTTGGGTGGTCGGGTAATTCATGGTAGGGATGGAGTGTCAGGCACAAAGGATTGTGGTCACTTTCTATTTTGTCCTTCACTTCCATATCTACCAATTTATCCCATGCTCTTACATCCAGTAGTATGTAATCTATTCTACTGGCCGATCGACCATTATCAAAAGTATTTTTCCCCATAGAGTCTGACGGTACCCGCCCATTCACTGCTCTAAGCCCTCTAGAAAGACAAAAGCTTTTCAATTGAATTGCTACTGTGCTCCATTTTTTAATTGCTGGGATATCTAATTGAGGAATTCTCCACTTGGTATCCTCATCATCTGCCAGGATTCTATCCTCCTCGCCCATGGGTTCGAAGGTGGTATTGAAATCCCCGCCTATTATTATATGGGGTAACACTGGTAACATTTCAATATGATGCTCAAGGGTCGTTAAGGTTTCTGATAGTTTACCCCTAGCAACTCCCCTGGAATATAGATTAAACAAGGCCAATTGTTGGCCGTTTTGCCAGGTAATGTCCAGTGCTAGAATATCATTAGAGGGTATAGACCTTCGCTTGACCACGGTATTCAAAGTTTGGCGTACCCAAATTAACAAGCCCCCAGAGGGACGACCCACTCGGTTTTTTATGGCTGGAACATAAAAATTCAAATACCCTTGCCGGAAAATTGGTGTAAGCGACCAAGTTTCTTGCAACATGACAATGTCGTAATGGTCAATAAAGTCGACCCAATCTGGGATACTTAACTTATTTGTGATTCCCGCTATATTCCAAGAGATAATAGATAATGGCGATAAGGCCTTTTGGTGGCATATCTGGGCAATATCGGGGGTATTTACTGTTTCTATGAGATCTATGCCTGGGGCTACGACTCTACTCAATGATGATGACTTCTCAATTACCTCTAATACTCTATTTTGTTCTATCTGGGCTCTTTTTGGTTCCTCTGGAACAGGAGTAGAAAATACATTAGAGGCCGAGGAAAGTTTATGTGATAGAGACTCATCTAAAGAGAGGATCTTAACGTATCGTTTGTCCAACTGGACTTCAAGAGGAACAGGAGATACACATACGAGTCAATCACATGCATTTAGGTCAGTTAAGACTGAGTAGTGGTTATCCAAGTTTAGCCCCCACTCGCATACTGGATTGGTCCTGGCCCTTCTATTTCCCACAACTGTCCACTTTGTTCTTAGTATGCTAGATTTAGCTACTAGACCTCTTCTGCTATAGAAATAATCCAGTGTCAGGGGTACTATTTCTGCTGTTCTAAGTTGTGGGGGGAAGATGTTCCGTAGAACATCAGGCAACACTTCAGGGCCCTTGAAGTTCAAAACCACACAATCCCCTTGGAATTTCTTTGCCTTTGTGCCTATCCACTTAACCCTTCTTGCTGTGAGCAAATCATCAGATAGTTTTTCCTTGCCCCAGGGAGATATATGCATGTTATTACTAAGCCACTGAAGGGCCTTGTTTCTTAAGGAATCTGAAGACTCGATCTGTCCTATATTCAACGATGGTGTATTTGCAAGTACTAGAATCAAGGGGGAAGCTTCCACAATTAATTCGACTGGGCCAGTTTCTAGGCTAAAAAGCTCGGAGGTGGTATTGGGTACTGTTTGTACTGGATCTACAGGCAAAGCCATGTCGGGGGTGTCACCGTGCCCAGAACTAACTTGTTGAGTTTGATCAGATGGAACTGGTGGGTCTACATTCATGATTCCCCCGAGTGATTTCCCTGCAGCCTCTATGAGTTCAAATTTAGTTGTTAATAAATTTGATATTTCCCCTACCCCCTCATTAGTTTTCCTTAGGAGGGTCTCTAACTTGTTAACTTTGTTTGCTAGTTGGTCTACTTTTGATATAAGGGGTTTCATTAACCCTGATAGTGTAGACTCTAGTATGCCCATAAGCTTATTTAAGAGGGTATCCTCACCATCTGTGCTTTCATATTCTTCTTCCCTTGTCCTATCTTCCACCCTTTTCTTTGCTCCTCTAAGGGGAGTTACCGGTTTGTTCTTGCAGGAGCGTAAGCCCCCTCTTCTAGGTGGTGCCTTAGTGGTCCCTTTTTTAGCTCTTGGTGCAGGGACCGGAGTGGGAGGGGTATTGCTTTGTGGTACTAACTCCATAGCTGTATTAGCATTATTTGGCTCTTCTAAATTAATTAGGTCTACAAAGGGGTCCAGTTGTTGAGCGGTAGAGGCCGTAGATACATTCATGATGGAACAATCATTAAGGTCCTCAATCGGATCGGTGGGGATAGTTTCATCACTAAGAGAGTGGAATACCCCTGAATGATTAATTTGGGCACAAGGTGGCGAATCAATAATTCCCAATGAAGACCTCCGAACATTGTTAATTTTCGCCACTACCTGCACCAGATAATTATCCATTGTATTAGCCGGAGTTGCAGGCGTTTTTTGCTTCGACATTATAGTCAATCAGTTGTAAGCAGCACTACCCTGATGGTGAGTATAACAATATCAGGCCGATTACACTACAAATATGGAATTGCGCCGCCTTACCGCAGGTAGATTAGCAAATGGAGGAAAGAGGGGTGGCCCAGTCCAGTCTCTCACAGTCTAGAACGGGCTAAAACGGGCCCGCCCTTGGCCCGGGCTTCGCCCGGCGTCCCGCGAGGCGGTGACGACGCGCTATTTGAGCGCCTCCTGGCGCCAAACGCTGTAGTTTTTGCCCCACTGGGGCTGCTGGGAATTGTAGTTTCCTAGCGCCCGCCCACGCTCCACTCGGCGGCCCTACTCCACGTTGATAGAAGGAGTTAGGCGGCGGGAGGCGGGCAGGCGAAAAGACCCCTGGCGCTGTCTGTCCGCAAGCAAGGACACGAGAAACAAGAAGCTGGTGAGTGCAATCCGGCTTGGTCAGCAAAGCAAAAGTGAGAGTCCCATGGGAGGGGGAGCCACTTTATATCTGTTAGACACTGGAGACAAATAGCAGAGATTTGTGGGGAAACAGTGATGGCCTTTCTGGTTGCTACAACCCTAAATATGCCACCCAAAGACGACAAAAGAAAAAAAGCAGAAGAGGTACTTTATTCAATGCAAGCACAGTTCCCGGACACAGTCACATCCACCAGAGACAACAAGCATTGGCAAAGTCAATAGGTCTCACCTAAGCAAGAGCTATTGGCTTTGCCACGGTGCAGTGACCATTATGTACACCAGTGTGACTGTGGATAAAAGTTGGGAGCGTAGAAAAGAGTGGCGTGGACTATCATAGAGTGGAATGGTGAAGAGTGTAGTAGAGTGAAGTGGCATATAGCCACATGTATATGAGTGGCAGAGTGTGGAGTCACGTTGAGTCGCGTGGAGTGGCATCGAGTAGAATGGCTTAAAGTGAACTGGTGTAGAGTACAGTGGCATGCAATGCAGTGTTGCAGAGTAGAGTGGCAGAGTGCAGTGTACACTACATGTATGGTGCAGAGAAGAGTGGCACAGAGCGGTGCAAAGTAGAGTATGGTGCCATGGCGTAGAGTGCAGTGGTATCAAGTGGAATGGTGTAGAGTGCATTGGTGCAAAATATTGCAGAGTATAGTGGCGTAGAGTGGAGTGATGCAGAGGTGAGTGGCTTAGAGTGCATTCACATAGAATGTAGTAGTGCAGAGTAGAGTGGCATAGAGGTCAATGGAGTATAGTGCCGTGGCGAAGAGTGCCATGGCGCAGAGTGTATTCACTGACTATAATAGTGCAGAATAGAGTGGCATAGAGTTCAGTGGTGTAGAGTGCAGTGTTACAGAGTAGAGTTTCAGAGTGCAGCTGTTTAGAGTGGCGTAGAGTGCACTGGCAGAGAGTGCATTGGTATAGAGTAGAATGGTGTGGAGTAGCACAGAATGCAGTAGTGCAGAGTATAATGGCGTAGAGTTCAGCGGTGTAGACTGGGGTGTCAGAGTGCAGTGATGTAGAGTGACAGAGTGCACTCGCATAGCGTACATGGACAGAGTAAAGTGGCCTAGAGTACAGTGGCGTACAGTGCAGAGGCGTAGAAAGGGGTATATTGGCCTGGAGTGGTGTAGAGTAGAGTTGGCTGGTGTAGAGTGTTGCAGAGTACAATGCAGAGCCATAGACGTTAGCAGTGCACAAGGGAATGCCATAGAATGCAGAGGTGTAGATTAGAGTGGTACATAGTAGAGAGCAGTGGTACAAAGTGGAGAGGCGTATAGTAGAGGGGAGTGGTGCATAGTAGAGGGGAGTGGTGCTTAGTAGAGGGGAGTGGTGCTTAGTAGAGGGGAGTGGTGCTTAGTAGAGGGGAGTGGTGCTTAGTAGAGGGGAGTGGTGCTTAGTAGAGGGGAGTGGTGCTTAGTAGAGGGGAGTGGTGCTTAGTAGAGGGGAGTGGTGCTTAGTAGAGGGAAGTGGTCCTTAGTAGAGGGGAGCGGTGCAGAGTAGAGTGGCGCAGAGTAGTGTGGCGCAGTGCAGAGTGGCGCAGTGCAGAGTGGCGCAGTGCAGAGTGGCGCAGAGTTGCATAGAGTACAGTGGCCTAGAGTGTGCAGAGTGGAATGGCGTAGAGTGCAGTGGCATGGAGTGCTGCAGAGAGTGCAGTAGACTGGCGTAAAATGCATTGCCACTGAGTGCATTCATGTTGATTGGAGTAGTGTTCAGTGGCGGAGAGAGCAGCAGCCTAGAGAGCAGCGGTGCACAATGGAGTGGTATGTGGAGTGGAGTGTAGAGGCGTAGCGTGGGGTAATGTAGGGTAGAATGCATTGGTGTAGAATGTAATAGCAGAGTAAAGTGTTGTAGAGAACAGTGGCATAGAGTGTAGTGGTGCAGATTAGATTTAGAGTGGCGTACAGTGGATTGGCTTAGAGTGCAGGGGAATAGAGTGCAGGGGAATAGAGTGTAGTGGCACACAGTGGAGTGGTGTAGAGTGGAGTAGCCCAGATTGGAGTCGTGAAAATTGCAGTGACGAAGAGGGTGTAGATAGAGTGGCACAGAGTGCATTGGCATGGAGTAGTGGCATGGAGTAGTGGCATAGAGTAGAGTGGTGCAGAGTAGAGTGGAGAGGCGTAAAGAGAAGCGAAGTAGAGTGCAGTGGCGTAGAGTGAAGTGTTGCAGAGTAGAGTGCAGTGGTATGGAGTGGTGTAAAGTGGAATGGTGCAGAGTAGAGTGCAGTGGCGTGGGGTGGTGCAGAAAATAGTGGAGTGGCATAGAGTGGAGTATGCATGATTTAGTAGCAGATTGCCATTACAGAAACACATTTTCAATTTGAATGACCATTAGCACAGACATACAGTGTTACTAATAAAACTATACAGTGCGCAGACGATAATGTGTGGGAATGGCATAACCTAGTGTATTGATTTGTTTTGATCATATTAAAGTATCCTCTCACTTTGAAGTCGGAGAAACAAGCAAACGCCAAGCTCCCTTGGAAAACACACAGCCTGACAATTGACCTTTGTCTTTGAATGCACTGCAAATGTGGCATGTGAAGAACAAGGTATATAGGCCTGGTTACACAAAGGAGCACTAATGGAGGAATACAAGGGGAGTGAGAGGTAGTATGAAAAGTCTTTGCTCCTTTGGATAGAAGAACTCAAGCTGAACAGCTAAAAACAAAAAGCCAGCAAATGGAAAACCAGCAAATGTGAGCTACAAACAACGAAACCAGTAGTAAACAATGAGTGAAAGCTTTCTGAATGCCCCCAAGACGTCTTTAGCAAACCAGACAGCAGTGCAAGAGGGACAAGAAGGTGGGAGGGGCAATGTCGGACCTCTAAGACAGCACTACATCTTTCAAGAGGAGGGTGCCATGGCACCTACAGTTAAACACTTGTACCTGACAGTGTTTGCAGTACAGAAGTTGAATGCGAATGTTTCCAATGTAAGTCATCTGTGGCTTAACAACAATCTGATGGAAAGGATCATGAGAACGCTCGAAACTGTGCTATCACCTCCATGATATGCTTGGAAAACCAGCATTAACATCTTGAAGATGCAGCACTTTCTGCAAACATCCTCTCGCCAGGAGGGCTGACATTTACAGAGAAGATGTCTCTAACACCAACAACCCAGAGATTCATAAAAATGAGTTTTTAGCACCTGAGGTCACATCCAGATTGACTGTGCCTAGGGTATACAGATTCCCAAAGGAAAAGCTGGCTGGCACCGGAGATTAAAAAAGGTACTACGATGTAGAGAGGAGCAACACAGCGGAGAAAGAGTTGGTACTTTGTGCCTTCTAGCAAAGGGCAAAACACAGATAGCGTGAAAAAAAATATTCGGGTATTATTTATGGTTTATCAAATGCAGAATATCTAAATATTTATGGCTGTCCTGTTCACAAGTATCTCCTCTGAATAAAGTGAAAGGATATCAACAAATGTGTGGCAGGTGTTCCACATCTAGCAAGCACTAAATAACATCGAGACTCTTCTAGGATAATGGTAGGTCGATCTTGAGACACCACCAATCACCCCAGAGTATTAAAAAAGGACTTGAATGCTTTGGGATGTGATTCTAGATCATCGCACAGTTAAAGAATAAAAGTGGTAGTCTCCATTCTAGCAAACTTAAGATCTCACAGACCCCTAAAACGCTTTGCTTCAAGACTGCAGTCTTTAGTCATATTTGTTGAGAGTAGCTCAAGAGGAAGGATGCAAATAGTAAAACACCTCCATGCCACAGTGAGTAGAAAAAAAGCATTAGCAAAGACAATAGGTTTCAGCTTTGTCAATGTTTTTTAAATGTTTACATATTGCACACAGGCTGCTGTGCATCATGGCTTAAAGTTAAAAGATAAAAAGCGCTATGGCGCGGTGAACGCAGGCTAATACTTCTGTGTAACATGTAAAAAAACATTGAAAAAGCCAATAGATCTTGCATAAGAAAAACCTAAATGGCTTTGCCAATGCTTGCATGCCCATACCTGTATACTCCCAGCTAGTTCTGGAAGTAAGGCTGAACAACTGAGAAACGTGAAAATATATGTTTCACAATATCCTTCATAATGTTTACACTATTTATTGTTAATAAAAACACTGAAAAATAAAACAACAAACATGAGGAGTAGAGCCTGCCAAGCTCCAAGGTAAGAGACATTCTTTGGAGCTCGGTGCTGGCTCTTCCTTTCTTGTCAGCCAGGTGCATATGCCGATGGAATTTGAGATCTGGAAGTGATGTCAGAGGTAGGTGACAGAGTGGCACTACTCCCTGGGGGTATTTTCAAGTTGATAGCAGTGGCGGCTCATCCGCTAAGGCGGAGGAGCGTCACCCCACTGCTCTCAGAGCATTCGAAAAGGGAAAAATTAAATAACAATAACAAGGTTAATATAATTTTTTTTCTGTTCCTGCAGGGCTTGATTAGGGCGGGGCTGGTGACTCAGGAAGGACGAGTGGACTGTGCACACTAAGTGCGCATGACTGCTTGGCCGGCCGTCATGCCCCGGCCAAACTATCATGCATACTTTGCATGTTCCCCACCAGGCTGCATTACACAGCCTGTTGGAGAACATGCCCAGTCCCCATCAGAGTGCTGATCCACGGACACGACAAAGGAGAGATAAAAGCAGCCACGGTAAGTGTTTTTTATATACCCCCCCACCCTAAAGACCGCCCCGCCCCCTGCCAGCCGCCACTGGTTGATAGGCACTCACGCCGCCAGCTGATAAGAGTGGACATGACAAGACTGTGGTGCCGGCTTATCCCTCAGCAGACCCTGCAGCCCTTGTGATGCAGGAGTGCGGGGGGGGCAAAACTTCAGGGGGGCCCCATTCAGCCCAATGCCAATAAATGTCTGTGAGATATGGGAGACTCATGACATTCTGCAGAGGGGCTCCAACATTTGAGTTATGCCACAGCGTCCAGCAGCAGAATTGTTTGTAGACCGTGTGCAAGGGGTCTTTCATTTGTCTGGGGATGCCTCAATGGACCAGATACCTTTGTATTAAAAGGTGACAGAGTGGCATGAGGCAGACTGTTAAAAACAAGAACTTGCTGAGGTGAGGCCCAAAGGTGGAATTGCTGATTAGCATTAGATGGCTGTCTGAAGAGGAGGTGAGGGCGGCTGACCTGCAGTGCTGCATAAAGTGTTTTAATGCTGGAGCCAGCCATGCTTGTTTAGGGCAACCCGAAGAATGGTTGGACTGCACTAGTGTGACTAAGGGCGTTTTATCATTTCAAGATTTTATCCTTCTGGCTGGCTGTGTGATACTGATTATTCAATGCCCATTTGCTAAGAGGTATAGTTTGAATCTTGAGTTATGATACACATACATCTATTCAGATGATTCCATGGACACCCCTCTTCAATCCCCAACACAGACTCATTTGGTCTTAATCCACAAGTTGGCCAGAGTCTCGTAGATTTTTTTCAGTTTTGTTATATCTATAGGTATACTTAAAATACACTGGACTGCCTGGACGGACCCTGTGGGTGAGCTGGGAAAGTATTATGTTTCGTAGTTTGCAAGTTCTGACTTACCAAAATGGTTAAAAATTCCCAGGTATACCAAAACAAATATGCCGCTGGCCTAAATGAGAAATGGAAATTACAATAGTCTCATGTATCCTCTGAGGTAACCACTCCAAAGCTAAATGTACGAACTTTTATAGGTCTTGGCTTATGTATCTTGACACCGCAAAGCCCCTTTCCCATCTGAGTAGTCAGATACTGTATTCAATTTTTAATACAAACCCATAAGGGCGCTTTCTCTGAACGAATTCAGTGGCCTTCTACAATACCGAAACACGGACTGTCTTGCACTAGATCAAACTGATCCTGCAACCAGTGACGCAGTTAAGATTTGACCCCAACATCTTCAGATGGTAATCAGATGATCACACGATTCTCCATCTCTTCCGAGCGATTGGCCTGCACCACCTTCTCTTTCACACCTGCACCACTATTCAGTTCTGATTTCAAAGGCCAGTTCCCCAGCGACGGATCACCTCCGAGCATCTGTCGCCAATGCCACAGCTGGTGCTAGAGCACAGACCAATGCAGTGAACGGAGCTAAGAGAATCTCCCAAGTATCTTCAAGATGCCAGGGCAAACCATGGAAGCTCCAACATACTGACCGGTCCAAGCAAGCTTGGCGGTCCCACTTCAGGCCCTCGATGAGCCAAGGAAAGCAGTTTTCTTCAGCAACCAAACTATTTGTTCTAAAGACATCCACCTTGCACCCCTACCAATCCCGGTCCTCCTTATTTCATGTCTTCATCATATGATATTCATCAACTTTCAGACAAGAGGTTTAAATGACATCTTGAAGTGTATACATATTTTACACAGAAATTCATTATACAAATACTAATTTCAAAACCGCAAACGGTATGATCGATGCTACATTCCAGAACCTCTGCCGAGCCACGAAACAGAATTGTGCTGCGTTTCACAGCATTTTTCATTTGGTTTGCATTTATTCAATGGCGGGAGTCGGAATAAATCACTGCTACCAGATGTTTCCAACAGTGTAAGCTTACTAACCTAAAATAAAACTGCCACCCAGAATTAAAATTGCTTGAATCTAATGACCAAAAAACGTCCAAAGCGATTTTTTAATATTCCCAAGGCTGAAGCCCTTGGGAGAATTCATAAGGCGCTACTGTGTACTGCAGCGGTCGAAACATTCACTAAAACGTACGAGTTGGTTTTATTTAATGGTCATTTATTTACTTTGATTTTTACAACAGAGATTTCTAACATGGTAAAACTGGCTTCTACCTTAAAACCCCGCCTATAAAATAAAGCGAAGTACCCACTGGGTGTGCCCCAAAAAATAAAAACAGACACACACACGAGCATTAATTCCACATCCTGATTGACAGAATTGATGGCGTTTGTGAAGTCGTATCTGCAGATGAACACCTAAACTTTTAACACTGTGGAGATTTACATACCTCTGTGAAATGCAGTAAATGTATTCATGTGCATGTTGGGGAAGAGTAAAGGTCTCTTCTCTTGGGAGTATGGAAGGAACATCTGCACAAGTAAGGGGGAGAGTAGAAGGTATACACCCACGCAAACGTAGATAGGTGCGGGGAGTGAAGCGGGGAGGACTCAAGTGCAGCCGAAACTGAAATTGTAGGGCTACGGATACATGAAACACCTCGGTGGGATGAATGGACCCCATAGTTCGCCATGGCCTTGCTACGTTAACGGTTTTACAACAGATAGTTCAACTGGAAACTCTGCCGTCCCAGTGGAATACCACTCCGCGTACCCCTCGTCTTCCTGCTGGCCTTCTAACCGGTATATAATTACAGTTTCATATAATAAATCCACTGTATGGCCTGCAGGATAATAAAATCCAAATAATATGAAATGTAGAAACCATAACATGTGAAGTCTTAAATTATTACCTTCAAGAAATGTTTATCCTCAAAATGCAATTTAAAGGGTTACCCTCTCGGCTTTAAATTCTCTTCTCTAAACCTTTAAAATCCTCTTACTTTCATGGCCTAATCTCAAAGCTTAACCAGCAGGAATGCAATTTTAACGTAACCACACTCCCAACAAAGACTCTACTATTAAGATAATTTTTATAGGAAGCAGCATGCCTGGATTTCACTTACTGTATGGAGCGAGGGATGTCCAAATGAGGCAGTGAATAGCAATCTCTTTGCCATATAAAAACCATGTGAGGTGATTGTGCTCATAAATTTTGCAACCCCATCTGAATAGGTGGGAAAGCGTCGACAAGCAGAGCTTTCCGCATCCACATGGGCTTACTCCTGTACAATAGCTACTTTTCCACTGCCTAACCAATCATACTTGCACACTCACAGCAGCAGAGTGCCACCCACCAAGGAAGGGGATTGTGGTGGGCCTAGCAGTTTAGTGAGGTGTACTTCAGATGCTGAGCCCAGTAGTACATGGGGCGCAGAGCACATAAGTGTGCATACATACACATGCACCTATATTAACACCACAAACCCTGAATATGCTGCATCTGTGAAGGTAGGCATGCACTGCCAGCAGGGCAGCAGCCACACTCAAGTGGGGGTTGGTGGGAGGAGGAAATGGGACGGGGATTAGGGAAATCATTTTTTTTTTTAACTCACCTGTTCCGACACTGCCGCCGCTTCAGTGCTCCTCTTCTCTCCTGATGGTGTACCAGCAGTCCCTGAGACACCAGCACAGGCTCCCCATCCAATCCCAGCGCTCCTCTCAATAGCATGAAAAGTGTGCCAGGATTGGTCGGAGTGGCTTGGTTTGCTGCTCAGACAGTGGCGGAGTCTGAGCTGTTTCTCCAACCCGGCTGTGCAGCACCGCATGGGGCGGAGAAACTTAAGTGTGCACGTCCGTTTGGCCGGCCTGAGACGGCAGGCCAAACCATCATGTGCACTTACAGTGTGCACTACTCCTCTCTCCTGCTGGCTGTGAGGACCGCCAAGCCCCGCCCCACTTTGGCTGGCTCTAGAGAGAAACAGGAAAAATAAAATGATAATAAAACCAATTTATTATCATTTTATTGTCCTCAGTTTCCCTCTGCTGGTTCTCATCTCATCGGAGGGGAGACGCACCTCCACCATAGTGGAGGAGCCGCAGCTGACTGCCAGAAGAGAACCTTTCTCACACTAAACTCTGAAAGAAGGGGCAGCTAGCCTCCGTGCCCAGTCTCCTCCACTCACTGGCTGAGCCTCATCCAATGAGATGAGGCAGGGATCAAGTTTGGACAGTGTGCGCATGCAAACCTTTCTGCCTGTGTGTTCCTCCTTCTTCAATGCTGTCTGTATCATGTCTCCTGACTCCTATAGTAATTTTTGCCCAGTTACAGCCTGTTTCTAGACTACAGAGTCAGTGCTTCGGGGAGCCCTGGGTGCAGGTCATTCATCCTCCATGGTACTCTACCATAGTGTGATATGCCAGGTTAGGGCCATTGTTAAATCATGGACTAATGGCAACACTCATTGTGGCATATCCCATAACCCATATCCATTACAAAATGTGAATATCCTTGACAAAGTTTTTATTTTTTTATTTTTTTATCGGCAAACGTGACTTCAAATGGGCACCCCTGTGGGTATTCTAGATATCTTGTGGTTGCCCTCGGCTTATGGTGTGCATTCCTGGCACTTGTTAATTATGATACTTAGAACAGATTCAACTTCATATGTCTGTGATGTGATGTGGCAGAACTCCAGAGGAAGAGCCTTCCACAGCTCTCAAAGCTCTGCCACCAGACCAAGCATGTTTAAAGCGCATAAGTCTCTGCCACAGAAGAGCACCAGGCGGCAGAGGCCTTGCCGGAACTCAAAGATCAAAATTACCTATAGAATGTTTTACAGAAGTCCAAGGGAGCAAGGACCAGAGAACTCATCTTTCAGACCCAGTAGTTCATCAAAGGATACCTGAGGACCCTCTCCATACTACTTCCAGTGCAGAACTCTGCCCGGCAGCAGTCCAGAATCCCCAGAGAGGCCAGGAAGATGGCGATCCACGTAGCAAGCTGCTTTTCTGTGACCTTTGCCAGGGCCAGGAGTGAGGCACAAGAGTAAAAGTTTTTAAGGTCTGTGGAATCAAGACCAACATTTTTGATCAGTGGGTGATCACGTTTTTTTTTAACAGACTTCAAGAATAATGTCTAGATAGATTGGAGTATGATATATATATATATATATATATATATACACACATATATATATATATACACACATATATATATATATATACACATATATACACACACACAAATCCTCCAATAGATGGCACGCCCAGACCCTTGCAAAACCGAAACAAGCCTTGGGTCACCTGGAGAGCAAGAATTAAGTCTACAGTGCTTTGCTCTACAGCTTTTCTCAGGGCTGGAAGAGAGAAAACGATGTCACGGTTCTGCTGAGCAGCAAAATAATGATCAGAGAAAGATACCACAGAAATCAAGTTTAATTTCCTCATAGATGGTAGAACCTTTGGTAGAAACATAACCTGCCAAGCTTCAGGAAATGGAACGAGACGGTCTAATGCTCAGCTGGAGATGGAGCCATCTTGAAGCAAAGAGGGCAAGGTTCACCTCAGGAAGAGTTCTAGGTCACGACAGCACAATCCACTTAGTCACAGTTTTTGATGGTGACAGCTGCATGGTTCGTGTCAGGCTCGCCTTCTTGGTGGCAGCACAACCTACCTAAGGCACAATTCTAGGTTGCAGTGGTACAATCCACCTTGGACACAGCTCTTGTCCACATCAGCTACAACCTCGGTCTGCGATTCCTGCCTGGAACAGCTAGCACAGAGAGACCTGGTCCATGCTACTGAGGGCACATAATCGCTCCCCACAGTCATCCTTCCAGGAGATCCACACACCACCAGGGTGGAGCTACTTCTGGCACTCTCGGACAGTTGCATCTTGTGCAGGGATGGCAGAATACTTCCTTCTTTCAGTAGACAGGTCAGCATCCAGGCACTTCAGGTCAAAGGAACAGCTTCTTTTAGCAAGGCAAGACTTCAGGTGATGTCCCTTCACTTGCAGGATGCTGGCAGTCAGGCAGTCACTGTCTCTGGTTTCCCAGCAGTCCTTTGAGTACTCTTCGGAGCACTCCTTTCCTTGGTCAAAGAGAACCTGGAAACAGAACAACAAGTGGGTCAGTGGCTCCCACCTCTATATTGTGAAAGCAGACAGGGATGTAGATTATCTGTCTGCACTTTCAGATATGGTTGGCGGTGTTCTTCTGTCAAGGGTGCTTTCCAGGGTGTTCTCCAAATGCAGCCTTTGTCTAAAGTGATGCTCCTCAGAACAGCGTAGTCTCTAGCCTGGAGCACCCACCACAGAGCCACAAAAAGATGTACAGTTTCTGCACCTGGATCATCAACAGCCACACTGAACAGTGAACAGGTAAGAGACAAAATAGTGGTCCCACCTACAAGGGCCCAATTTACCTTAAAACAGAGACTGCAGTACCACCCTTCTTCCCCTCTATCTACCAAATGGCAGTACTACTACAAGACTAATCAGCAGTCCCTCTCAGCAAAAGGTCTAATTGGACTTCCAAAGGAGGCTTGTCTCCATTCTACCCACTTCAGTGTCCAGTCCTCCTCCCTCTAGCTTCATGCTTGGCAGAAATGCACGTTCTGGGAATACAACTTTGCCTCCCTCTGTAAAGGAACATGTTAGTGACTTCCAAAAGAGCACCCACGGGCCTCCATTACTCTAGCTCAATTATTCACACAATGAACATACAAAAATGTGCATAACATGCACTTAGATCATAGCGCCAGCATTTCAAGTTAGCGCACAGCAGCTGAACTACATGAGGGGGACCAGTAGGTCTCCACTCCACTGACAAAGATAACAAGCATTGCAACGCAGTAGGTCTCGCATTTACGAGAGTTTGAGCTATTGGCATTGTAAATTACATTGCCTTTTATTAATGTTTTTTTTAAACAGATAAATATAGGGCATTGTCATTTATAATGCAAATAGCTTTAACGCTCGCAAATGATAGACCTATTGAATTTCAAACACATTAGGAGAGAGCGTGCCCTGCCATTTCCTGCTGGCAAGAGCAGCCCTGTTTTGGTGATCGTCCCGACCTATTGGCATGCCTTGATCGGTTTTCGGAGTGTGCGACTCGATTTAAAGACACATGGACATTGTATAAATACTGTCCCGATTACAGAACAAGGGAGAACTCGTAGAAAAGGATATAGTGAAGAAAAACGAGAGGAGCACTTCTGCTTGGAGAAATCTGTGTGAACAACACTAAGCTTGAGAACGTTGTAGGACTACTAACCATCCAAGCTCTCAGTATACCTCGGCGGCCATTGGGAGAACGTCGCAATCGTACCCCATTTTTTGCAAGAAGCAATATTGGAGGCAATATTAATCCACTAGAAAGGTAACACAATCTATATAAGAAGTGGCTGTACCGTCTTGATATTTGCCCTTAGGAAAATAAAATTTGCTCTAGAGCTGGACGTTCAATACGAGGGATCACATGATACTCCATCTGCTGTTGGTGAAAACAAAGTCGAAAGCATTATATGTAATAAACCCGAAGATTTATTAGTTGTTCCTTTTTTCCCGGGTTAAGCAGTCTTTTTTAAGAATTTATACCTGGCAGGTCCTGAGGAAGGTGGCAGTTCATTATCTTTGTAGCCACCGAAAAACGTCGACCACTGCCTACTTAAGATCCTGCAGTTTGCAGTTGTTGGACTTGGTCATGGGAACTACAATGTTATTCTGTAGCTGAGCTTTCCAGATATATGTGATGTGTATGAAGAGAGGTCTGGTTTGGAGAGAGTGCGGTGTGAATGGTTGCTTGTGAATTTGGTTGCATCTCTTTACCTGGGGATAATAGTTGTTTATAAAAATATTTCCTTTTTTTGTTTATATGTAAATGCTTTATCCGTTTACAAATTGAAATATGTGTTTCTTATTGTCATACATGGAATGTGTTTTTTATGTATGTTCTAAAAAGAATTGTGTACTTTAAAAAAGAAAATAAGATAATGAAAATAAAAATCTTCTGAACCTCTTTTAGTGCTCACACTTTTTTATTTCATCAATGCGGTAAAAGTGAAATCAGAGGTCGTGAGGGAGATTTTTCTAGTTTGGCATAACATGCACTTAGATCATAGTGCCAGCATTCCAAGTTAGCCCACAGCAGCTGAACTACATGAGGGGGACCAATAGGTCTCCACTCCATTGACAAAGATAACAAGCATTGCAATGCAGTAGGTCTCGCATTTACGAGAGTTTGAGCTATTGGCATTGTAAATTACATTGCCTTTTATTTATGTTTTTTTTAAAATAGATAAATAAAGGGCATTGTCATTTACAATGCCAATAGCTTTAACGCTCGCAAATGATAGACCTATTGCATTTCAAACACATTAGGAGAGAGCGTACCCTGCCATTTCCTGCTGGCAAGAGCAGCCAGGACGAAGCTCTTTGAGAAAATAGGGCTTGGAGGCTGTAATTAGAGCCTACCAAGCAACAACACATGTAACAGGGGATGTCGTAAGGGAGGTTACAAAATGGGAAAAGGTGGTACTAAGGAGGAAAAAACTGGGCGGAGAGTGGGTGGAGCTTTACATCCATACCTTACTACAGCATGCCTTGCAGAGCAGCGTATGCGCTGCCCAGGCTCGACCTAAAAAGTTCTGCACACAGCTATCGATTCACGAACATGGTATTCAGCCACCACTGCTCTACATGATAAACCCATGACAGGGACAGGAGCAATCAGTAAATGAAAGCACTGTCTGTGCATCCCTCTAAGTCACAGGAGAGGTCCAAGACCTTATGGAGAGGTGTGGTGCAGCGGCCAGGGCAGCTGACTTCGGAGCACATGGTTCACGGTTCAAGCTCCGGCGGCAGCTCAGCTCAGCACCATGTGATTCTGGGCAATAGTTTACTTAATTTCCACAACGGCCCCCAGCACCTTGAGACCCGTAAAGGTGAGTAGTTCACGCTTTACAAATACGGATTTACATTTACATGGATGTGATGGGAAAGATAGGTCTATGCGTACATACTAGCTTAGTGTGAAGCTAGAGCCAAAATCAAAAACCATGATACCAGATACATGCATGTGGGCACTCTGAACTCTACACTACAACATCCAGGGGACATCCCGTCCCAAGACAAGTTCTTGAGCCAAAACAGATCATCGGTATAAGGACTGCAAGACCACCATCAAATTATGTAATCGAAGTAGACTATGTAATTCACCAAAAAGGCAAAGTTCATGCATGTATATAAATTCTATAAAACTTGAAGCCAAATCTAGATCTACTGAGCTCTATAAAGTACAAATAATCAGAAATCAATCAAGGTCATATACTTATTCTATACAAGCATTTATGTTGACATCTTGTGTATTGTTGTGAACATTCATAATCTACTTCTTTAGAACCAAAGAAACATTTGTGCTTATTTTACCTTTTTTTTTTTTAAAACTAAAAAAGCCACAACTTAAGTTTGTACAGTTGGCAAAGATTTCTTACGCAACATTAAATCCCATTTGCACTTTTATAGAAACATCAAAGTGTCAAGCCACAAGAAAGAACACTGTGGTTAGCCTATGGAAAAAGTCTAATTATCCGCAGAGTGCGTGGGAGGTAATCTGCCACAGTATTGTTGTTCTAGCTAAAGATGCAGGTGCACTGAGCCCACCCAGGGCTTTGCTCAACATATATGTTTTGCCTAGAATCAAAGATCTGAAACGACATGCATCTAGGTTTTGAGAAAGAAAACCTGGCACTACCCCACCCAAGAATGGAAGGCTGGTTCCCACCTAGAGCCTATGAGACACCCCATATGATATGAGGGACTTTCATACCCGCTCTTTTTTTTAGGTCTCGCCTAGGCAGCACTTGCCCGGTTCTCTTCGGGACATGCTAGATTCAGGATATGGGCATAAAGCTTCACCTACTTTCCATCCATCTTTTAATTGGCTCCTGTCCCTGTCCTTTGTAAATGGTGTCTTTTCATTGGTCATTAGGCTTAGTAGTCCCTCCTTAGTACCGCCTTGTCTCTTGTAACCTCCTATGAGGACACCCCGTTACATGTGTTGTTACGCCCTAGGCTTTAATTACAGCCTCAAGGCACTATTTTCTTAAAAGCCTTGAGACAGGACACTCACTTGGGTCCTAAACTCGGTTGGCAGTGATTACTTTACTCGCTAGCACATTTATATTAGACCTTCTTTAAATTTACCTTCATCAGCTCCATAAAGACTACAACCTAATCCGGAATTATTATAATAATTATTTTGTCACATTTCTAAGCTACATATTGTATATATGGACATTGCTATTTAAAAAGGTACACGTGGTACTTTCTTGCATGCATTGTATTATGGGCAAGGTGGATTTACCATATCTTCTGCAGGATGCAGTACCATATTTGACCAAAAGTTTATGATGTTTACTAGGTACCTCTAGGAGCAGCTTGCGGTACTGAACCTAGACATGCAGTGCTGGTGCCTTGCTCACTAGGGACCTCTAGGAGCAGCTGTCAGTACTGCAACTAGACAAGCAGTGCTGGTGCCTTGTTCACTAGGGACCTCTAGGAGCAGCTCCCGGTATTGTATGTAAATTTCCCTTCATCAGCTCCACATGGAGTTCAACCAAATCTGGAATTAATATAATTATTATTTTGTCACATTTCAAAGCTACTAATTGTATATATGGACATAGCTATTTGAATGTACTGGTGGAACTGTTTTGCATGCAATGCATTATGGGTAGGGTGGATTTACCATATCTTCTGCAGGGGGCAGTACCATGTGTGACCTAAAGTTTATGATGCTCACTAGGGACCTCTAGGAGCAGCTTGCGGTACTGCACCTAGACAAGCAGTGCTGGTGCCTTGCTCACTAGGGACCTCTAGGAATGGCTTACGGTACTGCACCTAGACGTGCAGTGCTGGTGCCTTGCTCACTAGGGACCTCTAGGAGCAGCTTGGGGTATGGCAACTAGACAAGCAGTGTTGGTGCCTTGCTCACATGGGACCTCTAGGAGCAGCTTGCGGTACTGCACCTAGACATGCAATGCTCATGCCTTGCTCACTAGGGACTTCTAGGAGCAGCTTGCGGTACTGCACTGAGACATACAATGGTGGTTCCTGGCTTACTACACAAACATTTGCAATGCACTAGGTCTTGCATTACTTAAGGTATAAGCTATTGGCATTGCATTATTATTTGCAACGCCAATACCTCAAGCTATCAGTAATGCGAGACCAATTGCATTGCAAATGCTTGTTTTTGGGTGGGGGTGGACTCGACGGGAAGGTATCAGAGTCCTTCACATGAGCACCAGTCCGACGGACACATTCATTTTTGGTAGGCACGGGGCAATTAAGGGATTGCCCGAGATCACAGGATGTTGAGCGTCCCTGCTGAGACTCGAACCTGGTTCCCTAGCTTACAGGTCAACCGCTCTGCTGTTAGGCCACATCCTCTCATCTACTTCAAAGCTTTCTCGAAGTTGCAACAGAATGTTTCTAGCTGTGGTACCATAAATGCAGGCTCAGCGTGGCTCCATGGAGCACCTACCAGCATGATGTGCTTACATCCGTACGTCAACCTTGAAATGATTTTTGTAGCCGCCAGCTGAGCCACAAAAGTACATTTCAAAGGGCCGACATGACAGGAACTATGAAGGGCGCGGATCATACCACCACCTACCGGTCATACTGACTCACCAGCGTGTAATAAAACAACATACTATGCATTTCTTCTGTACGGTTCAAAAGGTTGCCAGATTTACAACCTCAGCTACAGGTTTCTGGTTTCTTGCAGTTCAAGTAGGCCCTAGTGTGGGCTTTCCGGCTCGTCTCCCAACACTTCTGTCCAATGAACTCGCCACTGGCCATGAAGTATGAACATCAGATGCAACACTGCACATCACAAAAACATGAACATTGTTGTGTGTGGACGAAAAGCCCTCCAGTGCTGCATTTTCAGCGAGGAAAAGGTGGCCTACTAAATAAAACCTTAAACTCCCTAGAAAAAGGCACAAATGTATTACTAAAACAAACCTTGCAATAACTGTACAGCTTTGAGTGAAATGAAATAACGCCACAGCTGTAAGATCTGGCAGCGGCGCGCGCTGCTGGCTCGAGTCACGGGTGGGGGCGTGCAGCAATGGCCCCCTCGAGTATCAATGCAGCCATGCTCTCTCCTGCATTCAGGGAAAACTTAAGCGATGCCTTGTATAAGCCCCGAGCCAGAGCCCGGGCCGGGGGCAATTAACGATGGACTCATAGCCACAAACTGGGCTAGAGGTGACAGATCACAGTTTGCTATGTCCCTATATTGATGCCTAAAGTGAGGTCAGCGCTCGCCCCTGAGACATACGGTGCTCTGCATGTCACGGATTCAAGCAGGGCTAACTCAGTTCCCCAAAGTGGTTAAACACCTGAATGACAGCTTGAGATAATATGTGTATGTATATATATACACATACATATACATAAATAAGAGTTCGCATCCTCAAAGATAACGCCTTGCTTCTAAAGACGGTCGCTGGAGCAGACGCTCGCCGGGCTACTCGCCAGACACTCCCACAGCAGGACCTCCTGGCGTGCCATATATGCGATCCGGGTAAATCCAATCCCCTTTAAAGATGAAAGGTTGGCAGGAATTCCTGCAAAACTAGATTCTGCTGCTTATTAACAGCACGGACTCAGATCATGGAGATAATCCCACAGAGGAAACGCAATTTAATATCCTGGATTTTAAGGACATGTGTTTAGGGAGTGTGTGTTGGATGAGCAGTGTGTAAAAGGAAACAAAAAGATAAAGAAAACAAACATTGGCAAAACCAATAGATTGAATCTATTCGAGATCTATTGGCTTTGTCAATGCTTGTGTTACTATTGTTTGAGAGTATTCAGGGAATATTGACTTTCGGATCATGTGCGTATTTCTATTATTTATGTGTGTTTTTTTCTGTTTGGAGATGAGGGGTGCGTAAATCAGAGAGTAGGAGGAGAAAGTGGAATTTTAAAGTAAGGGAGGGATGTTAAAAAAATGGAGGAGGATGGTGGTGGTTTAACACAACTAATGCATGTCTAAGGCAGAGCTGCCAACCTTGGAACTAGGGATCCTGGGCAAATAACAAAATAAAAAAACCTTCCTATGTATAATGTAAATGGAGCTAATGTAAAGCACTCCAATACCTACGCGGATATGAGTGGGGGAGCGGGAAGTGGCTGAAGCAGGAAAAAAAAAAAGAGCAAGGAAGAGGACGTGGTGGTGGGTTAAAAGAAGCTGTGGGAGAGGGGAGTGTATGTGTAATGTAAATGGTGCTTATGTAAAGCACTCCAATACCTTCAGGGACTGGAGTGAGGGCATGGGAGATGGTGAAGCAGGGGATGGGTAAAACAGTAGAGAGCAGGGAGGAAGACATGGTGGGTTAAAAGCAGCGGCAGGGGGTTTCTTAAAAGCAGCGCGGGGTTTGTTAAAAAAAATGGCAGAGGGTGCTCGGTTAACAAGCCGGGGAGGAGAGAAGACTGCCAGCAGATGCACTAATATGGAGTACTTAATAGCCACAAAAAAAGTATCTTCAGAGTGCAAAGCCAGTGGAAGAACCCAGTGGCCAGTTAGCGTAAGATGTACATGAGCCAGTCTCCACACCACGACATGGACAGGCAAAGCAGAACACGAAGATGTGCAAAGTGACTTTAGACAACATGCTGACCAATCAGATGCATGCAAATTGGACCAAAGTTGGAATCAACGAATGGTAAGAAAAGACAAGTAATGGGCAGGCTGGTGGCCCTTTAATTTTTTTTTTTAAATTACAGGAGATCTCATAAGCAACCTAAAAATAGACTGCAAACTGCTGCAACGTGAGTAATATAAGAACGGTGGAATCACAGATGAGAGGCTGCACAATAGAAAAACTATATTAATGAAAACAGTTAAAACGAAGCTAACTACATTATTCTACCTTCAAGTGTCTCTTAACTTTCACCGGCAAGTGGCACTACTTTGGAGTAGTAAGAATAAAATTAAGTCAGGCTTTCTAATGACAATGAAGATAATTAAATATTCCCACTTAAAATCCATTAAAGAAGTTCCTTATGCAATGAAATCACTTATAAGGCGACATAAAAGGAAAGAAAGACTACAAGGTCCTCTAACTCAAGTTAACTTTCAAACATCATTTTCATATAGACCCAAATAATATTCATTCACAGAGTAGAGTATCTGCATTCTTAACACTAAAAGAAGCAGATTACAAATAAATAAGAAACACTTGTCAAAATAAGAGGAACCAAAACCTTTAGAAAATTACTTTACAGAACCTCGTTATAGATACGAGGTAGGGCAAATATCAAGCGACTTCAGTGTCCAATTAGACGCAGTGGTTGTTAAATGGAGACTCACAAAACCTACACTACGCGAGGTAGGATCGGATAAAATATCATTGCATATTCAAATGTTTATCAACATCGCCAGAGAAAGTATGAACTCCATATATCATTTATTTATTTTGAGAGATTACTTGAAGAGAACCATCTCACAGAATGAAGTATATTAGAATATGAAGTAGTATTATCTCAATTTAGCATTAGAACACTTTAAGATTGGAATAAATAATATTATTAATGACTTTTATGTTACCTTACACCCACCCTACCTGTAGGGTCCCACAAGGGTCAGCCTTCAAAGTCCTGTGTCTCCCAGATTTCACTCTCATACTCAACCTTCATTTGAAGCTGGCTTTGAAGGATTTATGTCTGATCATCGTCTTTCACCTAAGCTCTCCGTAGGGGTGCTTCCTTATCCGTACTTACCACTGTCAATGCCTCCCTCACTTAAAGCATCTTCCCATAATTTCTGAAGACTGGCCAGATCTTGCCACTTCTAAAGAAACCTACACTAGGCACTAATTACCACACCAACAACAGGTCTATCACTCACCTACTATTCATCTGCAAGATCATTGAAAAAGCAGTCTATGTTCAAGATCACACCAGTCTGGCTTCCGAGCACACTGCAGCACGGTGATTACCACCTCACACATTGTAGCACATGCCTCTTGTATTCTCAGAGAACAAGATGACCCCTCCCTCCTGAACCCTGGGCCTCTCAGTTGCCTTTGACTTAGCCGACCATCCCACCCTCATATGCACCCTTGACTTGTGAATGGATTCACCAGCAATGTCCTTTGCCATTTCTCCTACTTTCTTTCCAACTGGCACTAGTTTGCCCTCAAGGGCACGTACAGTTCACAAAAGATCTTTATCACCTGTGGAGTCCCCCAGAGTTCCATACTGTCCCATGTCATCTTCAACCTTTACATGGAACTTGATGCTCTACGCACAGGTAACAGCATCACGACTTACCAATATGCAAATGATACACAACTCTACTTGAAAGTCTCCTCTGCTTCAGACATCCATCAACTCAAACACTGCTTGCACATAATCCAGACCTGAATGTCCAGTGTCTAACTTAAGTTCAGCCCAACCAAGGCAGAAACCGTGTACTTGCCAAGAACAAACCAGATGCAGTACAAACATGGCTCAATGACATAAATCCTGACAGCTTCGAACACAAACGTTCACTGAATGCCTAGCCACTCAAATTCACCTTGGAAACTAGCCTCACCCTCAAGGAACACATTGAAAACAAACCAAAGACGGCCTGGTACCAGCCATCTCTTCCAAAGAACATCAAACTGCTTCTTCCAGAAAGTGATGTTTGAAGCCCTCGTACTCTTGAATCTAGATGGTGGTAATACCACACTCCATAGCCTCCTAGACTCTAAACTGGCACCCCTTAGGGGTATCCCACACACTTCAGCAAGATCACCGAATATGATCACACAACTCCTATCCTGATTGAACGCCATTGGGTCCCGGCACCATCTTCAAAACCAGCTGCATCATTTACAAAGCCATCACAACCAATACCCCTGGTCATCTTGCAGACACGGTCACCATCTCTGGTGGTTCTCAGCTTACTGCAGCCTAGATATCAGACTGTAGATTAAGAAGTGTACAATAGAAAGCAGCTGGCCTTTTCCATCTATGCACCCAGGATCTGGAACAACATCCGCATATTCATCAGTTCCACCCCAAAGCTTCTTCAATTTAGGAGACAGTCAGAGATTCAAATCTTTAAAGAACACTACATCACAATGCATTAACCTTTCATAACCCGGCTCCTATTACTCATTGTCTTTATGATGGTCCACGTACAGCACTCTGCTGACTTTTTACTATGTTTGCGTTATAATCATACCATATGCATAGATACATTTACAGCACACCTTATTGGTGACGGAGGAAGGGTGTTTGGAAATCTGTGGGAAGATTATGTATCCCCCCAGAAAGTTTCTTACACAAGGCAGGTACATTTTACTGCAGGTTTCTCACAGTAAGAACGAGTATCAAAGAAGTATCTCCATGAGACATGAGTCCGGGTTTTGTCAATTGCCAAGAAAGCCATTCTACAAAGTTGTGTGTTACTTGCAATATTACAATGGGCTCATATTATTACCAGCATTATTTTTGAAGTTTTTGGTAATATATATATATATATATATATATATATATATATATATATATATATATATATATATATATATATATATATATATATATATATTTGTAAATACCACCCAATAAAGCTGTACTTATTTCACAAACTCGCCCTCCCTGAATTGAGTGCTAAAAATATCGGTATCATTGCACAGTGATATTAATATTTCTCTAAAATAGTTTCTGAATGTTCACCATGAGGAACGTAGTCTTGTTTATTATGGAAAGCCACGTGGAATATGGGTTTGCCTTGTTGCTTCTTAATGAAATTTCTTTTTAGGCCCCAATGTCAGAGTCTGCGGAGGCATAGAATCAGGAGCCCCCAAACCTTCAGGATTGGGTCTTCCTTTGGGAGTGGCCGGATCCGCCCTGACAACCGCAACATGGAAAGCCAGAAAGCTTTGACCCGGGTAGGATCAAAGGATGGAGCAGGGAATTCCTGCAGAATCTTTTTCAGGCTCAGAATCCAGCCCGATAATTAGCAAGGTGGGTGGAAATGGCACATTTATTCTGAGCGCTCCAGGTAGTGGGACCGTTTTCTTGTGAGGAAAATGTTGTCTCCTTATGGTACTTTTTCTGGGAAAATCTTTTCTGTGATCCTTTCCTGCCAGGAGACTTACCTGGAGAAGTGGGACACTTTTGCATGTCCATGCAGACTTGGTGGAAAGAAAGTTGGCCTCACGCCCCTCAGATGGTATTTAGATGCATCAGAAAACCACATGCTGCGGTCATGCGATTTCAATAAAGACTTCTTCCTGCGGCACCTCCTGCAGGGATTTAATCATAAGATTTTTCAGAGGAGACACTGTACCAAGACACTATCAAAAGAGGAGGTATTTTCATCGAAGAAGCACCGACAGAGCTCCAGACCCACATCGATGAGGTGCTGACAAACAGGAGTAGACAGCAGGGTGCTGAATACACACCAATATCTTTCAGAGGGTGGAGGTACTTGAGAACTTGGGGTAAAGCTTTCCACTTCTGTCTCACCTGGAAGGGATATTTGTAAGGCGAGGAATCCTGGGGAAGATGTATCCATCAAAATAAATGTAATCCGCTTACTGACTTGCCTGAAGTGCATGAAAATTTAGCAGCAAAAAGTGGTCTTTTAGGAAATAATTTCTTATTCGATGGGTGGCATAGGCTCTAACAGTATTTAAGCCAACTTGGACAACCTTACACACTGAGCAACACTATACTAAAAAGCACTTAAGGTGTGCAAGCCCTAAAATAGAAAGTACATTTGACATGAAAAAAAGGAATAGAGACTGCGTATTTTATTTGTTGATTATTAATAGTATTTTCACATCATCAGTAAAAGAGACCACAAAAGATATCAGTATTTAAGAAGTAAATAGGACAATGTACACTTCCTGTAGGAAAAGTAATCTAAAAAACATTGTGCACGCAATAGTGCCGCAACGTAGGCTCTATTACTTTTGGAAACAAAGCGAACAAATTAATAGCCTGGCTAGAAAAAAGAGCGGAACTGGGTCCTAGAAATCCAGAATCCCAAATGGGCCAGCATACTCCCTACTCTGTCTGCTGAAGATATTGGGGAGTTAGAGCAGGATCCGACGGTCAAAGAAATAGAGGGGGCAATCCGAGACTTGCAATCTGGTAAGGCTGCGGGCTCTAACAGTCTGCCGGTGGAGCCCTAAAAAGGCTTAGCAGGCAAGGTAGCGAAGCTAATGCTCCATATGTTTCAGGCAACCAGGAAGAAGGGTTACCTACCCGACGATCAGAGGCTGGCAGCTATCGTAGTTATTCCAAAAAACAGGCAAATCTCGTGAAGAGTGAAGAATACACAGACCCATAGCTCCTCTAAACCTAGATGCCAAGGTTCTGGCGAAGACCTTGACTAACAGGCTATGAACAGTAATATCTTCTGTGGTCCATCGTGACAAATCAGGATTCATGTCCCACAGAAGCACCCGACTAAATCTCAGCCTATATGTTGTACTACACATGACCACAGCGTACGGAGAGGCTGTACTTCTCTCTTGACACATGAATGGCATTCAACAGCATTGAATGGCCCTATCTTTTGGCTGCCTTGACTAATTTGAGATTTGGCCCATGATTTTGTGAGTGGCTCAGACTCCTCTATCAAGACCCAATAGCAAGAGTGCGGGTTAACGCTACACTGTCCCGATCATTTGTCCTGCACGAAAGCATGAGGCAGGGATGCCCACTGTCCCCAATGATATTTGTGCTAGCGCTAGAGCCTCTAGCGGCCTGGGTCCACCAAGACCTGCTGATCGGGGCACTAAAGGAGAGGGAGAAAAGAAAGAGTACATTTTCCTGTATGCTGATATCAAATTAACTGGGATAAATCCCTAATCTTTCTCCTCAATGGAGTTATTCCTCCTCTATCGTCCAGGTGTGCAGCCCTGACAGTGAAGAATGGGTTTAAGAATTTAAGCATCCATATCACAAGGAAAGCAGACTAATTCCTGGCTAAGAATTTACTTCTGCAGTTTGAAAAACTATGGAACGTTTTAGCCCACTGGAGGGGACTCCCGGTTTCCCTGATGGGTAGAGCGGTCCTCTTCAAGATGTTGGTCCTGCCACACTTACTCTATATCATACAGAACACCCAATAAAAAATACCACTACATTTTTTCCAGAAGGTTGATAGCTAGCTGCGCAAACTCCTACGGGATGGGGTGGTTCCTGAAAAGCATTGCACAAGATTCAGAAGGGGGCATTTGGGGGGGGATTGGCAGTCCCAGATATGAGAAAATACTATTGGGTAGCCAAATTGATAACAATTAATGACTGGGTATTTACAGATAGAGATGAACTGGCCTATTAAGTGGATTGAAAGGCAATGGGAAATAGAGGCTACCCAAAAGTACTCTAACGGAAGAGGCAGGAAGGTCACCTGCCAGTCCACATGCAAACAGTGGTTCATGCATGTCACGATGCCACCAGATTATTGGGCTGGGAAGGCAGGCTAACCGGGAGGACCCAGTTATGGGACCGCATTCCATAAGTGGGGACTCTTAAATATTGATTAACTTGGGAATATCTGGAGGGGCCTGGCTCTGATAACATTTGAAGACCTGGACTGATAATGAGAGGTTTCGTTTCCCCCTGATATTTCAAGAGAGGATTCGGTAACTCATGAGGGTTGCCAACTTTGGTCAGCAATCATTCCGTATGTACCACCACAGGGGCTCTACCCCGCGCAAGTTCTTACATTTCCAGGGATAGACCATGGCATAATTCACCCATAGGACAGGACTTTCATACATTCCCATAACAAACAGACAACTCAACTCCCCTTTCCCAGGACAAGTAGGCAACGGATCCTCATCCAAAATCTCAGGCAAACCAGAAACAGACACGAGAAAACTCACGTAAACACTAAACAGTGGAGGCGGGGTGGGGTGGGGTGATCCAGGGCATCCGGCCAGGTACCCCCACCCAATATAAGGTCGGTAACAAGGCTCTAGGCCCTGGAGACCATTATGCCTTCTTCATTATCCTCTAACAAGGCTCTAGGTCCTGGAGACCATTATGCCTTCTTCATTATCCTCTTATTCCCCCCTTACCACTGACCCCTCCATTAGGCTAAAGTCTAACTGTTATACTTAGCGTTCAGATTATTTTGCTTGAAGTTCCAGGCATTGTTTTAGGGAGTTAGTCATTAGAGATCCCAGAGGAGTTGGAACTGGGGTCAGAGTGTGAGTCCTAGGCCCCGGCACCACCCATTGAGGATATGCAGCTCACTCCGGTGCTGCTCATCATTGCCACCACTGCTACCACCTTCTGCTGCTCTTGGTGTACTTCTTCTCTAGAAGGAAGTGCTCGGGTATCATTGGCAGGCCTGCATCTCAACTTTTTCCACCTCATTTGTCTGCGTAGCCGCCTCACTCCAGAGCCCGATGGTGGGTGCTGGTCAATCCATTCCCATACTTTCTGCGGAGTTTGGATGAACTGCGCCCCTTCAGGGATCACCACCTGGAGCCTGGCCGGAAACATCATGGCATAGGACAGATCCATTTGACGGAGTTGCTTTTTTGCCTCTGAAAAGAGGAGCGTTGCTGTTGTACATCTCTAATGAAGTCTGGGAATAGGATCACTTTGCTGTTCTCTACTTTGCGCTCTCCTCATTGCGGGCTTGTCCCGTATGTGGTCCTAGTCTTTATAGTATAGCAGTCTGATGATCATCGGTCACAGGGGTGCCCCGGCTGCAGTGGCCTCACCGGGACCCTGTGTGCCGTCTCCAGGGCATAAAACAGGGAGAGACACCCCCTACATAGCACTTCCTCCTTCAGTCAGTATTCGAGATAATTGACCATTCTAGTCCCTTCAATCCTCTCCGGCAGGCCAATTACTCTAATATTGCTGCCCCTGGATCTATTTTCTGCATCTTCTGCTCTGATTTCAGCATGCACACTGTTCCCTCCAATTCAGCCAGTCCATATTTTGTGGAATTCCGTTCAGGTGGGACCTTTGCCAATTTCCATTCCGTTCAGCCAGACAGCAGTGGTTGTTTTTCATGATTCCTATGTCTGCCACCATAGTGTTGATGCTTGCCCTCAAGGACCTCTCTGGAAGGGGTAATCGCTTGTAAAGTTTCCTGGAGGGTAGGGCCTGGTTGCGCTCCCAGGTGTGAGCCTGTGGTGTTTTTACTCCGATACATGGTCACCAACCTCTCCTGTAGGTATGCTCCCCGTGTCAGGTTCTTTCATATGGGTCACCTTCCCATGATGATGTGTGGCTTCCCTATAGCTCTTTGCTGTCTCCTAAGTGTTGCAGACAGACGTGGTCTGCTTCAGGTTTAGAAATGCATTTCAATTATCTCCATTACACAAGCGGATCATAGCCTTCAGCTACATAAGTATCTAACAGATGCACAAATGGGACATCCTTTGGAATTAGGGGCAGAGCAGGTGCCCGAAAATGCACTATACTTGCCAATTAAAAAACATCGAGATATTAAGGACACCTATAAGGGAAATGTAAGAAATTATAAGGGAATATATTTAGTGACAATAGGGGAGAAAGGAAGGGCACGATCAGGTAGATTACGTTTGTAGAAGTTCTGGTCAGGAAAATAAAAAAAATTTTGTGTACTTACCAAACAAATGCAAGAGCACTACTGAAAACTAAAGAGGAATAAAAAAGGGTTAAAAACAAACCTTGCATTAGAGCAGAACTGATAACAAGACAGCAACAGTAAGTGGAGAATCCCTAAAAACACGTGTAGCACGAGTGAGTAGTTTGTTCTAGGACATCGCGACTACGCTCACCGGCAGAAGATTAGTAAGCAGATGCAATTAGGAGCTAGTATCTGAGTAATGACAGAAGGACTTCAAGAAAACAGACAGCATTAGAGAGCGTCACAGGTATGAGTACTACCTCTGGAGCTGGCATACTAAGAGCAGAGCATCAAACAGCGGTCCTGCTTTTTTAGCCTGGCTCGACAGTGCGTCTTTTGCTATAGCTAGTGTGATCTACTGTAGAAGATCTTAATCTTATGACTTCTGTGTACCCACACTGAATTATTACTTGACTCGAGGGAGCCCCACTGAGTCATTTTCGGAAGCTGGGAACTCCCGGACTATGCAATTTCTATGATTTGAACCTCAAAACAATACATAAAAACATTTATAAACCAAACATTTAAATATTTTGTTTAAAATACAATTAAATAAAGAATTATTTTTTTTCAAATTTTTAATTTTTTGTCTTTTTTCTTGTACTTAAATAATTTAAAAATTAATAGGAATTCACGAATCTTTTAAAACAGTCAGAGACCCCTTGCGAAGGCCTCACGATCCCCATGGGTCCTCAGTCCACAGATTAAGAACGAGTGATCTACAGAAAAAGAACTTTAACAAGCATAACTGAGAGCAGTGCTTTGGCACCACCTAACCACTGAATTGCTTCATTGATTTTGACTGAAGGACTGAGTTCAAATTGTCAAGTTATTGAGCAAGGCTATCGGACCTGAACTGTTTATTATAAAGAAATACAACAAAAGGCAGTAGACCTGAATTATTAATTTTGAAACGGACATGTTAAAACCAATTGGCCTTTACAGATGGATTGTAATTATACTGCATTAAATGTAGTAAACCGATATTTTGTTTCAGTGAATCTCACAGTTCACCATAGTAGGCAAATGATCTGGTGTTGGTTACTGCCAGTGACAACCCACCAGGGTGGAAATTTTAAAATTTGAGAATCCTTTTGACGTTTTATGAAGGGTTGTGTATTTTTTTCGTCAACTGTAATTTTGGACATATTTGACATGTGAATACTGTATACCGATAGTTGCTGAAGGCAAATGATTTGCAGAATACTGGTTCATTGGAAAAGTTGTCAAGAGTCGATAGGTTTGAATATTTAATAAAATGTTATTTCAAGCTCAGGGGATCTTACATGTTGATTGTGAAAGTCGCACATTAAAGCCAAAAGGCCTTTAAGGGTGATGTGTTATTTACTGTGTTAAAGCCTGCAGAAAGTTATTGTGTTACATGACTCCTCACTGCTTACTGTAGTAGGCAAGGGGTCTGGTGTTATTTACCTCTGACAAAAGCGGATTTAGACTTTAAAATCCTTGTTTGGCTCTCTAGGGAGGAGTGATTTATATGGTTTGCCCAACTCTAACTCTTATACATATATCGTTTGTAGAAAATCTTCGGCTCAATATAGTAGTTTATGGTGATAACCTAATGATAAAGGCCAGATTGGTTGACTGGGAAAAGTTATGTCAGGCTCCATAGGTCCAATCTGTTTAGTATGAAACATTACAACAAAGACAGTAGGCCTGACTTACTTATTGTGAAGATCATATTTTAAAGCCAACAGGTATTTAAGAATGGATTGATATTACACTGTTTGAATGCCTGTAGACAGGCATTTTGTTGACTGGAATGTCACTGTAGTAAGCACGAAGTTTAATGTTGATAACTTCTTGTATTACAAATCTCTGTGTATACATAAACAGAGGGACTTTGGATCAGCCTTTTCCTGGCTGTGTCATTCACATTCCGATTCTCCCCATGACAGCACACTGCATAGGACAGTGGTTGCCCCATTTCTGTAAGTGGCTCTAATGCCCTGCAAGAAACAACGTTGTTCTTGATAACATGTACACATCTACCTGAAAGTGTGTGTTTCAGTGTCTCAGATGGTGGTCAATTCTTTAGTTTTTCATTTTTCCTTTCAAAGGTCCGAATTCAAGTCTTTCCTTTTATTTATATAAAGAACATTTTGCAGCTTCCCAAACAGTTCATTCAGGGTCACTCGCTAGGCACTCATTTTATGTGCAGATGCAGCCTTCTGTGTGGCCACTATTTCTAAACTGGGCAGTCATCTCGGAATGGTATTGGCCATAGTGTATCATTCTTTTATTGTTCCAAGATGACCACATGTTCAGAAGCATCATACTGGCCACCCAGATTCAGTACAACATTGATACACTATACACTTCATTTGAAGATGGCCATCCAGTGCGATATCTACTCAGTGGAATGGTATTATTCTCAGTATATTGCTTTTTTTGCCCCAAGAACACCAACACCTTGCTTCCAAAAGTGGAAGGTATATTGGAACTTTAAAACAAAGATACCCTGTGTACAATCCCACTGCAAGATAACCAGCCATCCGCTGCTATTTTTAATTTTAGATTTGTATTAGCAGAATATGCTGCCAAGTTTAGATGGAGGCATTAGTTCCCTTTTTCCTACTTGTATTCTTTTTAGTTATCTTCCTTATCCTTGTTGAGGTTGTGGGGCTGTTTTATTGTAGTCAGAGAAGTGGATGATTGCAAAAACTGTTGCAGCTGCTCCCACTAATCAGTAGTGGGGCGGGGAAAGAGGGAGAAAAAATAAAAACAAAATCTAAAAAATCACTTGCCTGCCCCGACGGCTGGCTGGCCGCCGTCGCTCTACCATCGTCTTTCTGGCTTCTGTTGGAATAGGAACCAGGATAGGCACCACTAAGCCAATCACAATGCTCCAGTGCAGCGTTGATATTGGTCTGAGCACCGTGGTTTGGGGCTCAGATGGGGAATGGGAGCCTGGGCATGTTCTCCACCCAGGCTGTAATGCAGCCTGGGCGGAGAACATGCAAAGTGCTCATGAATGTTTGGCCAGCCAAACATTCATGCCTACTTGGGATGGTGCCACCAATCCTCCCCGCGCAGCCTAGCTCCGCCCCACAAAACTGCCACAGCACAGAAAAATGTAATGATAATAACATCTTGTTATTATCATTTTATTTTTCCTTTTTTTGCCGTGCTGAAAGGCAGCGGGGGGACACTTCTCCGCCTTAGCGGAGGAGCCGCCCCTGTGCAAAAATAAGTTAGCGGGTGGGTGAATGCAATTAGTAGTAGTAGTCTTTATTCAGCTTTAAGACAAAAACAATAAAAGCACACGTAAAAATTACAATATAAAATCATTTCAAAATACCCATGCGAATGCTTCGATTTATAAAACTGTCAATTAAATACATTATACTTAATAAGACTGTGCATAAATTAATGTAAGAAATATTTTAAAAACACAGTACATCACAATACTAAAGTGCTTAGTCTGCATTGGGCTTCCTAAAATTACATCCAATTTCGCAGCAGTGAGCACCACACTGTTGACCATTGAGTTAAAATCTCGTACCCTAAAATAGTCTAAAAGACTCCTACTCGGACATTATTCAAAAGTAGAACTAAAAAGTATACAAATCATACAAAGGATTAAAAGATACGTCTGCACTAGAGCGTTATAAATTCTTATGCCTCAGCCGCCATGCATGTAACAAATATTGTGATAGGGCAAAGATGAGCCATTCTGTGTACCACTTCGAAGGATTCTAATTGTAACCTACAGTTGTCTTATTCATAAAATATGACAAATAGGAATTTGCCAAGTTCTCCTGATATTAATATAGCTGGGGCAAAAGAATAAAAAATGTTCTTCTGTTTCAGGACTAGCCGAGCAAGATAGGCGTGGAATTAGAAGTGCATGGATGAGTGACAGAATATAAGTATATTGACTAGAGTGCCCACATTCAAGGGGCACTTTCTGTATTAAATCACACCTGCTGGCATTGCCAGTCCTTGTTAATGGTGTTGCAGTGTTGTGTAGTGCATGGTTAAGACGGGACTTGTGTGTTTTGTTGGCTACATTAAACAAATGGTAGCCATGCTTACATCATCACGTATTCATTCAAGGTCTTCTCACATTCTTCTTGTGGATTACTCCTGGCAGGGCTGACGCAGGTTTTCATCCTTGAGGTTGATAAATGTGATAGCATGATGTTAGGTGCTTATAAGGCGTGTATGCTGGGTAATAATGGCTTTACGCGGGCTCCTCACGCCGGGGACTCATGCATAGTAGCACCAGCTGCACATGAATAGTTTGAGTTGCCGGCTTCAAGCAGCAGTTCATAGTCCCAGTAGAAGGTGGGAAGGTAGTGACAAATCCCACATTTGATAACTGGGAGGGCCAGATACATGTCCAAATCTCCCAAGTGTAGTGGAATTTTGTTACATGAAAGGTGGCTCCGCACTAGGAACATAAGCGAACAATTGTGTTTGCAGAACTGAACAATATGGACGCTAAAGCTTTCTGCAATTATCAAACGGCTTACATGAGCCACCATGGTGTTATGGTGGACGCATCACTCACCATTTTTCAGAAAACCTATGGGCGAAAAATATGTTTATTTCTTTAATTGTATAATGACAATACAACAACTTAGTTCTTATTCAAAAACGAAGATGCTAATTAGTTCCTACCACAATATCGATTCAAACTACTGCGACTTGCTTGGGACTGCAATTCTCCCCCGATGGCTTCATGCAAAAAAACTGTCGTTTTTCGGCTAAGATTCGGACCTAAAGAAAGAGGAAGTGACGTCAGTCATCGTTCCAAAGAGCAGTAAAATGCTAGAATGGCGTTTTCCTTGACAACCCCAGGTAAAACCTTCGAGACCACAAGGATCATGCTTGGAACAAAAAAATAACAGGATTCTTTAAGAAGCAGCTTTAAGCAATGTTCTGCAGCTCCAACCCACTGCCAATCACTAGCTCACCTGAAAATAAAGGTATTTGATGAGCTAAGGGCAGGAACGGTGGGGTAAATTCCACCCGCTGTCTCCAGATAATGTACTAGAAGATAGTTTGGGAGATGGAAGTTTTTTCTCTACCAGCTACATCAGATGGAGGTATAGAAGAAGCATAGTTAAAACAATGAACAACATGAACTTGGTTGATGCACAGCAATAAAGACGTGTCAACGGTATGTGGGTGACCCAGCAGAGCAGGCCTGTACACATGACCTGGGGTAGTGCCACAAACACCACCAAGGCCCTCCATGTCACTGGACTTCGCGGTCCTCACTCTGCAAAGAGAGGATCTCCAAGAGACTGGTGGGCTTGGACAAGGGATGCGAGACATACCGGAGCAAATTAGGCAAATTGGACTATATCTGGACATATAGGGCTGTACGCGATGGTATAGCTACACTTTTTACTGCTGCTGCGCTGGGTGTATATAAATGCATGCCCAGGGACATTAAATAGTCATTCACTGGGAATATAAGGCTGCAATTGAGCGAATTAGGCTATACTAGTGCCTTGCAAATCTACACTGAGCATATGACGCTATATCGGTGCACTTTTGAATAGCAGTGCTTAATGAAGCTTCAGTGGGCACAGAATGCTTTACCTGCATATTATGCAACAGACAGCAATACCTGCACATGGCTGGTTTAGGCATAGGAGACTATACCTGTGTGTTATGAACAGGAACTGGGCGCACGGGTCAATAGTCACACATGAGGCTGTATCTGCAAACACTGAGGCTGCACTAGGTACACAAGACTGTACCGGAGTCTCGTGATACTGCACCATGCAAGGGCATTTAAAGCTGCCGCTAGGTATGTGATGGCAGCTACTTTAGAAAACAAACAAAAAAAAACACTGCTGCACTGGAGTGTGTGCATCGCCATTTTTAAGACTGTACTACAGTCGAAAGGATAGTTGAATTTTTGAGGCTATACCTGGGCATTTGTTGGCTGTGTTGTCGAGCAGCTGGGTTAGCGTCTGGTTGTCTGATGGTTGCGGTTGGCATCATTTGCCTCCATGCTTGGAAATAGGTTTTCTTATCCAGGGTATTTCATGACTGCATCTGGGCATTTCAGGGTGTTCCTAAGCACGAAGTGGAAATTAGGCATAAGAGGTCATACAATCCCCCTAACTGGCATAAGACTACATGGGTATGCGAAGGCTCCTGCCTTGGCATACTGCGGTTTCACTGCTCCCACTGTATGGCAATGCCACATTAAATACAAAGGTGGCAACTAAAATAGACTTGCATTTACTTTGGTAAAAATCGGTTTGTTATTTATGCTTGCATATGTGCAATATCATAGTGTCATCTCAGTCAAAGTACACGTGAAGTCATTTGCAATAAAGGTTATTAGATATCATATCCTGTGACATCATCAGGTGGAGACAAGGGTGAATGATGTCACTTCCACTAGCCCTAGCATCCTGGTGACTAGACGTCCATGAAAGTAGGAACTGGACGGAGCATTTAATCTGCGCCTTAGAGTGAAAAGTGAACAGAACAATGCTGTACAGAGTCCTGCACAATATGGCACATCATAAGAGCTGTATCACAACGGGACTGGACCAACAGAGGCTTTATACTCACCTCGGTCCTTTTTAGAGAGGTGTAAACAGTGCTCTAAAAGACAGGAGGATGAAAAGTAAGAAGTTGGATCAAAATATTATATTAGACGTTCTTGAATGTTAAGGTGTGCCAAATCAAATACTATTTTCTTGAAGTCAGTCTGATTAACTGAAAAAAAGCACATTCCAAAACAGGAAACCTCAATCTGTTCTCTCCCACGCTTAAGTTGCTTGGTATTCTGGCCTTTTCCTGTTACAACAAATAAAATGCAATAAAGCAGAGGGCGGTTGCTCTATATCCGCAGTTTCATACTAGACAGAAACAACTCGATCACGAAAATATTTTTTTTTGCCAAGTGTGAAATCAAGAGTGCATGCGGCTCTGTTCTACTCCAACAACTATTCAGAAAGCAGAAGGTTATATGAAGTAAAAATCGAAGTACAAATGTGCAGATGGAACCGAAAGCAGTGCGTGGTGTGCTTGGGTACCCGACAAACCCACTCACCAGCACCCCCGCTTCCAGGAGGCTTGCAGAACATGCATGCGATACTAGAGACCGTACCAAATTGGTGTTACAAAAAGAACTGCAGCTTTTTTACTGAAACAGGAGGAGCAACCTCCTATGGAAAGCTGTCGAGGTCCAGTACCCCAAGAAAAAGATTTCCCCCCTCTGATGGCGATAATCATTGACTCAAGTCGAAGCACCACTCACACATCTTGCATTGGATTGCAATTTGTGTCTGGGGTGTAATGACTCCCGCCCCACAGCCCTTGGACTTGACCGCCTCCTCCAGAGTGTGTCCACTGGACAAGGATCTGGCCAATGGCTGGTCAAGTAGTGGTTGTAGGACTTACAACCTCTGGCCACATGAGCACATGTTGAGAATAGTTCCTGCCCAGCCTTCTAAGACGGTGTCATCAGGGAGGTGTAAAGTCTGGCTGAGACCAGCACCTTGGGGAGGGCTTCTAGCTGTCCTTCACAATGCCTGGCCAATAATCGGTCCAGTAGGTGGTTGTAGGACTTACAACCTCCGGCCACATGAGCACATGTTGAGAATAGTGCCTGTCCAGCCTCTAAGATGGTGTCATCAGGGAGGAGTAAAGTCTGGCTGAGACCAGCACGTTGGGGAGTGCGGCTGGCTGTCCCTCACAATGCCTGGCCAATAATGGGTCTAGTAGGTGGTTGTAGGACTTACAACCTGGGCCATGTGAGCACATGTTGAGAATAGTGCCTGCCCAGCCTTCTAGGACGGTGTCATCAGGGAGGTGTAAAGTCAGGCTGAGACCAGCACCTTGGAGAGTGTATCTGGCTGTCTCTCACAATGCCATAGTCTTTGCCACCTTTGGGCGAGTGCGCGATTTGCCCAATATCTTTTCGGGCAGAGGAGTGCAGCTATACAGAGTGCAGGGGGTTGAAAGTGGTATCAGAGTTAATGGGGAGTCAAGAATATTGGCAAGTAAGTTGGAGCACGTACTGCTCTTCAATAAGTATCTTACATGCCTACGATTTAATCACCTGCAGCTGCGCGAGTAGTTTATTTTCAAGCGGGCACATAGCAGACCGCAGTAGTCTAAATTGACCCCAATCAAACGCACACCCCGGGGACAAGATGATTTGGGGTGAAACGGGACCAACCCTCCTAAACCGTCTGAGGTAGGATGAAAATCTGCATCACATCTCACTCTCCTATTGCTCCACTGACCTAATGCATAAAAAAAGACATCTGGACTTTTTAAGTGCTGTCTGTCACGTCCAAGCTCTGGATAGGCACAAATTCAAGGATGCCTGTACTAATAGCTGCTACCTTATTTATTTTTGTGGAAAGTAAAAAGACCGAAAACAATACGAAAGACACATTTCAAATGTGTTTTATACTGCACAACGTTTGCTCAATTCAGACTAAAAAGAGCAAAATTTTCATAACGCTCTAACCACGGTTAATTTATAATTTTCTTTTTTTTAACAATTGCCTTACAGTAACTAAAGGAGTCGTCTGTTCGGAGAGTCAGAAACTCGTTTGTTGTTGAGTATATATGTAACATAATCCTCAAAAGGAAATATTATTTTACAGGTTTCCTCAACACATAATCGGGCATCCGTCCTCACTGGGTTAATCTTACCCGCTCCCTCTGTTCACATGAAACAAAAGAAGATTCTCTAAGCCCTCGGACAGACAGCAATTTGCAACAGAAATTCTTTCTCTTCCCGTCATGCCACGGGCCGAGGTCTTTTCCCACACTCGTGTTCCCTGACTGAAAGGCCTCTCGCTATCAGGTAAGGGCAACAAAATGCTACAAGGTAATGAGAACACACTTCGCAGTATTTATGATAGCCTCAATTTATTCAGTTACAAAACTAACTGTAAAAGCTAAAACGGGCCCTTGCCTTCACCACCAACGTCACTTTCCCAAAGAGTGTGGTCTATGGAGGACCTGGATACAGTGGCGTAACGATAATTAAGGGGGCCCCCCTGCCAGGTACGTGGAGGGGCCTCCTCCGGACTCTATTAAGAGCTCTCAGGCCGAAGAGCAGTGCTGAGGGGGCCCCCTTGAGCTTGAGGCCCCCCCCCCCCCGCACTGCGTGGGATGCGGGGGCCTGTGTTACGCCCCTGCCTGGATAATGGCAAGTACCGCACGCGCGAAGCAGTCGCCATGCGCAGAATGGTTTTATCAGGGAGCAGGGCACGCTGAGCCTGCACACAGGCTTGAACAATAACCGGTGCATGGCTGGGTAGCGGGTGGTCTGCTGAAAAAATATTTTCTGCAACAACAACATTACGGGTGGAATGCTTGAACTAATCTCAGCCACGGGCAATCGTTCATGGCCGCATACCAGTCCATCGTTTTTCACTCACCATGCCACTCTAGACAAAGGCCCGCGTTATCCAAATCAGTACCGACCCTCCTCCTAACAGTACCTCCCGAACTCTCGGGCAAGGCCCCCTGCGGAAGGGACCACAAGCAATCCCGGGCTAGTTTCGACCTACTTGGGTCTCAACAGTGAGCTATAGCTCGAGTCCTGCAGCACAGTGAGCATGGGACTCATGTTTCTCTAGACAAAGGCAAGCATTGCATTCATTACCTCGATGTTGTTGCATAAAAAAAATATTTTTTCAGCAAAATGCACATGGGGAATTTTTTTGCAACAGTTTTAAATTATTATTATTATTTTATTTTTGACAGCAAAGTCTTTGATGCTTCTCCTACCTCGCAACAAAGACCTGGAACACTCTGCCTCTCCACCTCCGGCAATCACTGTCACTGCCTCAATTCAGGAAGGCCCTCAAGACCTGGCTCTTTGACTGAACCCCCCCACCCCCCCAGCACCATGAGACCCTTACAGGTGAGTAGTCACGCTTTACAAGTTGTACAGGGCACTTGCTTGATTGATCGACGCCTGGGCTGGAGTTGTTCTTGATAGCCGAGGGTGTACGTTTCAAAGCCAGGCACCTGAGTGACTAAAACTGTAGAAAGTACCAGTGCTTGGATAGGTTCTTTACTGTACGCACTAGTCAGGGCTGTGCATTTTCCCTCCGCTATTTAGGTCAATGCTCTGAAACAGAGGATTTATTTTGCAGTTTTGATTAGTAGAAACCAGGCTCAATGAGACATCAAAGCGCTTTACAGAGGTCAGTAGGTTATGAAAAGTTAAATCCAGTATAATGCATATATGTGTAAAGAAACGTACTGTGATTCACGTGTCACTAGTTCAAATCCCATTCTTCCAAAACTGGTTAGCTGTGTAGGATCAAACTGGGTCAAATAAAGATCTGTTTTCACGTTGCTTAGGAACGGCAGTAGAGACATAGTAAGGGCTATATAACAGCAATCTATTATTGTTGTTAATGAAATAAACATAGCACAATGTGGAAGAGCAGCAGTGGTGCCCAAGATACGAGACAATGCCACTGACATGACGTGAGCGTAAAGCATTCAGACCACATTCTCACATAAAAGGTGTTTTACATATTTTTGATACACACACAAAACCATTTGAGGATTTGGAGTCACAACTGTACAACAGCAGTTCAGACTCATATGATAACAGATTCCACGGTGGCCATATTGGGTGAGGGGGCGAGAGCGGTGAGAGCGCTCCAGTCTCCTGTACTTAAGGAAACGGTCGTTCTCCGCGCTAGCGGTCGCGTTTGCGGACACGCCTCCTCAGCGCCGGAGTCACGCCAGAGTCAGCCCGTCTGCGCTCGTCAGCGTCTCGGAGGCGGGCGAGGCGGGACTCTGTCATCTCGGGTAGGTTTCTAGGATGATTAGGTACAGTGCGGCCGCTCTAATTGCGCTACGCCCCCCCAGGAGCGGTTGTATATGTCTTTTCCCTGGTGGTCGGCTCCTGGGCAAAGGGTGTCCTGGATGTGCTTGGCGTCCCGTATCTTCTCCACCTCGCGCTCTCCCCTCCCCCCCCCTGGAATGTCAGTGTGCCTTGTTAAATACTAGATCCTTGGCGCGTCATTCCTTGGAGATTTGGGACCTCCTTACGCTTTCGAAAATCTCCTGTCTTTTTTTGACAGAGACGTGGTTGGGGGCGGGCTCTGAACCTGACATCGCTAGTGCCCTTCCCCCCAACTTCACCATCTTAAGGAGGGACAGAACGGGAGGCCGAGGCGGTGGGGTGGCCCTAGCTGTCGACAAGTCCCTTGTATGCACCTCCTACCCTGTAGATAACATCGCTGGTTGTGAAGCTCTGGGCTTTATTCTCCAGCTGTCTGCTTCACATACCTGCACAGGGATTTTGATCTATAGACCTCCGGGGCCAATAGGCTCGTTTTTCGAGGATCTACAGGTGGCACTGTCAGTACCCTGTATGCGTTCGGCACACTGTGTACTGCTGGGCGACTTAAATCTGCATATGGACTCGACAACTGATGCTGATGCGTCTAAATTACGGGACATCACCGAGATGTTCGGGCTGGCCTCTTTCATCGACAGTCCAACGCACGTGAAAGGGCATACGCTGGATTTAATCTTCTCCTCTGTACCGATTAAGGTGTCTCCCCCTTTGCCGGTTTTATGGTCCGACCATTATTTAATTAATTTCGTGTTGTTAGCTGAGCATCAGACTAGTCAAAGAACTTATAAGGACGGGTCTCGTCAAGCTAGAGCCTTTCACCTGGTGTCAGCTGATATGCTCGCTGACGCACTCCATGCACATCCTTGCACTACGACTGGGAACTTAGAAGTTGACCTGCCGCTAGTCCAGGACTGGCTTCGGACAAGATTCGAGGAGCTTGCCCCCCGGAAACCGGTCAGGACAGCCCCCTGCCAGGACTCTGCTCCTTGGTTCACCGCTACTCTACGGAAAGCGCGCCAGGACTGCAAAAGATCTGAAAGACTCTGGCGGCGCAGATATGCGCCTGAGGAGAAACTGAAGTACAGGGGCGCGATAAAATCTTATCACAGACAGATTGCCGAAGCCAAAAAGATCTACTTCGAGCATAGAATAGACCAGGCGGATAATACGAGCCGGGAACTATTCCGAATTGTGAAGGAATTCGTGGAGCCGGTGGCGGCCGCTAGAGTACACTCCCATACAGAGGAGTGGATCAAGCGGCTTGCTGACTTCTTTGTGGATAAGATCCGTAGGATTCAGGACTCATTCGATCGGGTGGGGTCCCCGGAAGTGGCTGCAGCTGTGGAAAGTGATCTGAAGGTCCTTCCACCGGCTGCAGCCGAGTTGACGCCCACGCTTTCGACGTTCCCCCCGCTATCCTGCGATTCCTCTCTGGAGCTGCTTTCCCAGTTGAAATCTGGATCCCCCTTGGATGCGTGTCCGGCGAAATGCCTGAGCTCAGTGGCGCCAGCTATTAACAACTTGCTGAACCCCCTGCTCAACATGTCTCTGAGTTCTGGAGTGGTCCCTAAAGAATGGAAGCATGCTCTTATTCTCCCGCTCATTAAGAAACCTCTGCTTGACCCTTTACAGTTGGCCAACTATAGACCAATCTCCCTCCTCCCTGCTCTGGCGAAGGTGGCGGAGAAACATGTTCAGCATACTCTTACCACCTTTATTGAGAAGAACAAACTGCTGCATGACTCCCAATCTGGTTTCCGTGCCAATTACAGTACGGAGACAGCTCTTGTGGAGGTTACCGACGCCATCAGGGAAACGCTTGATCTGGGGGGAAAGGCTATGTTGGTCCTACTGGACCTGTCGGCGGCTTTCGACACCGTACCACACGCCGGCCTCCTCCTAAGACTTAGGGAGGTAGGACTGCGGGGGACGGTGTTGGACTGGTTTCAATCCTTCTTAGCCGACCGTCGACAGGTGATCTGGGCTCCACCGTTCTCCGCGGAAATGCCTTCGCTAGAGGTGGGGGTGCCTCAAGGATCTATCTTGAGCCCCACCATATTTAACATTTATATGGCCCCTTTGGCGAAGGTCGCGGAGGCATTTGGAGCCCGGGTCATCTCGTACGCTGATGACACCCAGCTCCTGTTTACTTGCAGGAAGGGAGAGGTTTTTAATGGCGACAGAATCAGAGACTGCCTGAGTACTGTTTTTGCATGGTTTCAGCACCAGAACCTGAAATGTAACTCGGATAAGTCAGAGTTGCTCTTTTTTGGCTGCGCTGAGGACCCTGGCTGGAAATCGTGGTGGCCTTCCGACATGTTCCCCCCTGAGAAACCCTCTGCCCAAGTCAAAAATCTGGGTGTGGTGTTCGACGACAGTCTTTCTTTTCGTCCCCACATCACGGGCTTGGCGGGGAAATGTTTCGGCATTTTGAAGATGGTGAGGAAATTTCTCCCACTGCTTTCCCTTCAATATCGCAAGAACATTGTGCAAGCACTCGTGGGTTCGCGTTTAGACTACGCTAATGCACTTTTCTCAGGTCTGCCTAAATATCTGGTATCCAGACTACAAATTGTCCAAAACTCGGCGGCCAGAGCCATCTTTGGCCTTCCTCGGAGAGCTAGTGCCTCTCTATTGCGCGGCAGGCTGCATTGGCTGTCTATCGCTTGCAGAATTAGGTTCAAGGTCCTTACGTTGGCATTTAAAGCCCTCCACTGTATTGGCCCAGCTTACCTTAGGAAGCGGATTGCTTTTTACGTTCCCCGGAGGAGTCTGAGATCTGCTGACCTGGCTAAAGTGGAGGTACCAGTGATCAAACGCGTGCGGATGGGTGGCCGGTCTTTCCAGTTCATGGCGGCTAGTTTGTGGAATGAGCTCCCTCTGTCACTCCGTAAGGCTAACAATCTCCTGGCCTTTAGAAAGGAGCTCAAGACGTTCCTCTTTTCCGCCTAACCAGTGGGTCTACAGTGTTTCTGCCTCTGGGTTTTTCTTGGTTGTGTTTAGGACTCTGCCAAAGCGCCGGGACACCCGTTCTGGGTAGCCGTGCGCTCAAGAAATATAGTTTTAACATAACATAACATAACATATGAAGGAGGGTCATCAACATTTTTTTGAGAGGTCATCTCAGCCTTAACTTATCAAAGCTTGCTTCATAATGTTACATATTTTTGATCACTGTGTAGGAAGTGGATATTTAAGGTTTAGGAGGGAGGGAGTTCCAGATTCTTCGAGCGTAGCCTAAACAAAAAATAAAAAAATAAAAAATCGGTTTAGGAATTACGAACAATCACGGACAGTCTTGGATTCAAGTACAGAGAGGGAATCTAGCAGAGATCTTAATGAGGAAATAAGGCAGAAACTCAGTTTTCTGCAAACTGTATGAGAGAAACTCTTCAATGAAGGAGTGGTCAAGTTTTACCTGACTTAGCTGGGACATAGGATAAGAAACTTCTGCGGACCTTACGTTCAACATTGATGCAATGAGTCAAGCAGTATGAAACAGAACCCAGTCACCAACAGTATAAAAGGCAGCTGACAATTGGAAAAGAATCAGCAGACGTAGGTCATCAAAAGCAATGCCTCGAGGAGAGCAAGGCAATCTCTGTGCTATATCCTAATATGAAGCCTGAAGGAAGGTCATCAATGAGGTCGCGAGCATCAATGAACTGTTCTATAGGTTAGCAACAAAGTGCTATGTGACCTCTTTCAAGAAGGGAAGTCTTGATAAAGGACAAAAATAGCTAAGACAGGAAAAACAGCATAAGCCTTTAATTGAGCAGGGCCTGACTTGGGCAATGTTAATGTGGTCAATGATATCTCCCCCTGCTAGTAAGAAATTCACTTGATTTGTCCAGTAGGGCATTTTAGGGTGTAAGAATGGAAGATTTAAGACCACAAAAGGTCAGGATGATATTAGACTGAAAAGACTCAAAGGTAAGCCAGCTGGAAGATTATTTCCTAATGGAAGCTCTGGGAGAATTGGGTTGGATGGGGAAGTGCAAGGTCATGTTCAATGTTTCTCACCAACTAAAAAAAAAGTAGATTTTTTTTGTTCTTTGCCATCAGGTCAGGAGCAGGATGGGAGAAGGCCTGCATAACAATCAAAATGTGTGTGTCTTTGTTTCCCAATGGAGTAAATTTGGGATCCAAGTAACAAAGCTTGGCCTCGAAAAATGTTTTTGTAAGCTTTCCTGCAGGCCAATATTTATATTCTGCAAATGGTAAGGATTCTAGCACCAATTCCACTCAACTGACCTTCCAATTGTTCTGGATTACTCTTAGTGGAGTACCATTGGACAGATTTCTTTAACTTTTCAAGATTGTAGTCCAGTGGAGATGGGTCTTTAGCATTATTATTCAAGGTTGCAGCGTATGGGAAAGTAAGGCGTCAACATTCTCAGTACAGTTGGACATGGCAAAAGAACAAAAGTGCAAGAAACCAGATCAGCGAGATTGGTGTGCTTTCCGTCTTCCACCCACGCCTACAATCTTTGGGCCCGACAGTAGCCCAAGATTTCATGAACATAATGAAGAAAGGTTCTGGTAAATGATATGACCAATCAAACCGTTAAGGATCCTCAACTCAGGTGTCCTCCTTGCAAATGATTCAGACTAGGGTGGAGTCCTTGTCATCATTTGCTTGGTGGAGTGCAGGGTTGAGCACGGTTGTTCTACAACAGAGGGTGACAAAGTAGGATGCCACATGGTCACTGCTGTCTCCCCAGTAGATATTAAGATCCCTAGTGGAAGATTGTTAGTAAAGCATTCAATCTGAAGTGCTTATTTAGGAAAACGTCTTTACGGATCCCAGACCCTGCAATCCCAGTTCTCCGTACACTGTGAAGGCGGATGACAACATAGCCAAACAGGAGGAGGAGGTGGTTAATGAGCCAGATTATGAGAGACAATAGCATTAACAACCTCTAATTTGTCTTTAGCAGCAGTGTGTCGGAGACAGATTAGAGGAGCTCCTAATCTATTTATACGGGTATCGGGAAAGAGTCAGAGAGCTCTGAATCGTTTTTTGTGTGCGACTGTTCTAACAGAACGACGATCGTGCGACTGTCTGCAGATGGAAGCGTTGGTAAAGAGGACTGAACTGTGGCACTGCCTTTTTTTGTTTAGGGGAAGAAAAGTCAATTGAGGAGTCCTCTGGGGAATAAAATCAGCGGTCAGTCTCAACAGTGGTGGCCTTGATTGTTTCTAGGCATAGAGGTCAAGACCAGAGATTGTAAAAGCAAAGGAAATTGGAAGGGAAGGGATCTTTCTGAAGACCACCTGCATTGTAGGCTGTTTTTCTTGAGGTAGGCACAATGGAGAAGAGAACAAGCGTTGAAGCTGTAAAAGGAAAACATGGCAGTAGGGGTTATATAAAACGAGAACCTGACAGGGCGACAAAGAAATCAACAGCCAGTGCTGCTCATTGTATGGGCATTAGAGCCAGAAGAGAGAATACAATGACAAATCATGAAAGAAGCAGATTGCCTGAGAAGGTCTGTAGAAACTCGTCTGTTAAAAGTTATCACCACAGTACCGCAGCAAGCATTAAGGCATGAAGGGGTACAATAGTCAACAGGTTGAATGAGGAGCTTTTTGAGAAAAAAATAAAATACTAGTAAACAATCAGTGAAATAAAAAATACACAGGTATGATAGCAGCACTTAAATTATTATCCATGGTGCCGAAAAGGACTCGCCGGCAAAAAGGAAAGAGAGGATATCCTTCATACAGTAATGCCTCAAGAAGGAAACACTAGATCAAAAGGTTGCATGATTCACAATGAAGAAGATGGTCTGCATCAGTAGGCGTGAATCGCTTACCTCTATCTATATCAACTAGAGTTTAAGGGCAGCCAGAAGTCTGGCGCAACATGATTGCAGCATACTTCCAATACGTCACACACAGACCCCACTAAAACCCCACACTCTACCAGCCCTGTAAAACAAACAGACCAGACCGCCAAGAAGTGTTTTGCAGTCTCTTCTTGGGTATAACAAAATATGCAACAATACAAATGGGCTATACCAGCAAGATGGAATGGCTGAAAAACACCACCAGGCATGCATGTTGTCAAAATCCTAGGACTGAGTGAGAATCACTGCAGCTGTTTTCTATGGACCAGTACAATTCAAACTCAAGTCAACTATGTAGCAGAATCCACATCTAAACCTGAATTCATTGAGCAGTCATTATGCCTTTCTGAGGCCTTGTGATAGCAGGTGTACTCTGCATCCATTCTCTGCATTCCAAACCTATCTACTTTGATTTTTCTCACTGAAATACACTCCACAGATTGTAATAACAATGAATGATAGACAGTCTGCCGTATTCAACGTGTCCTGGTTGGAATACGTCTGCATATAAACACATTTCGATTTGCATACTGCCACATTACGTAGCACACTTTACCAACTAAGGGAAAAAAACATACTACTAACCATTATGTAGTGTCCCAAATTTACAAGGCAGCCCGTAAAAACACAGAGGGGTTTATTTAAGACTCTGCTAGCAACAGAACAAGGAGAGAAGCCGATCTCTGGCTATAAAAATAAGCTCATGGAATTTAACTCATACTGTAACAATTACATGAATGGCATGTTAATTGGTTTCACCCACTAATTTGTCAGGCTAATTTCATTGCTGGATAGTGCTGGAAAAATGAATGGAATACTACTTCTAAACCATCTTCAGGACTGGACAGACAAAAATAAGATATTATCAGATCTCCTAGCAGCCTTCACGAAGGGAGTGGCGACAGTAGGTCAGGCCATGAGACTGTTCCTCACAAGCATTAAATACACAGTTATTAATGCAGCCCCTTTATATATGGCCTTTATAGATCTGGAACCATCGCTCAATTCTGTTTATAGACCTTATTATGGGCAACTTTTAGGACACTTGGTGGACTCAAACACTTAACAACTGCATTACAACATCTCTAGCAAGAGAACACTGCCAGAATGACATACAGCCCAAGAGGCGAATGTAAACCAGAGGTCAACATAGAATTAGGAAAGCGACAAGGATGCATACTTGCGCCTATGTTGTTTAATCCATTAATCATCTATACCGGCAAATGGATCACTAACATTAACTTAGATGTTCCTACGTTGGGAGGAGTAATGTTTCCCATATTTTAATTCGCCGAAAACGTGGTTCTCTTGTCACAGTCCGAGCTGTCCATGTGTAAATTGCTCCAGGGTTTTGAAAATTACTGTAACTACAAAAGATTACCCATCAACATCAACGTCATGATAATAAACACAATGAAAAACTTAAACATAACTTTCAAAGTCCATGGAGCCAACCTGGAGAGTGTCAAGAATTTTGATTACCTCTGAAATAACAGCAAAATGCATGCATGCATGAGCCGCAGCACAGGTGCAATTTTACATTTTGCAAACAGCTTCGGCAGGAGACCAGTGGTGTCTGCCATTTGCACCTATAAAGTAAAGGCAACGGCTCCTGGTCCATATGGAGCAGAGTTGTGGGGCTTTAGGAAGGACAAAGGTCTCCCAAAAGCTAAATAACAGATTTATCCAACACTTTCTACAACTCGGCCCTAGTACATCAAAAGAGGCCCTCAGGGTTGAACTGAACACCACTGTACTGAGTCTCAGACTGCTATCAAGCCGAACCACTACTGGAACAGCCTGTGGACAAACATCTGGCTAACTAACAAAAAGCACTCATGGACAACTTTGACATCAAATGCCCTATAAAACAGTGGTGACTGGATCATATAGCCACAAACCTCAAGGACAGGATGAAAACAAAATTAGGTTGACCGAGTGAGCCCTAAGATCATCACAAAGCATCACCAGGATTATATCATGGCCGCCTGGTCAGTAAGAGAGGCCTGCTTATAGGGATGAAGTTGACATTAAATCAACAACCTTTTTTTGAACCATATATGAATCGCTGACTTCCTGAAGAACAAGCATTTGCAATGCAATAGGTCTCGCATTAGGAAAGTTTGAGCTATTGGTATTGTAAATGACACATTTTTTATTTATGTGTTGGTTTTGAAAATAACGAAATTAATAGCTTTGTCATTTACAATGCCAATAGTTATAACTTTCCCAAATGGGACACCTATAGCATTTGTAATGCAAAATGTAAACACCAAGATAAGAAGTTTTAAGATTGCTCTCTTCCTAACGGGCAGCCAGTGCAGGGACTGCAGCAGGGGACGGGACTGGGTACGTCTGGGCTTATTCAGAGCCATTCTTGCAGCAGTATTTTGCAATATCTGGAGCCTAGAGAAAAGTTCTTCATGGAACGTTTTGTTTTGCACCATATACCTATGTATCTACGATAGGGTGTTTACGCTATCATTGACTAGCTTTGAACTTTATGTTATTTACCTTGTACCTATGTATCTAAGACACTTACCTTGTAAAGCGCTCTGATACCCGCAAGGGTCTTGTTCGCGCTATATAAAACTTTCAAAATAAATAAATAAGCTATTGCCCAGAGTTGGACTCCATGATTGGAATAGGCACCCAGGCGAGAATTATCAGGTCCGTGGAATTTTGAGCCCAACATCTGCCGAGGTGGGGAATTGAACCCTGGTCCCGGGCTAGACCTCTGCATCAGGGTCTGCCGCTAAAATCATTAAGCCACACTTCTCCGCAACATCCCATTGACTCCGTGACCCAATAGAATGCCTGTAAGGATAGACACTGCGTCCAATGTCTCTCAGTCCTTTCCCGGTTGCCAGGTTTTTCAGCATCTTTGGATTGGACCAATTGAAGCCAGTTATTATGAAAGTGACAAACTCATGAGTTAGTGGGAGCAGTGGTAATCTCCTTTACTTAATGGATCTCACCTACTTCGAAATGACACATGTCTCTTTACAGTGAGCTGCCACTTTCATCTTCATTTAAACTGATGGCAGCACTGGTTGATGGAGACAAAGAGCAGTGGAGAGGGCGGGGTCTGGGGAGATCTATACAGGCGTTTGCAAGTTATTAACAGGCGCGATAGAGGTACTTTACACCTCTGATGACAGCTGGCCTGTTGCTCACCTTTTTTTGGGCGACAGCGAGGAGCAAATAAACGGAAGATCAGCCGATTTTTATTTTTTTAAGTCACTGTTTTAATTTTCGTGGTGACTTTTGTAAAAATAGCAATATCCAGGGGGGTCTGTAAATTGAGCTGGCAAACCACGAATTTGGTTGACAGGGTACACATAACTTTTATCTTGTCCACCAAACTCTAAATAACTCCCATTTTCTTGTGTCGCAGTGGTTAACTTCAGAGGCAGGAGACATCAGGTTATATTAATCTCAGCTTCCCCACTTTACCCAAAAATGTTTGATCCAGGACAAATCACCTTATAAATCAGTGCCTTCAGTCCCAATCTGTATAAACTTGAGAATATTTATAAACATCCAAACTAAGTGCTACATATAGTGTGTTTTAAGTGTATTTGTATCACGCATTCACCCTTTGCACTGGTCCCAAATCACTTTCCGATACCCTGGCGCTGTAGAAGTGGTTGGGTTTACAGTGTTGCATTTAAAAGCCTAGGGTGCAGCTATCAATAGTGCAGCAGGTACAGTGGCACCAAAGCTTTGGACTGTAAGATACTCTCTTCATCAGGGTGATGGCTGTCTTTTACCACACAGCAATGGGTAGATGAGGCATTATTCTTGCATGGCTTGAGGGCCCAAAGTCCCACTGTATGGTTCCCCTTATTTACACACTTTATTTTTTGCAGTATTTTACAGCATGAACTCGCCCTAATGTATTGGAGCGCTTTACTTGAGCACCAGTTACATTACACAAGGACACATTCATTTTTTGGTAGGCCAGGAAAGATTAAGTGATGTTGAGCCGACCCGAGACTCTAACCTGGTTCCCCAGCTCCAAAGTCAGCAGCTCTGACCGTTATGCCACCGCCACATTAATGAACATGTATAAGTAGCTATGAAACCTAAAGAGTCGGTAAACTTCACAGGGTAAAACTTTAAATCTGCTTTTTGCTGTCAGTCAGGCTCCAACACTTCAAATTACTGTAAACGCTAGCCACTGTGTTTGGACAATAAAAGGCATGCCTTGGGCGAGGGGAGTGATGCACATTTTCCAAAACAAATAATTGAGTTTAGCTTTTTTTTTAAAAAGTATTTTATAGGAAGTTTCCATTGATTTAAGCAAACAAACGCAAGCACATAAAAGGCAGAATGCACGTGACTTCCTCCCCCCTTCTTTCTTGTCCCTGGCCAGAGAGCACCCGACAGTCTCGCTAAGAGGCTACAGGAAATGAAAACAAAGAGGGGTTGACATGGTTACGGGGTGATAACGAGGGAAGACATGGCAGAGGCACTTGATGTACAGCCGGGTCACCAAAGGTTGGCTCCGGAGTCAGAGTCCTGCTAATTTCCCGACCTAAGGCGCGCTTCATTAACCGAGCCTCGAGACACAGCGTCTGTGTCCAGCAGAGAGAGAGCTCGTTATCCACGCAGGGAGCGAAAGATACAGATCTTAATAATTGTTGGGGCCAGTTCAGGTTTTTAATAGAAAAAAAAACTCGTCTTTGTTTGGAATGGCAATTTATGTCTCCCCTCAGAACCATGAATATAAAAAAAAGTATCCATCCAGCCCTGTTAAAAACAAGACATACCAGCTAAACCAAAAACAAGTAACGTTCAGATGTGTAATCAACTGACGGGCTAGCCTTTGCATCGCCTACATCTTAAATAATGGCAGTTTTAAATTTAGCAGAGACTCCTGACCCCTCAATGGCGGAAGGGAAGAGCAATCACTGAGGAGCGAGCAGGAGAGGCTGAGAGACCAGTGAGACAATTTATCATCAAACCCGGAACCTCGCTGCCAACTTATCAAAGTGCCCACTGGATGCATATGATTGGTCCCGAGCATCTGTCTATCCGCTGTTCCCAACATTAGCGCAGACATCAGAATCAGTGGACTATCAAATGCAATTACAGCGCGCGAGACAGACAATAACGATTGATAGCGCCTACTCTTCCTATCGCACACGGCGCTAGTGGGGGGTTGAAGCTCTGCCTTGAGCCGCCCCCGTTAAACAATGATTGAAAATATGCATTTGTCCTGGTAAAACACTGCAGCCCGCACCACTTCATTTGCTGAACACATTATCAAATTAAATGAAAAGCGAACTGCCAGGAGCAGCAGTTACTGCGTAGTAGGGATGAATATTTACTTTACGGTGTTAGCAGCGCGCACAGAGTCCGGCGTCTATTCCCTGTTGTCGCCTTTGCGGGTCACAGTGAGTAGGAGCGGTGAAAGTGATTGCGAGCGATCGCTGAGCGAGATGCCGTGAGCGGCGAGGCTGCCCTGCTGCTGCGGTCGTCCTCGTGGTAGGCGCCCACGTGGGACGTGCTCGTGGTACCTTGGCGGGGCTTGCTGGTCTGCTTCCCAGAGAGACAGGAGATTGGGAAACGCCCGTGCGGCCGGCGCCGATCGCCTTCCAGAGCGTGCGCGTGACATCTCCTATCTCCTGGGAAGCAGACCCAGCAACAATAGTATCGCGCCTGCGCGATGGCATATGGCTTCGCCATATGCATCGCAGGCGCGAGACCTAAAAAAGGAGCTGATACATTAAATTCAGACTAGCCTTGACTCACACTAAAAGATGGGCTAATGAAAATTGCACTGACTTTTGCACCAATTCCCTAGAAAAAGGAGTCAGATCCTTTGTCCTCTTTTTAAAAACACAACATAGGAAGCTGTAGGCCCATTTTAAAAAGTCTACCAGGTGTATATGTATCAAATAGTGTCTTTAAAAAATGGTCCTTCAATCGCGACACAGAGAGTAGCCTTATAGCCCACCGTAGCAGGCTACACCTGCTATTAAAGGCTCGCTCCAGCGTTAAAGGCCCGAGCCGAAGGACTTTAACAAGGGAGCAGGACTTTAATAGCCGGTATAGCCCAGCTACGAAGGGCTATAAGGCTATTAGAACATTCTGCCACTAGAGAGCAGAATGTTCCAACAAATAAAACAAAGGCCTCTTGTTGTTCGAGGGGTTTAAATTTCCTCGGGCTCCGAGAGGCCTTTGAAAAAAACACTGGAATGTTGCTTTGCAGGCCTTTACCGGCCCGTAAAAGCATGGAGCACCCTATTGTCATCAATGGAGTTCCCAACATTCCAATGTTCTAATATTCCTTAAGACAACTGAACACCAGGGGGTCCTTGTTAATCACAACGTAAAATGGGCCAAGGGCCATCTTCTGATTGCTTCAGGTGCTTAGTGCCAGGTGAAGATGATACCCATATTTTTGCCAGTTGCCCTTCATTGAGATCATACTGGCCCTCAGTACTTCATAAATCTACTACGAAGGGAAGTGGCTTATGACTTTAGGCTTATTATGCTTGGCCATCTGACTTCCTATTCCAACTAACGTCAATCTACTTTGTGATTACAGCGGCCATACCGTGTGTTGCTACGACATGATTGCTGAGAGAGGGTCTCCGATTGCAGGTCTTCCTGGCTTGAGTTTATTTTCTCTTGTGGTCTGGAATTCGCAATTATTCACTCCAAACCTAAGAGACACAAACTGGGCACACTGTGCGCTGCAGTTAGGGAAGGTTTTGCACTTGGTATGTGTAGGAAGGTAGATCCCTGACTATGGTTGCCCCCAACTTTTTGCTTGGTGTTTTGCTGGTTTTCTGACTTAGTTGACCTGGGGCCCTGCTATTCAGGACCCCAGGCCTACTGCTCTCTCTGTAAAATGGATTCCATGTACCTTAGGTACATATCTAATTGGATACTGAGTCACCTTATCAGTCCCTGTACAGTGTACCTTAGGTACCCAGGGCATAGGTGTACCCAGGGCCTACCAGGGGCTGCAGCATGTATTATGTTGAAAGTTGGACTGAGACCGTCAACATTATCGGCGCCCTCTTGCTCTCCTTAACCTTTTTGTGCGCGTAAAACAGCCGCCATTTTGAACACCATGGCTTCCCTGCTCCCGCCGAGAGCCAGCGCGCCTCTCTCCCCCTCCTAGCTTTGCCGGCATCCCCCGCATACTGACAACCCCCCTGCCTGCACCTGCCGCGAATCATAAAACCCCTCTTCAGCGCTGCTCTGCCCCAGGCCCTCGTCCTGTTCCCAGCGCGACACCTCCTTTCTTCCCATTTATGATCCCCGGCCCTTTGATGCAAACCCCCTTTTCCCCGTGTGCCCGTTCGTCTTCCTCGTTCCCAGGCCGACACCCAGCTCTGCCGATACTGTTCCCTGCCCCTCCCCGTACAATAGAAAGTTTCCCCCCAGCAAGGGATCCCCGGGTTGATCAAAGCCCCCCGCCCTACGAGATCCGATCGAACCCCACACACTCCGTGAATCGGCGGAATATCCAGCTGCGCGATGATCATCACCTGTTGTGAACGGGGCGGGGACTTCCACTGTAACCTTGCGTGGGAACGGGCTGGGAAGGGGGGATTCTGAGGATGTCTTTCCGTACATCAAAGTATCGACGAGAATGTGTTACATGCAATAAAGAGATAAACTTGTGTATAAGAGGCCAGGCTTTAGGGATGCAGTTAGAGCACCTCAGAACGATACCTTCTGCCCGTTTTGTTGTGTTCTCCTCCAAAGAGAATAAAAAACCTTGTTTCCTGCCTTCCAGTCTCCAGCGCCTGCCTCTTCAATAGTTTAACTTCTTTGTGGGTTCAAGAGGCGACACCGCCGGGCAATACTTAAGGATCTTATATTCTGGTTGGTAGTGCCACCCTTATTTCAACAATTGGCGTCCCAAGCGTGGGGCCCATCAGCGACCCATGGATCCAGTGGGAGAGGTCCTGACGACAAAGTGAACGACTGCAACGATCGGGAACGCGTCTGTCCGATAGACCCTCGTCTGACAGCCGATCATCCGAACTTCACTGGTTCCGAACAGAACTCTCTCGAGTGATCTACGGTCCTGACTGGGAACCATCAGGAGTGCCACGAGGATAACGGAGAAGAGAGGACGATCGGGCGCTGGATTCGGAAGACAAGAAACTGTCCATGCGGTCCGGGTAAGGTCGTGTAATCACGACAAGTTGCGAAATAATTGCTTGATTGCTTGTTTGTTTAAAAAATACTAGTATTGCTCTTTTTTATTTATTTGGAGATTCACTGTCTGCAAACGGAGAAACAACGGGCTCTCTCTTTGCAAGCAGTGGAGGATAGGTAGGGCAGCAGCCGTGCTTATTTTTTCTCCCCCACTCAATAATCACTTGAAACTGAACTGTTGTTCGCAAAACTATTGTTTCCTGGAGATTCCCTGTCTGCAAACAGGGAAGAGACCACCCTTTTTGCAGATAGTGAAAAGGGTAGGTAACGCAGATCTTTGCGGACCTACTCATTCTCCCCATTGTTATTTATTGGTCTTTTGTTATTTTGATCCATGAGGTATTCACTGCCTGCAAACAACGTAGAATAGAAATATTCTGTCCAGTCTTTGCACCTAGTGATAAGATAGGCAGTGCTGACTTTTTAGTCCCACGTTACGAGCCGTCATGTCTGTCTTCTCCCCACTGATTAGTAGCCTGTTTAGCCCGGACCGCCTATTAGAGATGGACCATCCAGCCCCACTGGAAGGCACCCCTAATAAGGACATGTTCATGAAGCATGGATTGACCGCTATAGCCTATAGTAAACTATGGCATAAATATACAAAAAAGGGTCAAGAAAGTCAGTGGCCCCTGATAGGATCCTTCGATGATGATAAAATAAAAACGCTAGAAACTGCCCTGGGTAAAAACAAGACAACACCTACTATGCTTGACAGCTTCGGCATGTGGCGAAAACTGAGAGTAGGTTGGAAAAAGAGCTGCGAAAAGCAGCCCACCTAGCTGCCCAGAAACTAGAAAAAGAGATAAAGGAAAGAGAGAAAGCTAAACAGAAACTAGAAATGGAAACGCCAAGCCAGTGTCCGGTTAGAACCCCCTCCATGCTCTACCCTGATTTACCCTCGAAACAACGAGCCAATGAGGACCTGCTGTTAGGTCCTCCTATCATCTACATGCCCCCTCCATATGCCCCTTCTCAACCCTTGGCGCAGCACGCGCCACCCCCAGGTACAAACGAAGGTACCGCCACAGCGTCGGCCCCAATGGCCTCTGTGCCAGCCGAACCCCTTGTATTAAAACCCGCATCCACAACAACGATAGACGATCATGAGACTCGAGGGGCTGGCCCTGCAAGAACAAACAGACTAGACAAAGATGAGCGAGCGGGGATCGACAAAATAGCAAGGACACTGGTAGAAAGGAAGGAGGATGAAGAGTACATCACGGATGTGTTCAGCTCGTATACAGGGAGTCACAGACGACATTTTACCGTACGACTGTGTTATCATGTCTTGAATGCATACGAGGACCGATAGAGACAAAGGTCCCGAGAGCCTAAGGACTCTGTACCGGAAGGTCGATATCGGGGATGAGGGCGAGTGTGATGTGTCGGACCTCCTTACGCGTACGCTTGAGGTTTTCCGCCACCTCACTGAACGAAAGCCGGGAGCTAAATCCGCAGCCTCTGTAGTGACCGAACCACCAACCGAGCAATCTAACACCATGATGCCGATACGAGAGGCTGCCCCTTACTGGGTTCCTCCTCGGGGTACAGGGACTCACGATGATGCAAACAACCAAGATGCGAAGGGAAGGGTAGTGTACAACTGGGTCTACCAGCCATGGGACCGGCAAGAGATACTGACATTCCGGAAATCTCTACCCGACCTACGTAAAAACCCCACTGCCTTCTATACTGAATTGGGTACAGCCCTGGGCTCAACGATTATGACCCTGGCTGACATCGACTTGTTCTTCGGGTTATGTCTACCAGCTGATGTGTGGAAGCAAATCCGGAAAGTCGACCACCTTGAGCTGTTTGGACATACCTGGTCACAACTCGATGACCTGGACAAACAACGGGGACCAGGACAAAAGCCGTTGAAATCCATTCTAGACCTCCCAGATAAAATCGTAGAGAAATTAAAAACCCTAATCCCAGAAAAGAAAGTGGACTGGTCGATAGTAACAGCCTGTCGCCAAAAACCCCAGGAGGATGTATCGGAATACTTCTCCCGGTTTGAAACGGTGTTCTCCGATTACAGCGGCCAGGACATGACCACTGCAACCGGACACCATCTGTTTGTCCAGAATTATGTTAAGGGCCTATCATCGGAAATCTCCCAGAAACTACAGGCCAGCGAGAGTAGTTGGGCAGCCTCCAAACCTACAGCGATTCTCCAAATGGCCCAATATTATGAGCATCAGAAAAATAAAAACGATAGGGCGACAGAGAAAAAGAAGAAGGACTTAAAAGAGAGGGTGATGATTGCCAAACTACAAGGGGTGACTATAGGACGAGACCAATACCGGGGAAACTACCAGACAAACGTCCCTAAGACTACATTTCCCCAGGACCGCACTCTGACTTCCTACAGTGGACGCACAGACCTTAGAGAAGACCAGTGCGCTTTCTGCAAAGGGACTGGCCATTGGAAATCCCAGTGCCCAGTTCTTCTGGAAATGATCAGAAACAAGGACCCCAGGGATGTAGCAAACGGACCGAGACCTAAGGGACAACAACGAGGGCCCCCAAATGACGCGACTAATGACAGATCAAGCAGACCAAATACGTTCGATCGACCCAGGCAGAACCAATATCAACAATCTGACTATGACGACACTCACACCTTCGCATAGGACAGCCAAGGGCGAGGGAGGGATCCAGTCGAGCTCTATGTTGACCAGCAGGGCCCTTATGTCACTGCTAAGGTCCTGGGTACCAAGTCTCCATTTCTGGTAGACACTGGCGCAACACGTAGTGCGTTATCTAAACGACTGATTCCAAGGGCACCCTTGTCTGGCTCACTCATAACATCGACAGGTTTCGATGGAACGCCCTCCACCAACCCTTTGTCTGCCCCGATTCTCTTTGACGTAGAAAACAACACCACCGACACCACGTTCTTGCTTTCCTCCAATAGCCCTGACGCCATTATGGGACTTGACTTACTGAAACACTTCCGAGCGACGATCAGGTGTTCTCAAGATGGAGTTCGAGTGTTTCTTTACGACAACCCCGTTCTGCTTAGACATTGCTCTCCCCGACACATGTTTTCCATCACCGACGTTGACGCGTCCCTGCTTGACACTCTACCTCCGTATCTGTGGGCCAAAGCGGATTCGGACGTAGGGCGTATGTTAATTGACCCAGTGCACATTACTGTCCGACCAGACGCAACACTCCCAAAACTCCCACAATATCGGATATCGCCAGAGGGCGAGAAGGCATTGGTAATGATTATCCAGTCACTGATAGACGCAGGAGTGGTAGAGGAAGTGGTTAGCAACGTTTGCAACAGCCCTATCTTGCCCATTATCAAGAAGCAGGGAGAGGGAGATGAGAAAGCATACCGTTTTATCATCGACCTCCGAGAGATCAACAAAGTGGTGGTACCCCAGTACCCTGTGGTCTCAGACATCACCACCATCCTGACCTTGATTCCATCCACTGCCACCACCTTTTCCGTCATCGACCTCAAGAACGCATTCTTCTCCATCCCCATCCACCCAGACAGCCGATATCTCTTCGGCTTTACCCTAAAAGCCCGCTCATATAGGTTTTGCCGAGCGCCTCAAGGCTACACGGAAAGCCCTAGCATTTACAGCCAGGCCCTCAAAAGACAACTAGACCAAGTCCAGTTACCCGACGGAGTGGTGTTGGTACAATATGTCGATGACATCCTTTTGGCAGCCGACACCACCCCTCTAGCGGTTACCGCCACCATTCAACTCTTGCACTTCCTTGCGGAAAATGGCCACAAGGTCTCCAAGAAGAAGTTGCAATTCTGCCTACCCCAGGTCACTTACCTAGGCCACCTCTTGTCCAAAGATGGAAGAAAACTCACCCCAGATCGAATCCAAACCATTCTAGATACCCCTGTCCCTAAGACCCAGAAGCAGGTTCGCTCCCTATTAGGCCTCACCTCCTTCTGCCGACAATGGTTACCAAACTTCAGCCTCGTTGTAAAACCACTGCTTTCTCTGCTAAACAAAGACGTCCCTTTCCCACTCCCTTGGACCCCTGAGTGTCAAACTTCCTTCACAGAACTGCGAGATGCCCTTTGCTCAGCCCCTGTCCTAGGTACCCCTGATTACAAAAAGCCCTTCTCCCTTTACACTCACGAAAGGGAGGGGTGCGCTTTATCTGTCCTGACCCAGGCCATCGGCCCTAAGCAACGACCGTGCGCTTACTTCTCTGCCACTCTTGACCCTGTCGCCAGAGCCTTGCCTGCCTGCCTTCGAGCTGTAGCTGCTGCTGCAATCTCTATCCGACAGAGTGAGGGGATTGTACTCTCGAATTCCCTCACGGTACTGGTACCCCATGCAGTCGACACCCTCCTGAACCAAACCAAGACGCAACATCTGACGAGTGCACGACTGACTGGATACGAACTGACCTTGCTTGCCCCCCATATCACCCTGAAAAGATGCACCACACTGAACCCAGCAACTCTGTTACCCTTGCCAGAGAACGATCCCAATGTGCACCCCGTACATGACTGCGTGACTCTCACGGACGAACAGACCAGGAGTAGGGTCGATCTCAGAGACACGGCTTTCCCTGACCCCGACGGGGAGCTGTGGGTGGACGGTTCTTGCATCAAACTCTCCGATGGTACCACTTCCGCTGCCTATGCAGTCACCACGGTTCGAACTGTAGTAGAAACAGCCCGCATCGCCCAGCGATCTGCCCAGGCAGCGGAACTGATTGCTTTGACGCGAGCCTGCATCCTGGCAACAGGAACCACAGCGAACATTTACACCGACAGCCAGTATGCCTTCGGGGTGGTTCACCATTTTGGGCTCCTCTGGAGGGAGAGAGGATTCTTGACCTCACACGGCACACCCATTTTGCACGGGGATTTAGTCTCCGCCTTAATCGAAGCTGTCCTCCTCCCCAACAAACTTGCCGTCATCAAATGCCAGGCACACAAGAAAGTGACAGACATTATTGGACAGGGAAATGCACTAGCCGACATCACCGCCCGAACGACAGCCGAAAATAGAACGACAACACATATGTACGTGACCAGGTCACAAGCAGAAAACTGGACTGACGCCAAGGACACAATTAGAGACATACAAACGTCTAGCACACAACACGAATTGACTGAATGGACACGGGTGGGATTGAAAGACGATGAAGGCTGCTGGCGGACAAAAGACACGAACAGATGGTTGCTACCTGATTCATACTTGATTCCCATATTAACCATGGCACACTCCCCTGCCCACATAGGATCAGCCCCCATGATCGAACTTGTCTCCAGGGTTTGGCACAATGACAAGATCCCAGATTCCGCCAAACGCCTGGTCCAACAATGCTTAATATGCCTGCAACACAACCCCGGGAAAGGAACTGTAGTACCCCGGGGGGGATTTGGGGTCCCAAACCACCCATTTGAAGTCCTGCAGATGGACTACATCCAGCTAGACAGATGCCAAGGCCTGAAATATGTACTCGTCGTGGTGTGCGCATTTAGCAAGTGGGTGGAAGCATATCCAACCCGTGACAACACCGCTATGGCCACTGCAAAGGTTCTGTTAAAGGAGTTTTTCCCCCGTTATGGCCTCTGTCGTGTTTTATGGAGTGATAATGGCCCCCACTTTGTAGCCAAAGTTATCCAGCTCATCCTAAATGGGCTGGGTATTAAACAGAAATTCCACGCAGTCTTCCACCCTCAATCTGCTGGGCTTGTCGAACGACACAATGCCACACTAAAGCTTAAACTGGCCAAAATAGTGGCTACCACGGGCCTGAAATGGCCAGACGCCCTCCCATTGGCATTGCTATCGATGCGCTCTACCCCCACCCGACATCACTTAACCCCTTATGAAGTTGTCTTCGGTCGACCCATGAGCGTCTGGTCTGCCCCGAAACCAACTTCCATTCATGACGTTCCGGACGTCCTAATGTCTGATTATCTGTACAAATTGACTGAAACTTTGTCTGTCCTTCATCAGCAGGTGCAGCAGGCCATCCCCGATGCTTCCAGGGGTCCGGGTCACGCCATCCAGCCGGGGGACTTCGTGCTGATCCGAAATTTTCAGCGATCAAAGAGTTTGGAACCCCGGTGGACGGGCCCCTGGCAAGTGCTGATCACCACTCGGACCGCACTTCGAGTGGAGGGGAAGAAACACTGGCTGCACGCTCATCACTGCAAAAAGGTCTCTCCAGCCCTGGCCACGACAGACACCGTCAACACCCAAGAAGAGCTCCTGAACCAGGACCGACCATCGTTGAACTGCTATCCTGATACTGAGACACTTGAACTTTCAAAACATCCTGACCCCACTGTGCCATCTCGAGAAGGGTATTTCCTGCGTCGAAAGGAGGGAGCTTCGGCTAAGTAGGCCACGGACTAGGTTAAAGGATCTCAGAACGGTGACCCAAACTACCAAGGGTTACCTGGAGAGAAGCTAAAACTAAGTCTGTGGTCCTGCCCACTACCGAGCACCTTGAAAACGAAGATGATGGAAGCGCCAGATAAGAAGATGATGGAAGCGCCAAACAAGAAGCCGACGGGGACAGCAGGAAATACCCACTACAGAAATCCGAGAACAGACAGACTCCATAGCTCAAAGACAATTGTACTCTTCATCACAATCCTCTTCTGTTTTCTCCTCATGACCACGCTCTGGATTTTGGAAGAACATGCACCTGCTCACGAAACATTCCTAACCACTGCTCAGCCTACCACCATGAAGGAACATTATCTAATCCCGCTCTCTCCTCAACTAAGAGAGGCGAAAGGAGTTTTGGAACAACTCTTTCGTGCAGCTACTTCACCAGCACAATCTTGCCACCAATACCACCAACTGCTGGATCTGTGGGTTGCTACCCCATGCCACTGGACATTCAATACCATTCATCCCTTCACCCTTCTCTGTCCACGGCTCCTGCCTTGCTTGGCTGATCCTCCTGCAAGAGAGCTATACGGGCAATGCCACCTCCAGCAGAACTGCAGCACATTCTTCTCACGGGGCCGGGCGAAACAAGACAAAGACACACTTCTGCCCGCTGACCCCCAGCGACTCGATCCAAATGGACATCCCGGCTAAAGAACGAATCGAAATGCAGGTGTTCAACAATCCAACCAGACCCACCTTCTCCTATCTGCGGAAACGAACGGCTGCCACTCTGACTGTGGCCCTGTCGGTCATCAACGTCACAGGCCACATGTGTGTAGAAGGACTTGGGACACAGCTGGTGTGTCGCAGCGCTTGCCGCTTTACCAGAACTTTGGATTCCACGGATCCACCTTCCTTTGTGTCATCCCCAAACATGTATTTCATCTGCGGCACGAAGGCCTACACCTGGCTCCCCAAAGGCTGGGGGGGTACTTGCTACATCTCCTTCGTCCTTCCTCCGACTTATGTAGCCCCAGCGAACCACCACAGGCAAAAACGAGCCAAAGACATTGAACAAGCCGACTCGACAGGGGCGCAGTTCCTCGATGCTATGAAAGGACTCGTCCCCCTCTGGGGCCCGATGGCAAACAGCCGTGCCATCCGACATTTGACTCAGGCAGTCGAGACGACCATGAACATCACAGCGGGCATCTTTGCCAACAACACTGCCGAGCTCCAAGCGGTCCGTTTGGTGGCTCTTCAGAACCGCCTCGTTCTAGATGTGGTTCTGGCGGACCGTGGAGGAGCATGCCGCATTATTGGGTCCAGCTGTTGCACATACATACCGGACAACTCACCCTCAGTGTACAAAGCCATCGAACATCTTCACAGACTCTCTTCGGAAGTTCACCAAGAGCAAGAAGAATGGTCGCTTGGTGGTTGGTTCTGGGACACCGTCAAAAGCTGGGGCTGGAGACTGCTCACCATTATCATGATTCCCGTAGTTGTAATATGTGGCCTATGCTTAGGAATTCAATGTCTGCCACCTATGTGTTCTCTATGTGCGAGTTGCATTTTTCCCAAAACTGTGGACATTGGAAGCGAACATATGAGAGCATTGTATGATACCGAAGTTAGAAATTTGATGAAAATTGACATTGAGTAAAGCAAGGTGGCTAGATATGTTGAAAAGGGGGGACTGTTGAAAGTTGGACTGAGACCGTCAACATTATCGGCGCCCTCTTGCTCTCCTTAACCTTTTTGTGCGCGTAAAACAGCCGCCATTTTGAACACCATGGCTTCCCTGCTCCCGCCGAGAGCCAGCGCGCCTCTCTCCCCCTCCTAGCTTCGCCGGCATCCCCCGCATACTGACAACCCCCCTGCCTGCACCTGCCGCGAATCATAAAACCCCTCTTCAGCGCTGCTCTGCCCCAGGCCCTCGTCCTGTTCCCAGCGCGACACCTCCTTTCTTCCCATTTATGATCCCCGGCCCTTTGATGCAAACCCCCTTTTCCCCGTGTGCCCGTTCGTCTTCCTCGTTCCCAGGCCGACACCCAGCTCTGCCAATACTGTTCCCTGCCCCTCCCCGTACAATAGAAAGTTTCCCCCCAGCAAGGGATCCCCGGGTTGATCAAAGCCCCCCGCCCTACGAGATCCGATCGAACCCCACACACTCCGTGAATCGGCGGAATATCCAGCTGCGCGATGATCATCACCTGTTGTGAACGGGGCGGGGACTTCCACTGTAACCTTGCGTGGGAACGGGCTGGGAAGGGGGGATTCTGAGGATGTCTTTCCGTACATCAAAGTATCGACGAGAATGTGTTACATGCAATAAAGAGATAAACTTGTGTATAAGAGGCCAGGCCTCAGGGATGCAGTTAGAGCACCTCAGAACGATACCTTCTGCCCGTTTTGTTGTGTTCTCCTCCGGAGAGAATAAAAAAACCTTGTTTCCTGCCTTCCAGTCTCCAGCGCCTGCCTCTTCAATAGTTTAACTTCTTTGTGGGTTCAAGAGGCGACACCGCCGGGCAATACTTAAGGATCTTATATTCTGGTTGGTAGTGCCACCCTTATTTCAACAACTATACCACCCCTGGCTGACCATCCAAATCTGACACAACTGGCTGCTTGACAGCTGGGGCAAGGTGGTGTAATCACCCTTTGCTTTAGATATAGTATACCTATATCTAACCCTAAAAATGGACACACAGATCTCCTATCAGTCACTCCTATGGCAGGCCTTGACAATCCTGAAGGCAGAGTGCTTGGAATCGTGTGAGATAGTGCTCTGGCATGAGCTGAGCCTGTCTGCGGCTTTCGGGATCCATCCCTTAGCCGTTTCCATGATATCGCATACCATATACTCTTAAGTGCATTATAATCCTCGCGGTTATATGCCAACTCTGGTATCGCTTTATCAAAACATGTCGAGTAAGGTGTCATACGAATTGGAATACTAACCCCTCGCCAATTCTGGCGACAGGGTTAGCATTCCACCCTTCTAGAGGGACACGACATGTATGTAACCTGTAACCCCGGTTAAAGTCAGACATAGCCTTAGCTCCACAAAATGGATGCTGCCACCGAGACACAAGTCTGCCCTCCTGCTGCTGGTAGTCCTCCCAGCACAGGAGGCAAGGACAAAGGGTTTCCTGCCAGGGGCGGTGCCAGCACCGTCCCAGACAGGGTTTTGTGTATTCTAGGTAGGCAGGGCTTTAGAGGAAGGTGACTGCAAGTGGCACCCCGGTGCTCACTGTGCATAGGCCGGCTGAAACCAGTTCCAGTCGCACTCCAGCCCCTGGCCTGGGGAAAGCCCGCCAAAGGAGAGGGGTGTAACCACCCCCCTCCTAGTCCCACCCATAGGGCAGGACTTAGTCGCGTGCCAGCCCCTTTTTGCAGGATAAAGGTAGGAACTGGCCCCCTTCCAGATCAGATCATCTTTGAATCCTGAAACTACTTTCTTCAAGAAGGAACTCAAGACTCTTCCTAAGATTTCTCCCTTGTGACTAAGGAGTAGTCACCCTGCAGCAGCAGGCACCAACCAAGCATCGCGGTTTGTTGCCAGTCTCTCCTTCGGATCAAGACTGCTCCAGCACGACGAGAACCGGCTTCCCTGGCACCTCTGACCTCAACCTACATCATCAGCCCAGCTGTGATCCGTGGGTGTGACGAGACCTCGAGGGACCGGCCATCTTCAGAACTGCACGACGCTTGTCCAGCACGACGCCTGAGTGACCCTCGACTGAGTGCTTTGGGGTAAGAGAAGCCCCGACCCTGAGCAGCTCCAGCACCGAAGTTCAGCCCCCCTGCATCCACGAGATCTGCGTGGGGCCCTTCTGCTCTTTGCTGCTCACCGCGTTGTCCAGGTCGCTTGCCCGTTGGCTAGTGGCCCCTTCACGACGCTCCACGACAACAAACACTGCTGGGCTGGTTGCTCCAGACTGGCCCTTGCTTCCCTCCATCAGAGGAGCACCCTGGACCCTCCTGGTCCACTCAAGACGCCATTTTAGGTCCACCGCGTGGGCCTTGCAATTGCCAAGACTTGTTGCCCAATCCTGGGTCCAGCGACGTCGACAGCAAGAACCTTCGTGGGACAGCTCGCACCTCCATCCTGGTCGCCGACAACGCCTCCTGGTCCGAGAGACTGCAGAGCCCAGCAGCGCCCACTCACCTGACTGCGGTGACTTCGCCCGGTGCCATTCTGGTGCCCACTTAATCACTGGCTAGTGATTCAGAACTTGGTCCCCTCTGCTTTCAGGTCTTCTTCTTCCCTGATCCAGGCTTGGATCTCTTCGAACTTTTCTTCACTGGCCGCCTGCCAGCAACTTCTTCTTCAGGCTCCTGGTCCGTCAACGTGGGTTTCCGACGCAACTTGAACCCTATGCAGCCGCAGCCCCTGGGCTAGGTAAATCCAGCACTCCGGTGCCCCAGCATAGTCCAACACTCCAAGTGTTCGGATCCACTCCCGTTTTCGTCCCAGCTAGTCGGGTTCGCCCGAGAACAGTGACTTTGTAAATTCTAGCTTCCATAGACTTTGTCCCGCATCCCGCGTGAGAGTGCACACTCTGCACCCGAGTTCCCTAGGCCTCCTGCTGGTAATCTAAAGGTTCAGTAGTCCAGTCCTAGCGATCCCAAAGCCTCTGAGAATAGTTACTTACCTGCTAGTCATTCGCATTCCACTTTCATAGTATATGGTTTTTCGTGCCCCTCGGGCATTTGTGTAAATTGTGCAACTTGAAGTATTTTTATAAGAGTTTTGTTGTGTGCTTAGCTCCCTGTCTCATAAAGAGCCAGGGTAGTCTTGTTATAAATAAATATCTGTTTATTTTCATAACAACTTGTGTGGTGTCCTTTCACTTGGTGTTCAAGGGGTAATGTGATGGTAAAACAGCTGGCTTAACACGCCCTCTAGAGTCTTAGCCTTAGACTGCTCGTATCCATGCTACTAGGATAGCTGGTCTATAAGGTTGACTTACAACCAATCATCAATAAGGGTTGTTTGGACTGATACATAGTGATCACTAGAATAGTGAGCACTGCATATCAGGCCAACTTCTCACAGTATGCCAGACTACCTTTATGAGATATTAAAGAACTCAAACTATATAAAAAAAATTGACTGACATTGTACTTTACCATTATTTACTGATGACTTGGTGATGTACTTTAATTAATGTATTTTGCAATTTTTTTTATCCTTTTCTAATAAAGAAAAAATAAGCTGTGGAAGACTATCATTCTGTCTCCGGTCAGACTCAGACGCAGCGTGGTCCTCTGTATATTTTTTCAAGCCTTGAAATCTAGACCTGTCTCACAATTATGTACCTCAATTGTTTTCATATATGGTATTGATTTTTAGTGAATCTTAATTATTTTTAACTGATTTATTGAAATATTTCGTTTTTGTACTAAACTGCATTTGAACTTTTCACCTGAATTTGTTCTGTTTGTATGGGTTCTAATAGATGAATCAAATATTTACTATATTCCTTAATAAACTTTCTTAAATCAAAGTTACAACAAAATTAAAAGTGGCTTTGAATTTGGAGATAGTACACAGATCTTGATGCATAGTAAAAACTTCCGCTCAGTGTTCTATATCATATTTCATTAGCATTCTCGCATATCAAGTTACTTGTTATAAAAAATGAGATGAAAGTATTCCGATAAAAGTCCAGCATTTTTTTTGTATAAATGAATCTTGCAAAAACACTGGCTGGTATTGACAGTTGAGGCAGATACTTTAACGGTAACATGTTTTTTAAGCAAAAATCTGAAAATGTTCAAATCCTTTGTATACTGCATACATGTCAAAACAAGCATTGGAAATGCAATAGGTCTCGGATTTATTTGAGTTAGAGCTAATGGCATTGTCAATGGCAATGTCTTTTAGCCATGTGTTATGGAGTGTATGCATGTGGTGTGTAGTGGAATTATGTGGGTTGGATTGGAATTGTAGCAATGGTGACATGCTGCGCTTTAGATGAATATGTTTAAAAGTAAAGTGCACCATACTGCGATTGCTACAATAGTTTATTGTGGATGCGTTAACAATTGATGTGTGCACTGATGGCTGGTGGTGTGTGTGCCTGTAGAAATTGTTCACTGATGGCTGGTGGTGTGTGTGCTTGGTGGAAGCGTGCACTGCCGGCTGGAGGTGTGTGTGCCTGGTGGAAGCGTGCACTGACGGCTGTTGGTGTGTGTGCCTGGTAAAAGCGTGCACAGACGGCTGGTGGTGTGTGTGCCTGGGGAAAGCGTGCACTGACGGCTGGTGGTGAGTGCGCCTGGTGAAAGCAAGCACTGACGGCTGGTGGTGTTTGTGCCCGGTGAAAGCGTGCACTGATGGCTGGTGGTGTTTGTGCCTGGTGAAAGCGTGCACTGACGGCTGGTGGTGTGTGTGTGTGGTTGCGTGTGTGGTGGTGAGTGTGTGGTGGTGAGTGTGTGGTGGTGAGAGAGTGGTGTGTGTGTGTGTGGTGTGTGTGTGGTGTGTGTGTGTGTGGTGTGTATGTGGTGTGTATGTGGTGTGTGTGTGGTGTGTGTGTGTGTATGTGGTGTGTGTGTGATGTGTGTGTGGTCTTATGTATGTGTGTGTGGTGGACTTAGTTCAAGTGTTCGTACCCTGCACACTCACACACTGCCCCTACACACTCACACACTGCTCACCCTGCACACTCACACACTGTTCACCCTGCACACTCACACACTGTTCACCCTGCACACTCACACACTGTTCACCCTGCACACTCACACACTGCAGTCACTGTCACTCTGCAGTCACTGTCACTCTGCAGTCACTCTGCAGTCACTCTGCAGTCACACTCACTCTGCAGTCACTCTGCAGTCGCACTCACTCTGCACTCACTCTACACTCGCACTCACTCTGCACTCGCACTCACTCTGCACTCGCACTCACTCTACACTCGCACTCACTCTACACTCGCACTCACTCTACACTCGCACTCACTCTACACTCGCACTCACTCTACACTCACTCTGCACTCACTCTGCACTCACTCTGCACTCACTCTGCACTCACTCTGCACTCACTCTGCACTCACTCTGCACTCACTCTGCACTCACTCTGCACTCACTATGCACTCACTATGCACTCTGCACTCACTCACTCTGCACTCTGCACTCACACTCACTCTGCACTCACACTCACTCTGCACACTGTTCACCCTGCACACACACACTGCGGTCACTCTGCAGTCACTCTGCAGTCACTGTCACTCTGCAGTCACTCTGCAGTCACTGTCACTCTGCAGTCACTCTGCAGTCACTGTCACTCTGCAGTCACTCTGCAGTCACTGTCACTCTGCAGTCACTCTGCAGTCACTGTCACTCTGCAGTCACTCTGCAGTCACTGTCACTCTGCAGTCACTCTGCAGTCACTGTCACTCTGAAGTCACTCTGCAGTCACTCTGCAGTCACTGTCACTCTGCAGTCACTCTGCAGTCACTCTGCAGTGACACTCACTCTGCAGTCACTCTGCAGTGACACTCACTCTGCAGTGACACTCACTCTGCAATCACTCTGCAGTGACACTCACTCTGCAGTCACTCTGCAGTCACTCTGCAGTCGCACTCACTCTGCACTCACTCTGCAGTCACTCTGCAGTCGCACTCACTCTGCACTCACTCTGCAGTCACTCTGCAGTCGCACTCACTCTGCACTCACTCTGCAGTCGCACTCACTCTGCACTCACTCTGCACCTGCACTCACTCTGCACTCACTCTGCACCTGCACTCACTCTGCACTCACTCTGCACTCACTCTGCACTCACTCTGCACTCTGCACTCACTCTGCACTCACTCTGCACTCACTCTGCACGCACTCACTCTGCACTCACTCTGCACTCACTCTGCACCTGCACTCACTCTGCACTCACTCTGCACCTGCACTCACTCTGCACTCACTCTGCACCTGCACTCACTCTGCACTCACTCTGCACCTGCACTCACTCTACACTCTGCACTCTACACGCACTCTACACTCACTCTGCACTCACTCTGCACTCACTCTACACGCACTCTGCACTCACTCTGCACTCACTCTGCACTCACTCTGCACTCACTCTGCACTCACTCTGCACTCACTCTGCCCCTGCACTCACTCTGCACTCACTCTGCCCCTGCACTCACTCTGCACTCACTCTGCCCCTGCACTCACTCTGCACTCACTCTGCCCCTGCACTCACTCTGCACTCACTCTGCCCCTGCACTCACTCTGCACTCACTCTGCCCCTGCACTCACTCTGCCCCTGCACTCACTCTGCCCCTGCACTCACTCTGCACTCACTCTGCACTCACTCTGCACTCACTCTGCACTCACTCTGCACTCACTCTGCACTCACTCTGCACGCACTCACTCTGCACTCACTCACTCTGCACTCACTCACTCTGCATTCTACACTCACTCACTCTGCATTCTGCACTCACTCTGCACTCACACTCACTCTGCACTCACTCTGCATTCTACACTCACTCACTCTGCATTCTGCACTCACTCTGCACTCACACTCACTCTGCACTCACACTGCACTCACACTGCACTCACACTGCACTCACACTCACTCTGCACTCACACTCACTCGGCACTCACACTCACTCGGCACTCACACTCACTCGGCACTCACACTCACTCGGCACTCACACTCACTCGGCACTCACACTCACTCGGCACTCACACTCACTCGGCACTCACACTCGGCACTCACACTCGGCACTCACACTCGGCACTCACACTCGGCACTCACACTCGGCACTCTGCACTCACACTCGGCACTCACACTCGGCACTCTGCACTCACACTCTGCACTCACACTCTGCACTCACACTCTGCACTCACACTCTGCACTCACACTCTGCACTCACACTCTGCACTCACACTCTGCACTCACACTCTGCACTCACACTCTGCACTCACACTCTGCACTCACACTCTGCACTCACACTCTGCACTCACACTCTGCAGTGTGTGGGTGTCTCCCTGAAAAAGATGGGGAGCCACAGGGAAGAGATAGTGTGTGCTTGTGAGAGCCGAGGGTCCGACGGGTCTGTACAGAGGGCACTGCCAGAACTAAGTATGTCCCAGTACTGTAATACCTGACGCTGCGGCGGGTCAGGATTGGTGTGCATCGGAAGAGCAGAGTGTGCGTCAGTCGTGTAACAGCAGAGGCTGCCAAGGTCTGGGTCGAGGTACTTTGGCACAGTGTGGTGGTGCTGTAACAGATGCTGTGCTTGTCCCGACTGAGATACGTTGGCTGAAGTGAGTGCGCCCTGTATTGCAGAGCAGGGGGGGGCGGCAGCTCTGCATTAAGACACATTGGCAGAGCTGCGGCGTTCCGGGACTGCTGGAGCCCAGGGTGCGGTCGGTCTGGATTGAGGTGGGTAGGATGCGCCTCAGTACAAAAATAGCAGAGGGTCAACAGTTCAGGACTGAGGTACACTGACCGAGTTGTGTGCGCCCCGGACCTAAAAACAGGAGAAAATGGCGCTGTGCACCCCTGTACTGAAAGAGCAGTGTGCATGGCATGTGAGAATTGAGGTACACTGCCGGAGCTATGCTCGCTCCGCAACTGAAATAGCAGAGGATGCGGCAGGTCGGGATTGAGGTGCACTGACAGAGCTGTGCACGCCTGGTACTGAAATAGCAGAGGATGCGGCAGGTCGGGATTGAGGTGCACTGACAGAGCTGTACACGCCTGGTACTGAAATAGCAGAGGATGCGGCAGGTCGGGATTGAGATACACTGCCGGAGCTAAGCTCGCTCCGGAACTGAAATAGCAGACGATGTGGCAGGTCGGGATTGAGGTGCACCGACAGCTGTGGTGTGCGCGCCTAGTAATGAAAGAGCAGAGGGAGTGGCTTCCCTGGAATCAGAATTGAGGCCCAATGCCTGAGCTATGGCGCCCCTGTACAATGATAAGGATGCGGGGGGTCAGGATAGAAGCCCACGGAAGAGCAGTCGGAGTTCTCGGTACCTGACACAGCGACGCTTCTTTACACGCAGGGTTAAGGTGCATCTCCGGCGCGCTGGCAATAAGCTCGTGCTCACTCACATGCCTGGTCCGCACAATAGAGTTATCCGAGTGCTCACATCCTGTTAAACTGCTCCCATGTACTTCATAACAACTCGGCATGTACCTCCGATGAAAAACTGAACGCGCGTAGAATCCCCGAACAAACAAGCTTCACAACGCCGGACCACAGATCGCGAAAGCGATCCAATTGTAAAAAAACCAAGAACAAGGAAGCTGCGCGCTGAGCGCTGCAGAATTGTGAACGCGCCCGGCCATCTGGATTCACTAACGGAGGCACCCTGACAGCTCCTAATTATAATTTATGTACTTCTTTGCGCGAGCACGAACGAAATATGCCCAAAATGGCGGAACAAAACTACATTTACCCTATCACTTCAAGCCTATTAAAACGAAAACACAAGGAAGACTAATCACTGGCCAGATGACAGAAAACGCTAAGGAATGTGTGGAATTCCTCTCGCCAAGGCCCTAGGAGATACTTCTTTTTTTTCTTCTAACATTAGGATCTCGAAACTCCTCCCCCACTTACAGTGGGGAGGAGTCCGAGCCCTAAAAACGTATATGTGGCTTGTGTTATGCTGATTGCATCTAGTTTTTTCCGCTAGAGTATTTGATTTTAGTATTGCAGTTTAGAATGTGGTTGATACTACAATGCAAACGTGTGCCAAAATCCAACAGGGTGGATGTCCGACACCTTACAGATGCCACGCTTTATGTAGACCAGTTTAGGTTAGTTGGACTCTCACTGCCCGTTTACACTACAATCCCCAGATTCAGGATTAGGGCGGGTGTGCCAGACTCAGAATTTGTGGACTCACTTCTAAAGCAATATGATCAAATAAAAAAAACTAAAAGTGCAGATGAGATATTTAAACGCATTCTAATTTAAACAGAGCTTAGAGTGAGGGTGAAAAAGTGTAAAAATGAATTTTTGTGCTATTCAACTGTGCTCTGGAAGGCTGGCATGAAGCCAAACTGCAAGAGGAGACGGGCTGGACCGCTGACAAATATCAGATCTCATTTCAATGCACAGGGCACTGCACAAAAGAAAGGATACTGTTTTGTTCCCTTTCTGAAGAGGCTCCTGGCACATACACCGCAGGTTCAACCATCAAGTTTCACAGGATGTGATCATAGTGGCAACTGCACAACCACATTACCAACAGTTTGAAGATTGTTCTATTCCAGAGGGACGTTCCAATGATTTAAGATCTTAACACCATCGGCGCTGCGCATTTTCCCGCTGTGCGCTGACTTTTTGAAAAACCCGCGGTCATGAGCGTACGAGAGGTGTACCTCATGACGAGCTGAGCTCGTCATCAGCGTCGAAGGGGTTAAACACTAAAACAATCTGTATTATCAATCTGTATAAACGTCCTCATTATACAAGGGAATTATCCTCAATTACATTTCGCATTGAAAGGATGACAATATTCATCTATAATAATAAAAACGTAAGCACATTAGATCAAAAAACATCAAAGCGACTACTTGTCAATCACATGCCTGAAGGTATTTAAATCAGTGCAGCCAATGGGTTAAGGACAAGGCTTTGTGCCAAAGATAAACTTAACTTTGTAAATCAAAAGTAAATTTACTGTACAAATATTCTTCCCTACCTTAAAATGTACATTTATTTAGAAAAACTGGAGAAATACACTAGGTTGCAAGTGCATTACTTGCTCTCCAGATCACATGGCCCCCTTAATCATTACACCGGCCTCAGTAACTGTGATTTCTTTCTAGGGACAACAATACATTTGTAAAAAAAAATTTAAAAAAAGAAGACTTACGAACTGGCATATCCAACACCACTTAAATGTAATTATTTTCTATCATATTTGGTTTCTTTGTACCAAGAAAATAACGGAACACGATCTGTAAAACAGGTGGGATAGGAATTACGTTCACACAAAAATATGGAGTATTACTCATAAAAGTGAACATTTTATAGAAAGTTCGGGTAGAATCAAAAGTCTCACCAGGATTGCGTAAATTGGTCTAACCTCACAAATGTTCACCCATTTCTGCTACATTTTAAACTCCCTTTGGCTTTTAAATCTCCTTAAACTAGGATCCAGACTAATCCATTAAAACTATTCATCAATGTCCTTTTAAAACCAATAATCTAGCTCAAAGCTACTATACAATCTAGTTTACATTTACCCATTAGCAGATGCAAATCTAATGGTGCTGACACAAAGATTATTAAATGGAAATACAAATAATCGTTCATAATATTCTTAAGTATGAGAATCATTTTGAGAGGTACTAATATATGTCACTACCTATCATGGTTATACCCTAATAGGAGTCACAGGGCTACGGTTAATTTATTTAATCTGCCCTGGTCATATGACACCTGACGCTCTACTAGACCGGTTCTGTTCTTCCGATAGCTAAACTTCAAAGCAGCAATGCATTATGCCAGACTCTGGAAAGATCTACGCCTGCTAGCAAAATACAGACAGAACATCTGCTGTCTACAATTAAAAGATAAGTTGCACAGATTAAAAACATTTGACAATACACATTTTTCCAAACATAAAAAAATATAGCACAAAAAAGCCAAAACTGATTTTGGAAGTCACATTGTGAAAACTTGTTTGTATGATGAAATTAAGGTTAATGGAGCCAAATACTGAATTTGTCGAAACATCTGTAGTTGTACAATAAAGTAAACTATATGAAATCTCTCACCCTGGATATAAAGTAAGTTCACAAACTATTCCCTTAGAAAAGTCACTTCTAATAATTTCTAGAACCTGATGAAACTGGATTGTCACTAAGGTGACCCATCTATGACAAACTTTTCTACCATATACTTCATTTACTGAGAAGACATTTTAAACACCTGATTAATAAAACTTCCAGATAAAGTAAAATAAATGACTTAATTAAAACCAAATGCAATATTGAGATGAGGATATCTGAAACAAGCCAAAGGTAAAGATGCTCTGTTTGTTATGTGGTGAACAGATTAAAAAATTGAAAGGCTTTGTTACCTGCATCAACTTTAGCTAAAGGGGAACAGAAGTAGGTTGAGCAATGCTTCAATTTCCTGTGGCTCTGCAAAGGTATGGAGGGGTCCAGGAGACAATCAGGCTGGTCAGTAACACTACTTCAAATCAATAAGTTGTACATACAATAGCATAGCAATAAGTTCCTGTTGGAGTATTAAAGAGTGGCAACTAAGAGTAAATCATAAAGCTCTCAATGGGCCCGTGTGGCTCAAGCGAATGTTGTTAAATTAAAGCTATTGATGCAGCCACTACAGCTTAGTAATATATGGAATGTATGCAGCAATTGGTATTCAAGTGAGCAAGTGGTACAGGTAAGGTCCAAGAACACATACGGATCAGATTGTTCGTAACGTTTTTTGGGTGCATTCACTGGTGACGCCTACAAGCGCACAAAGCAGAATGTTCCTATGCAAACCAGAAATCATCGGATTAACTGAATAGGGAGTTTCATACAGGAATCTACCTACTCCTGAGGAATAACTGTGGAATAGGGAACAAAACACATAGTAGGATGGAGTATGTGAGTTTGAAAGATCATGTTAAATGCTTGGGACGACAACAAAGTCAGAGCACTGTAGCTATATACAAATATTATCTAAGTATGTTTCTATTTTACAAGTGCACACAAATGTATCCCAGCAAAAGGTAAGAGTAAAAAGGCAATGTGACATGGAGAACTCTCACATTTAAAGGAAATTTGGGAAGGCAGAAATTGTATTCATGTCCAAAATATTTTCCCTATGGCGTAAATAATACATTTAGAAAATGAAGAATTGAGCTAAATACATTGCAACCCTAAACCGGTAGACTGTTCTCCACTGAAAAAGTCAGCTGGCATATATTTAGGATACCTGGAATTTCAAACTGGGCCCTTCAGGACTAAGGACAAGCAATATGATAACAGCAGGAGCAGACATTAAACCTCTCCAACTGGAATTTCCAATTACTTTGTGAATCAGCTCTCATGTGTCTAAATTGGGTTGTGCTAACTAAATGTGTAATCAATCTGTTTCTAAGTGAAATACCTAATGATGTACGCTTTCCTGTAGAAGCTGATCCTAAATTTAATGAACAACATCTATAGATTGTTAGATTTCAATGAATTTTCTCATCATATATTCAAGGTCCCCACCTCCCGCCTCAGTCTATTTAAAAAGCTAATATTAAACAGCATCTAATCTGATTTCAACACAGCCATTTGTAGCCTTGCGCTAATCTAGGGAGACCTGCACAAAGCAACTTTGTAAATGTATTCCTAAAATCTTCTCCTATTTCCTCTCAATTCAAATAAAGCCATTGAGAGCGCAGTTTCCCAGGGTCTAGGCCAGGCATTCATTCTACCTATTGGTTTCCAGTGGGAATCCGTGCGCTACTTTTGGCCGCCATCATAGTAAGACTATTGTCTAAAGAGCTTTTCCTCCACCCGGGTCCCAAAAAAAGGTATTGTTCACCAATTAGAGAGCAGGAGCCAGGCGGAAAGTGGATCCTGATAAACCGGTGAGGTAATCCTATTAAAATGGGAAGGAAATATTCAAAATACAGAATCGTGCACATTCACCAGCCAGTAGAAACATACAAATAGACTGTTTTAGAAAAGACAGAATTGAAAAGAATCACAAGTTTCCCATGAGACATTTGTCTGTCCAACTGATCGTCAACATGGCAAATAATCTGAAGACATGCAGACAAATCATCTGTTCTTAACATAGCAGGAATAACAGCAGCCCAGTCAGTATAGAGGGGGGAAAACAAACCGGTCTCCTTATTCAGTCCTGCGTCCCTAACAATCACCAACAATAAACATTATAAAATGTTCCACTACATGGTTTGAGGTCTGCTCGGGTCTTGCGATTTACTGTGACGTCATGACTGGACGGCCCAATTGCAGTTGGGAATATTGGGGTTATTGTGTTTAACTTCTTTCTTATGCATAGAGGGGCTCACGTATAATCCTAAAAATGTATACGATTTGTGTGAATGTCATTTGAAAAATCAATAAAATCGGTTTAAAAAAAAATAATGACTGGACGGCCCATTTAAAAAGTCCAGGCAAAGCTTAGTGAGAAGCCGGCAGTACAGCACACTAGGCAGCTGTAACGCAAGGTACAGAGTACCTTGGACAATTTACTTTAAACAATGGGCATGAATGCAGACGCCCAAGCAGGGATTAAGAAGGCCCATTTTCTTTGCTTGCCACATACTCCATTAATATGCCACATCTGAACCAGGGGCACATCAGACATTGCATATCTTCTTGCTGTGGACCTGGAATACACCAAAATCCACACATCAATTGAAGACTAATTTTCCTTCACAACGCTCCTCCACCCAGCAATCCTAAGCCCAAAATATGGGACATGAGCATATTGTGAAGACTTGAGAAAAACATGGAACATGAGTGGCTGGGGCGAGGAGTGCTCATGAGTGTGTGGTATGCATTTTCCCTCCACACAGTACTCACACTTTTTAGAAAGAACAAATTCAAAGGGGTACTTGCGAAAAATAACCTGGCCTTTGTTATCAAATCCATCTTCCAAAATGTTCTTATATTGCAGATAGTGGGCAGGGTAGTTCGGGGAAGAGCAGTAGCCAAGTTTCTGGTGTTTCAGAAGTGGGTAAGTGGAGTAACCAGTCGCGAGATTTACTTCATGGTGTCGTAAATACGAGGAAGAGTAATACTCGACAGCATGAGGAAATGTCATACCCCATGGTTTGCAAAACTGGAGAAGAGTATCCTGTGCAAGGTTGGCTTTATGGTGTGGGAAAGAGTACCACCTAGTCTCATGACAACATTTGGGGTTCAGTACCCAGTAGAGTGGAGGCTGGAAACCACACCAGTGTGCTCTTGGACCAGTTGTCACTTTATACGAATGGAAATTTCAATAGGTGCATGGTACTGGAGGTAGAGTTAATCAGTGTGTGGAGTCTTGTGTCTTTGTTTCACCAGTGTGTGCTCTGGGACCAGCTGTCATTTTTTAACAAATGCAAGAATATGAAGGCTATGTTGTGCTGGAAGCAGAGTACATTGATGAATGACTCCAGTACATGAAAAACACACTGACCAAAAAGACAATTATTGTTTATAGATGGGAGTATCTGATTTAGTTTCAAGAGTGTAGCATTGGGGTGTAGTATCCAAGTACTACCGTTTCCCAGCACTTTAGGATGTTGGTTCTTCGTGCTGACGCACTAGTGTTAGGAAAGGGAATGTTGGAATGCACTGATCGCTTTGTTCTGTCAGTAATGAACAAGTTAAATACTTTTGGTAACTCTCTTTCTGGTAGAGAATCTATCTAGCCACCTTTTTCAGACTACATCTGGAAACTTTTCAGCAGTACCTTTTTTGCAGTCTCCTCTGAAATCTGAATGTGGTCAGAGAGATACCCTCAGCCTTCACTCCCACTCCTGAGCCCGCATATGCCACTTAGCATCCCAGCAGCCTCAGAGTCAACCTCACTGAAATCCAGGACTGAGGCTGAAAGATTGGATTCATAGCTGGAATGTCCTGGACTCGTTTTCCTGGGGGAAAGGCACAAAACCGAATCGTGTCCACAATGACTACAAAAAAGAGGAGCGGCTGAGACAGTGGCAGCTGATGCCATTTGAAAATGGTGGGGGCAAGGTACACCAATCCCTCACCATCTTCAGAGAAAATGTGAAGACGTGCACTGCAGCAGTGGGAGGAATACTGGCAGGACATCGAAGCACTTTGCATGAACACCAGCTACAATTACACAATGTCAGGTCTTTTTTTTAGGATTGGGGAGACGTCTTGCAGAGTATGCTACAAGCAGTCACTTTCCTGCTGAAAGCCATGAGCATGGTCCTTGCTCCTGTCCTCCAGCTTTCTCAAGGTTCTTTAGTGTATTGTTTCATGACAAACAGCAGGAAGCATCAGGAGCGACGTCGCCTTGTTTTCTGTTTGCGGCACTTGTCACAGCAAGATGATAAATTCACGCGGGCAGGTAAACCGTCCATGCGCGAGGGTGACGCTGCACAGTACCCTCCCTCCCCCACTACTTCCCCTGACCCTTCATTTGTTTCTCTTATTTCACAGGTTCTGTTGGTAGCCTATATCCAATATCTATATTAAAAGCAAATAGGTTTCGATGTAAAATCAATACTCCCACAACAGCTCCTCCCTCTGTTTGATTTCCTCTGCCTCCCCCAGGTGCAAGACTAGTTACAGAAACGTTGCACCAGCTACAATTTGCTGGTAGGTGGCATTTGGCTCTGTCCAGATGGCGGATTCCACTCCACCAGGAGAGATTAAGTGATTGGCCCAGAATCACAGGATGTTGAGCCAACGCCAGGACTCAGCACAGTTCCGCATGAAAATCCTAACTCCCCAAGCATAGAGAATGTACACAGAAAAAAAAGTAACAGGCTGAGGCAGCACTTACAGTGTCACTTCATGGGTAATTGGGGCCAGAACCAGATGACGTGGAGGCGAGCACAAAGTATAAATTGTTCGTGGTCAGGCAGCGCACCAATGCTAGGTTCACGCGTCTTTACTCCTGCTCTCCTTGTCGTACTTGAGGAACAGGAAGCACAGCCAGGCTCCCCTGACCTACGACAAAGCTGCAATGCAGCATTGTGATTGGTCGGAGCGTCCTGGTACGACGCTCAGCCAGGGAAAGCGGGCCAGGGCATGTTCTCCATGCAGGCTGTAATGCAGCCTGCATGGAGGAGAGGGAAAGTGCGCATGACTGTTTTGGGCGGCCCAAGAGGGCCGACCAAACAGTCATATGCACTTAGGAGTGGGCAAACCACTCCTCCCCTGCTTCGAAAGCAGAGCAGCCCCGCTCGCTCGGCGGCCCGCAAAGCCGGTACTGACAGAAACGTAAAATGATAATAACTCAAAGTTATCATTTTATGTTTCCATTACTTTGCACTGCTTTAAAGCAGTGGGGCGACGCTCCTCCGCCATAGCAGAGGAGCAGCCACTGAGATAGTGCACCTCCGCCATGCACTTTGCCCTTAAGCGCTTGTGGATGCAGACCGGTTTGTGGTTACAGATTCTCTACACATTTTGTAAATATTAATGCTGGGGTCTCCCTTTCTGCATGCCTAGTGCAGGTGAATGTAGACAAGAGCCTGGTACAGCAAGTGGGCACTGCAGCAGTCACATTATACCTGTTCGCCATGTGCAGGCCGGCCAACTGCTATTTTTTAATCTATAAAAAGTGCGATTAAAAAAAATATAAATATCAACCATCTACTGCAGAGCACGAATAGCAGCATGCGACACCACTGCCAAAAAATCGTTGATAAAACTAATATTATATGGATACTATACCTCGGCCTGCCTACACAAATGGTATTGTCAAAAATCGAATGCGTTGGAGGCTGTGGAAGCATGGGGACGCTCACTCACCTACCGTGGCACTGCCCAAAACAGGCGATATTGTCAGGAAGTGCTACATAATGGACAGAGAGATGCCTCGGTTCCCAGCACACATTATGTTGGGCAAGTTCAACAAGCAGACACTCCCTACACACCATTAAAGGTAAAAATAAAGGTAAAAATAAATGCCACTCGCCCTGTGGGTAGCTACTCAAGAGATTCTCTCGCTCAGGAGGACCCAATGCACTCCTGGACATGGGTCCTGCCTGCATCTGGTCAGGGGCGGCTCTAGGCTCATGGCGGCCCTGGGCAGGAAGCGTTGGTAAGGGGCCCCAGAAGAGGGGATCCGGGCGGGGCAGATGTTTGGAAGTGGAACAGAGCTGGAGGCCGCCAAATCCCTGCCAGGGGCCACCACGCAATATGTATCCATTCTCAGAGGATTATTATATTAAGGATATATATTGACAGGGTGGCCCTTGGGGTTTGGTGGCCCTGTGCAGGTGCCCCTGATCTGGTGTGGGCCCTGGTGGGTATGGAAAAGCAAAGCCAACAGATAAACAATTCAAGGCAGTATGGGCCCATTTCTCAATTACCAGTCCTCTGAATTTTGAAAGCTGTCCTGCCCCAGATACCCACAGGTTCTCCATGTACTACAGGCACCAAATGATGTCAAGTCCCAATTGAACTCTACCTTCCTGCAGGTGATGCAAAGGTAGTGGGGAGATCATATTATGCTGTTGGGTGACTGGGAATGTACAAATGACATTATGCGGCTAGTGATTTGGGCTTGAATCAGAGCATAGTGGTCGTTTGAGTGAAATGAACAATTGTTACTTACCTGTAAACAGGTGGTTCTCCAGTATTGGTGTCTTTCATAGATTCACATGCTTGAATATCCCCCGTCGTCGGAGTGGGAGTCCCACGGTAAATAAAATAGCAATAATATACTATATATATATATATATATATGTGTAACATAAAACCTGAAATATGTAATAGAAAAAAGGCATAACAAGCCTACACATATTTCTACATAGGAATGCATGGAAAAGGAAAAACCATTTGCAGTCTATCATTGTCATTATGTTGGTCCAAACTACAGCCAATCAGGCGCCAGCAACCCTCTAGAACCTTCTCCTCAGAGCTCAGCACCTCAGATTTTCGTAGCACAAGAGTGACCACAGAGTCTATGAGGAGAAGAGAGCCTCTGAGGGGAGGAGGGTGGGTCGCATGTGAATCTATGAAAGACACCAATACTGGAGAACCACCTGTTTACAGGTAAGTAACAATTGTTCTTCTCCAGTATTAGGGTGTCTTTCATAGATTCACATGCTTGAATATAGAATAGAAAGCAGTAATATCCGAAGAAAACTTCCCAGCATGATACACATGCATAGACTTATAACACCAAATATGTCTATAGTCATGCAAGACGTACAGTAATAAGGTAAACCATAATGGAGGAGGGAAGACAGAGGCTCGCCTTATTGAAATAGATAGCGAAGCATAGCCTGTCCCACTGCAGGTCTGCTTTGTTAATGGTACCTAGGCAGTAGTGTTTCATAAACATGTGCCTGCTTGACCATATGGCTGCTCTGCAGATCTGATGCGGCGGCACACCGGCAAACAGGGCAGTTGAAGACTACATCGCCCTGGTAGAATGGATCCTCACTGAAGACTGTAGAGGCTTGCCTGCCTGTGGATGGCAGAAAGCAATGGCCGAGGAAACCCCACGAGCAATTGTAGGTTTGGGAACTGGAACGCCCTTAGTGGAAACGTCCATAAGCTATGACGGTGGCAAATGTCAGCAGCCGCATAAATCCATCTAGCTATGGTGTGTTTAGACACTGCTTGTCCTAGCTGTATATTTCCATAGGCAATAAGTTGATCGGATTTGAGAATGACAGAGGTCCTTGCAAATAGAAATTTAAAACATCTTCTGATGTCAAGAGTATGTAATGCCCTCTCCGCAGGGGATTGCGGATTAGGAAGAAACGTCTTTCAGATAACTGGTTCTTTCAGGTGAAAATCCGAAGGCACCTTAGGCATACACCTTGGGTTTGTACGTAGCACCACAGAATTGGGCGTGAATCGTAAGAAAGGTGAATTGACAGTGAGAGCTTGAACATCACAGACTCTTCTAGAAGAAGTTAATGCTAACAAAGAGAAAAAACGTTGCATGTTAGGAATTTGAAATACATCCTGAAAATTGGCGCAAATGGGTGGCGCATGAGCTGCGCTAATACTACATTATAATGCCATGATGGAGGCGGACGACGTACAGGAGGAAACATTCTGAGTAGTCCCTTAAAGAACTGTTGTATTCTTGAAGAATAAAGAGAGATGGACCCATCCTGACGTTACCTTGAAATGGCTGCCAAAAAGACCTTCAACGTTGTATGAGATAAGCCTGATCTTGCCAGGTGCAAGAAAAAAGGTAATATCTGGTCCGGCATTGCAAGAAATGGGTGAACCCCAGCAGATGAACACCAAATGCAGATTATCATTTATTTATTTATTTATTTATTTTTTTATGATTATTGTTATTTTTTATTTTTTTTTAAACTGTATGTCTTTAGTAGGTGCTCTCGCGTAAGCCAGTACCTCTTTACAATCCGCCGAGATAGTCAGATGAGCTAATACAAGGTGCTCAGGCGCCAAGCTGCTAATTTTAGAGAAGCCGGAATTGATGGCAAATTTGACCATTCTGAATGGAGAGGAGATTAGGAATTGGTCGAAACTATATTGGATCGTACTCTGAGAGGAGAAGAAGTTCGGTGAACCAGTATTGGCGAGGCCACCTGTGGGCGATGAGAATCAAACGATAAGGCTCTTTGGTCATCTGACGGAGAATTCTCGGAACCAACGGTATCGGAGAAAAGGCGTAAGCATATATTTGAGACCAGTTTATCGAAAACGCCTTCCCCTGCGAGTCCCTGTGGGGATGCCAGCTTGCAAAGAAACAGGCATAAGCTGTTCTTTTTTGTCGCAAAGAGGTCCAGATCGGGATGACCCCGCTGCTGGAAGATTCGATCCGCCGTTGGCTGATGCAGTTCCTATTCGTGGGTGGACACCTATTGACCTGCTGAGGGTGTCCGCCAGCACATTTGCAACTCCCGGCCATGAACAGCCAAGAGTTTGATCCTGTGCCATATTGTCCAAGCCCATATCTCTTGGGCTTTCTGAGATAGAAGAACCAACCTCGTTCTTCCTTGTTTATTAAAGTAAGGTATACTTAAAGTATTGTCTGTACAAACCAATACTGTGCTGATTGTATAATTTTGGCACTTCTGGAAGGAATAACGCACACCCCTTCTACAAATTTCTTTCTTGGACCCACCAACAAAAAGGGGGGCCTCTTGCATCCGAGGATTGATTTGAATGAGATCTTCGAAGGAACTGGAGACCTGCAACCAACGTAGAAGAACCACCAAGTGGGAGATGCAGGCCCGTCGCTCGTGTGAGACAAACACCTTTGCTAGGTTTGTATTGATTGATGGTCCGAGAAATGTTGATATCGGAGCTAGTACTAGTTGGGACTTGTCATGATTTATTGAAAATCAGGTCTTGAAACAGTGACTGACAAGTCTGGGTGTGCTGGACTGCTTGTAAATAAGAGTGAGCCCTTATTATACAGTTGTCTCAGGAATGAGAAATTTGTATGCCTTGCAGACGTAGATAGGCTGCCACTGGTGCCAGGATGTACGTAAAGACAAGTGAAACTGACCTAAATCCAAGAGGTAGGACTTTTATTGAATAAGTTCTGTACCTATTGTAAAGCGTAGCCACTTCCTATGCTTAGGAAGGATTGGCACATGAAAATAGACATCCTGGAGGTTGAGAGTAGTTATAAACTCGTTCTGGCATAAGAACTATAGGATTTTGTTGAGGGACAACATATGTAAAGTTTGCGCAAAGATCTAAAATTATGCGCTACTTTCCTCATTTGCTTGTTGATGAGGAACTGAGAGTAAACCCTAACGCTGTTGGAGATTCGGAACCACTCCGACGGTCCCTGTTTGTATCCATATAGACACTTGTGAAAACGACACCCGTAGATGAGAAGGAGGAGGTCCCTTTGGAGGTGTAGAAAGAGGGAAATTAGACAAATTCTAAAGTGTGCCCTTGGGCATGACGTTGAAAAAACCCAACGGTCCTCTGTCACCTTTGACCAAGTGGAGTAAAAGTGAGATATTAGAACTCTGACGTTTTTGGAGGGAATAAAGGTGTGTTCCCGGTAATCCATCGTTTCTTAGAAGAGTTTGCCTAGGCTGTACGATGATTGTCTATGTAGGACCTGTTGGTAGTGTGCCTATGTGACTGCGTTTGATTTGAGTAACGCAGTTGGTTCTGATTGTAGGAGCCAAAACTGGATGGAACTCCCTTGAAACAAAGGACGTGGAGCTACGTCCTCGGCACCACGAAAAGGCTGCGATTCTATATCCCGAAGGTGCGGGCAGTATCTGTGTCCTTTAGGATGGTCTGCAGTGCCTCATCAACATGCTGGCCAGAAGGGCTCCTCAATCAAAAGAACAAGTGAAGTATAGAAGTCTGAACCTCCTTGCGAAAGACGCAGCATTGAAGCAAAATTGTCTTTCCCAGACTGCCCCTATAGTGAGCTGTGTTTCTGATGCACTTCTCTCTCTCTCTCTCTCACTCACTCCTGCAGGATCTTCAAAGCGTGAGGCTTGGAGGATTCTGGAATAAGTGCTACTGGCGCCAACATGTCAGAGCACATATGGCGGCATACCTGCCCAACTGTCTTGCAAGATAATCGCTGTGCCGCCTGAATAATGACTGAGTCAGGGTAGGCTGAATAGTGGGGAGCTTCACATTTCTTTTCGAGGCGTGAAAAACAAACCGCCGGCACAGAGTTTGACCTCTGCATGAGTCTAACACCTTCTTGCTAAATAAAGTCTATGATAGGAACTGAACGAACTTGTTTTTGTGGTTTCCCCCGGACGAGGGGAAAAAGGGAAACGCGATTCGCCACTCTCTTCATAAGGAGGGGATAGCCTCCAATATTCACCGGAGGTGAATGCAATAGAGCTCCAGTTTTTAGAAGAAGATATAAAGGCAGGAGTAAAAAGCCATCACGCCATCACGTGGATGTAGCAGAAAGCTGCAGTCGACGAGATAAATCGTCTACCAAAACACATTGTGCATAAAAGATAACCGTGTGTGAAACCAACTGTCGACGGGCTCAACCGTCGACGAATCCAATAGTTGACAGGGTCATCCGTCAACGAAGCCAACTGGCGTCGAGGCTGAATGTTGACGAAGTTCACCGTCTACGGAGCTCACCATCTACGGAGCTCACCGTCTAGGAGCTCACCGTCTACGGAGCTCACCGTCTACGGAGCTCACCGTCTACGGAGCTCACCGTCTACGGAGCTCACCGTCTACAGAGCTCACCGTCTACAGAGCTCACCGTCTACAGAGCTCACCGTCTACAGAGCTCACCGTCTACAGAGCTCACCGTCTACAGAGCTCACCGTCTACAGAGCTCACCGTCTACAGAGCTCACCGTCTACAGAGCTCACCGTCTACAGAGCTCACCGTCTACAGAGCTCACCGTCTACAGAGCTCACCGTCTACAGAGCTCACCGTCTACAGAGCTCACCGTCTACAGAGCTCACCGTCTACAGAGCTCACCGGCTACAGAGCTCACCGGCTACAGAGCTCACCGGCTACAGAGCTCACCGGCTACAGAGCTCACCGGCTACAGAGCTCACCGGCTACAGAGCTCACCGGCTACAGAGCTCACCGGCTACAGAGCTCACCGTCTACAGAGCTCACCGGCTACAGAGCTCACCGGCTACGGAGCTCATCGTCTACGGAGCTCACCGTCTACGGAGCTCATCGTCTACGGAGCTCACCGTCTACGGAGCTCAGCGTCTACGGAGCTCAGCGTCTACGGAGCACACCGCCTACAGAGATCACCGTCTACGGAGCTCTCCGTCTACTGAGATCACCGTCTACGGAGATCACCGTCTACGGAGCTCAGCGTCGACGAGCCTACCGTCTACGGGGCTCACCGTCGACGAGCCTGTCGTCTACGGGGCTCACCGTCGACGAGCCTACCGTCGACGAGCCTACCGTCGACGAGCCTACCGTCGACGAGCCTACCGTCGACGAGCCTACCGTCGACGAGCCTACCGTCGACGAGCCTACCGTCGACGAGCCACCGTCGACGAGCCACCGTCGACGAGCCTACCGTCGACGAGCCTACCGTCGACGAGCCTACCGTCGACGAGCCTACTGTCGGCGAGGCCACCGTCGACGAGGCCACCGTCGACGAGCCTACCGTCGACGAGCCACCGTCGACGAGGCCAACTGTCGAAGAAATTACCATCGACAAAACTCCCAGTGGTCTACGAGCCTGTAGTCGACAAGAGGGCACTGTCCTCACTGTCGTCGACGCATGCCTGGAGGCGTTGTCGCTGCAGAGCAACAGTGACGGCAAAGATTGTCGTCAGAGGATACATAGACCGTATCGTCGACAAGCTGGCACATTTTCACGTAGAAAAGTGCGCAGTGTGAGTCTAGACGCCTGAGAGTAAATCTCGTGGGCGTAGATGTGGGAGGCAGACTCAAAGAAGGCCAGAGACCCCTTAATTGTGATGTGCTTCAGCTGGTGAAGTAGAGGAGAAGCATCACTTAAAACGTGAATGTGCAGGACAACCAACACAAATTCCTCCCACATCAGAAGGGGGGGTACAGTCTAAGCACAAGAACAACCCCTTCTCCTCTTACCATGTCAGAGACAAGCAGAGTGTTTCCATATACTCTTCATGAGGGTTCACAGGAAAAGGTCACAACTTCCTACAAGTGACACAGGGTCTGAAAGTAGACTTCATGTAAGAAGACAGTACAACACTGTGATATTAAGAAGAAGAAATTGAAGAAAATTGAAGAAAATTGAAGAAAACTGAGCAGAGCTCAGGGAGACTCCCTTCACACGACGTGCGGTAGAAAATCTGAGGTGCTGAGCTCTGAGGAGAAGGTTCTAGAGGGTTGCTGGCGCCTGATTGGCTGTAGTTTGGACCAACATAATGACAATGATAGACTGCAAATGGTTTTTCCTTTTCCATGCATTCCTATGTAGAAATATGTGTAGGCTTGTTATGCCTTTTTTCTATTACATATTTCAGGTTTTATGTTACACATATATATATATATATATATAGTATATTATTGCTATTTTATTTACCGTGGGACTCCCACTCCGACGACGGGGGATATTCAAGCATGTGAATCTATGAAAGACACCCTAATACTGGAGAAATGCGAATCCCTCTGACCCGCCCATCAAACAACGTATCTCTATCAGTTTACACTGCTTGTAGGCTTTTCGAGTTGGATGCATTATTGATCTGTTTTTGTTTATCTTTTGGAAATGACAAAGAAATTTGATCCATAAAAACTAATTAAGAACTGCATAAATGTGATGACGATGGATAGGATTTAAACATACCTGAACGGTTCTGGGGCTACCCCAACCGTATGTCTAACTTAAGTCAAACCTGTACACCTCTCACTTTCAGTGGAAATTCACTTTATTACTCCTACTATGATCTCCCTAATAAATCTTTCTAGACTCTTCCCTCCTCTATCCCTCCTTTATCCTATTCAATCAAACTAACAGACTTGCATGTCCACCGCTCAAATAAACAATTTCTATTTCCCTGTACTAATCCACCACTGATGCTTTGGGTTCCGGAGTAGCGTGCTACTCGATGAAAAGCACTTCAACGCCTCACCAGCCGTAGTCAGCGCTTTATAAATACAATCATTCTCCCGTAAACTTTTTTCATTTTTTGAGTTTCCACAGCTACACTCCCCTGCCCTTCCTTCCTTCCCTTACAGTTTGGCAGAAGAAATGTGTTTTTTTCCCTCTCATTAAAGTATGTAATTTAGGTCTAAAATGAAAACAAACAATGCCATTGTTTGTTTTTCTCCTAGAAATATTTCTTGAGATTTTCGCTGTGACTGCCCTTCGGGGTTAAGTGAGTCTGCATCTGTGCTGTATGCAGTCCGGCTGCTCCTTTGACACTGTGCATGTCCCTTGAAGGTAGTGCTGGTGCAGTCAAGTCTAAGGCGCATCTCGAACAGGTAGTTCTGGGGTTGACACGGCTTCTGTACTTCTGGTTCACATGGTACTACTTCCATCAGCATTTATGTACACCTGGCAGAGCGCACAATTACTGCAGCCACAACTCCATTTCGGTTCACCATAGCACTGCTCTACCTTCTTCTATACTACCACTACTCCCCCACCCCCCATTCTGTACACTATGGCAGGTAGTACAGGGTCTGTACCATATGGGTAGTAATTAATGCAACAGGTTCACTGTCATAGAGATGGAATACGGCAGGACATCGGACACTGGTTCCGGTCAGCAAGGAAGGAGCGGGAAGTATAGGGGTACCAGACTTAGAACAGGGGATTTGTGAGGGCAAGACTTGTGATGAAAGGCACCCACACAGTGTGTACAAACTCTGCCCCCCATGACAAGAATAAAGCACTCTTACCACTACCTGTCTGGCCCGAGTGTTCCTTAGGCTGTGAGGGCCACACGACGAGACATCTGGCGATGGAGGTGGAATCAAGTAACCCACGACGAAGATACAACAACATAGTCACAGCTGAGCTCTCCTCGCTCATCTAAGTCAATTGCGTCGCTCCTTTCAAGGAAAATAACGCTGCAAGTGCATGCGAACTCGCAACAGTGAAGGGCCTCAAGAGTACACTGTCCACCAGCAGCAGTGAAGTGCCCAATGCTGTTCAGTGCAAGCACCGGTGAACAGGAGCACCCCAGAAGACATTGCAACTGCCCCGAGTTCCCTGTATAAGCCACAAGGTCTCCCAAGGGTGCGGGGGCCATCTTACAGTCAGGCCATTCAATGTTTCCATAGGAAATTGAAGTCAGGCGAAGAAGTGTTTCCCATAGAAACAAAGCGGAATCTCCATCCTAAGGTCAGGCCACCAAAGTACATGAGGGTACTGATCACTGAGAGAAGTAAAGAACTGGGCCAATTGCTCTAGCAGGATAATGCAAAGCCAATACTAGCAGGCAGTGGACACAGCAGTTTTGTCATGTCAGAAAAGGACATTCCCAGCTTCATATTTCGGCGTCTTCTGTCATTCGACCGCTCTGACTTGCAGACGAAGCGTGCCAGGTGGGAGAAACTAATGAGGCATTTCGAGCATTTTAATCAAAGTAACATGCAAGGAACACAGATGATACTCAACCTTGTGGGAGCTGCCATGGACAACCTGCTTGTAACATTCCGACCTGAATCCATAACATACAAAGGTCTGATCAAACATCTCACAGACAGCTGTGACCCACAGAGGAATGTTGATTATGAACGATACACATTCAATACAGCATGCCAAGAAGCGGATGAATGCCTTGATGTTGGGGCCAGTTGCGGAATTTGGTAACTTACTGCAAATTCAATAAATTCAGCAATAAGGAGGCGATACGATTGCGCATCATTGAAGGATGCTATCCAACTGGATTTATAACAAAAATCCTCAAAGAAACCTATTCGCTTGACAAGATACTAGCCAGGGTGAGGACAGATGCCAGGACCACATCGCACCCCTAACCATGGAGACTGGTCGCACAAGAAAGTTGGGACAGGTAGTAGTGCTATTGTGGCTACCACACCAATTGCAAATCTGGAGTAGGGAGTAATGCTTCTGTTACGGTTTCGTATGCGATGTGTACCTATTACTGAAACTCTTCTACTGTCAAACCATGAGTTAAATAGTAGTACTGCTGCGGTCACTGTTGATGTATGTAATGGGGTTGTTCGACTATCTCTTTAACATGCTTCTATCAGATATAGGTAGTAAGCCACTATGGGTTGCCACACCAATTGTAAACTTCGTGTGGTGAGTACTACAGCATTTACAGTTGCTACATGTGTGGCTAGAACAGCAACTGTCTCTCAACATTATGTAATCCGATACAGGTAGTAGCGACACTGTGGCTACCACACCATTTGTAAACTTGTTGTAGGTAGCATGGTTGCTGTCACCATTTATTTATGAGATGTGTAGCTAGTAGCGTGAACTGTCTTAACATTTTGTAAACCAATACAGGTAGTAGCGGTACTGCGGCTACCACACCATTTGTAAACTTGTTGTAGGTAGCATGGTTGCTGTCACCATTTATTTATGAGATGTGTAGCTAGTAGCGTGAACTGTCTTTTAACATTTTGTAAACCAATACAGGTAGTAGCGGTACTATGGCTACCACATAATTTGTAAAGTTGGTGTAGGTAGTATGGCTGCTGTCACTGTTTATTTAGACGTGTAGCTAGCAGTGTGGACTGTCTCTTCTGTAATCATGCTCACAGTAGTGCTTCTATCACATTGTAAACTTGGTGCATTTTGCACTGCCAATGGTACGGATGTGGGCACTGTTGCGGGACACATTGTTATTTATAACGTTGCTCACTTAGCACTGAAGCAATCACACCGTTTTGGTACACCTGGTATAGGAAATGTTGATGTCATTTTTCAGCAATACCACACATGTTGATGCATGTGGTTTACGGAAATAGCTGGGATAATAAAAGTGGAGACCAGTTCTTTATTACAACTCTCTTTGGTTGTAGATCATAATATCGCAGTCGACAAATCAGTCTGCAGCTGTATCATGCCCGAAATATCGACTACCAAAGTATCATCAATACACATGTGGATTTACCATTATTAACGTAGCCGTGACGATATTTTGGAGTCGATAATATGCACACATCTGCAGGTGCATATTTCGACCTAAATATTGTGATACAACACCCTCTTATTAGGTCCTCAGCATCAGAAAGCTTAAATTGTCAGGCCAAAACGATTCTGCTCCTAGACTAAAATATAATATTAAAACATGGCAAATATTCACAATTCAAACTAAAATACTCGAATGTTCATTGGAACCATCTCATTATAGTCCTAGCACAAAAAGCAGGCTGCAGCCAAACTTTTTAGCCTAAACGCAAGCTACAATAAATGCAAATGGTTGTAAATTGCTAAAAGGATTAACCATGGTATTTCTTTGACATGCGGAATCTATGCACACTAAATCAAGCTCTCTGGAAGGGAGTGCACTAAAAAGCCTCAGCAGGGAGTCAGCGAGAGTCCCAGTGATCAACAACAGATGCGAGTGCAGGGCTCTGCTGGCTCCTGTCAAACGCCACAATCCGTTCCTGCCCACAGCAGCTCACGTTCCTCGGAAAACCTCGTGAAGTTACTGCCTACCTTCATTTGAGGGACTTTCCAAGAGACCGAAATAACTAATATCCTGCCTTTCTGAAGAATGAGCTCGAAAAGTACTTCCCTTAAAAGAGATTAAACCCCAATTTAAGTGGTATTTTCCATGTTACATCCAAACCTAGATAATTTACAGAATTACACCACTACAGAGCTCATCGTGAAGTTTTGGTAAAAGCAACCGTGATGGGGGTTTTTCCAGACAGGACACTGCTACAGTACTGCGAGTTGAAGTGTTCAGAAAATGAAATAATTTCGGAAATCCTTGTTTGCACACAAATTCCTGCATGTTTCTTCTCAATCTAAGGATTTCCCCTCCTCCCCAGACAAATTTTGTTCTGGGAAACAATCCAATTAAAGGGTTTTTCTGCATAACTCGTAATCCTGATGTGGACAGCAACTTGGGTTACAAGGTCGGAATTTCCTAAAAACGTGTAATTACGGCTTAAGTGCTTGAGAGGGCAGTGCATTTATGTTATGCTAATAAGGAAAACAAGACTTTTTTTTAGATTCTGTTGGTGGGCTCGCGCTTTTTGAATGTGTCAACGCAATGTGCAGAAGTTATGTGACTACAATATGTTCAAGCTCTGGTTACATTCTCCAAAACAGATGGATAAAGTAACAAGGGCTATTCAGAGTGAGGGCGTTGGCTGTAGAACAAGAGTGCCTTGGACTTGGTCACGGCACGGTTACTGTTCTAGGAGATATTTCTTGACTTGCTCCAGCTCAAAAACCAACATAAGAATTGTTAAGAAAGGATGTTGAAGAAGGCCATCTGAAAACACTTCTCCAAGTCAAAAAAAGCATACTTACTCTAACTCCAGTACCAGTAGTCCCTTGTCAAGACTCTCTTGGTTCATTATGGTTGACATAGCACTCAAGGAGTCAGACATGCCAGTTTCATTTTAATTAACATGGTAATGGTTGATAAGGACACCTACTCCAATATCCCACAGAAACAGTCGTAGAGGGCATAATATTTGCATACAACACATTTCTACCACATACATATATGGTTATGTAGCACTTCCAGAATGTGAAAAACTCTTGTTTCAAAAGTTGTGACATCTGGACAATAAGCAATTTATAGGAATAAAAGATGCTCAATTAAAAAAATTTAAGAAACCCTAGCAAGTTCAGACTAGAAGTGATTAGAAGCATCATAGACAATTACTTAGTTCTTTGCATGTGGCCCAACCCAGATCAAGTTACAAAGAACCAACAGCTACTCCCTTTATAAAAATGTATTATTTTTTTAAGTTCTTCCTAAAAATGAAATACAAGAAACACAGGGTTACTCTCTTTCAAAGTGTATTAGTATTTGAGACACATTAAAATATGGGTTTCAAATGCAACGTTTGGAATTACTGAATTTCTCAAAAGATAGTAGTATTTGCACCATTTACTTGAAAGGAAACAAAGATTTGCTTAGTTCCTCAATGTGCATTTGCATGGTCGACCCAGGTGTCAAACACAAGGGACACAGAATAACGTATTTCCTAAGAATGTAGTTGTGGTGACTGTTGTCAACAGAACCACAAGGAGTGTTCGGCATTTACTAAGAGTGCACTTGTGAAGTCAACCCAGATGTGATCCAGAAGGCACACAGATAAGTACCATACAAATAACGGGTATGTATTTGTGAGAACAGGTTGATTGTGGTTCTTTTTATGAATTCAATAACGTCTGAAAAGCAGCAGCTTAGAGTGAAGGGTGGAACGTCAACGTTTTTAAGAACTAAAGGAAGAAAACGACCAAGATGGTAACGTAAGGGACTGGTTGTGCTATTGAAGTAAACCCAGGTGTGACTTAAAACTCCTTAATGGACTTCTTTGTTTCAGTGATGCTACCGGATATGTGTAAACCAATCTGACCCGCACTTTACTTAGGCGTCAACTCCATTCTAGTGGAGGAGGGCTTCAGAGAGATCCAGGAGGGTTCTCGAAAAGTCATAAGGTAAAGAAGATTACTGGATTAGTTACAGCAATGGAGATGCACCTCGTTGTAATTCTCCACTAGCTTCTGTCTTTTTAGGAGTTTCTCACCAAAAACTCCAATTAAAGTTTTCTTTTGTTATAATTTTTCCTCTTTTAGTGTCAGTTTTCTTTACTGTAAAAAAATGTTTAAAAGGGGGATGGTGTTGAAGTGGAAAGGATGGAGGAAAGAAAACCTTTACAGCACAATGGGCTACAAAGTACAAGTATTCCACTATTAAAACTCCCAAAAAGCTACGCGGCAGGACCATTTCAAGACTGCCTTCTAATATCACAACTGTTTGGGATAGACTTCATGATGCCTCAAGATGATCCATACTTCTCGTTCTGCCATCTCCTCCTGTTCTCCCACAGTGTTGTGACACCACTTCAATGCAAGCTTCCTTGCCAACTGCATCGCATCCCAAGAAACCTCTTTGGCAAGGAGGTGGTGATAAGTAATACCACTTTCTAATTCCTCACTGGATCCCAAGCAAACAAATTTAAAACTTTATCGTCTAGGCAAAGTAGGCTCTAATTAGAGGCCCGTTACGATGTGGTGCCTACAACACAGCAGGTTAGATCGCTCAGCGTTCTACACCGCACTTGGTGAGCAGATCACTAACTTCTTAAAAGACAACCACAGTATGGCATCTTCGGTGGTAGTTGAATGGGAGGTATGGTAATTTTCAGGCCAAGGGTAACTGCATTCACACTGCAGTGGGAGCTCGCAAAACCTTCACTTGGGAATTGCAAGAGATGGAAGATTCCCTGCTTCGCCTGGAGAAGGAGGCGCCACTGGAGCCCACTCACAGAGACACATTTAGGCCAGCATGCACTGCACACTCTGCATTACTCGAGCTGCTGCACTACTTCGACTACACTACTTCCACCACTAGAATGCATGTGGAGGGAGACAAGGAGTCTAGAATTTTGGTGTGGCTCAGTAACCGGGTACAACTCTTACACCAATATCAACTCTTCACTAAATGCAAGATACAGCCATGCAGACACAAGAAATCCAAAGCCCTTTACAATTATTACCATGTATTATATAGTGAGGCTAACCACACTCCTGACTGACATGATGCTAACCCTGGTTCCCCCAGAACGGAGGGAAGAAGGGGATGCCCAACATTACTGCCCATGAAATTAAAGAGGTGATATGGGCCCTCGTTTAGGGCAAAACACTTGACAATGATGTATTAACACTGGAGTTCTACTAAATTTATGCTGACCCATTAATACCTAGATTGGCTGCACTATATATTAAGCAACTGCAGCAGAGGGTAAACTGCCCCCCCCTTTAGAGAAGCAGTGCTAGCTTCGATACCCAAACCTGACCACAACCATACGAGACCCTCTTCATACGGACCACTGGCAATTCTCAATTTGGACTACAAAATTCGTAGTAAAATTCTTAGCAAATTTTTCGCAGGGAGGATGCTACAGGAGCTACCTGGCTTAAAATACCCCGACCAAAACAGTCTAGTTCCTAGTCGGAATATTTCTTTGATTTGACTTAAGGAAAGTGCACCAGAGGCTTCCCTCACTCCGCTCGCCTGCTGCTCAATTTAGAAAAGTTGTTCAATACACTTGGCTGGAATTCTCTCTTTGAAGTGTTAATCAAGTTAGACTTCGGCAGGCGAATACGGAAACTAACTAAACTGCTCTATGACGACCCCACAGCCAAAGTCCGCATTGGCAGGCTCATCTCTACCCCCTTTGAAATCCTTAGAGGTACACGCCAGGGCTGTCCACTATCCCCCTTATTTTTGCTCTTGCCATGAAATCCTTGGTCAGTAAGATGCAGCAAGGTAGGGTGTACATGTAAATAAATTTTACACACACAACCTAAAAGAGTTGTGACTATTTTGACTACTGCTGGGATACTTTTTAACTGATGGTCAAAGCTAGGTCTAAGCTCAGGATTAGATTTCATTTTAGGGTTGGGGTCTGGAAATTATTCAAAAACATGTATACTATTTTGCTGAAAACGTGATCTATTGCATATTTTATGGCTATTATGAGGGGGTTTCAGATTTTAAGACCATTGGTTTTTTAGATGACAGACTTCATGCCAAATTTACATGCTGCTATCTCTCAGGGACAAACGGGCAGAGCGTGGTAGTATAATGTGTACTTCTAATGGGTTTGGCATGGTAGGGGGGAGCCCAAGTAAGTTGGCTTAGATTCTGTGTTTTTCCTCTTTGGCCCAATACTCAATCAGTGGAGACAAACCTAGAGGGGGGGGCACTTCTTCCGGAGGGGGGCTGTAGTGTCTTGCATTTCTGCTTGCTTAGCCAGTCTAGTTATCCTGTGTAATGTTATCATTCATGTGATGTCTTGGAATGTTGGGATACTGGACTCTATGAGAGAGTTGAGAGCTGGGCTGAGCAAGTAACATACTGCTCCTGGTGGGGTCTCGGCATATGCTATCTTCTACTTGAATAAACTTCTAAACCTACTACTTCGTCTGATTCCTGATTCATACACCATCACTACAGGGGCTTAACCTTCGGATACTTAGGGGTTGGAATCTACCATTCTGAGCATGCACTGCTGAACAGTGATTTTATCAGAGTGGTATCAGCACTGAGGGCTGAGATTCTATTCTGGAGGACTCTACTGCTCACAACCACACGTTGCATTGCCCCTGCACCACTTCGCTAACCTCTTGCTATTACTCCAGAGGACATTTTTCTGGGACATAGACAAGATGCTGGGGGATCTTACATGGAGCAATAATCGCCACAGGGTAGAGCTACCCACATTTCGACTTTCAGTGGATAAGGGCGGACTGGAGCAGGGGGGCCAATGGGGGTGTGGTTACCAATGTATCACTTTACCTGGCGACTCGGGCACAATGGGTCAGTTGATGGTTTCTGGGCGCTTCCTAGACACCTGCCTCCACTGCTAGGTCTAGCCGGAAAGTGCTTCCAAAGATGCATGCTTATCCAAAGCACATGACACCGTAAGCATCTGCCGTACCCACCTAAGGCGGACTACCCGAGGGTGAACTGCAGAACTGGCGTGCCCTATAGGACCTAATTCAGGATGGACAGCTCCTTTATTTATCACAGAGCAGCATCACATCCATAAGTGACAATTTCGAACTTATGGAATTCTGACCAACACATGTCGAATGACTTGGGACATCATCACTTAAGTGCCACAAACTTATGGGCACCGGCTATCTAACACAGATCTTACCTCCCACCTGACAAAACCAAAAGAATGTTCTCTGGTGCCAACATTTCTTGTCCCTGCTGCACCGCCTCGCCAGCAGATCTCCAGCAATCTGGGCCTCTTCAAGCATACTAAAAAGAACAAAGTGGCTACCAGCTTCATAGATTTGTCCCTACTGACAGCCAAGTGAACCTTAGCACTGAAATGGAGAGCAAACATACCTCAGCAGCAGCCCCATGACTCTCCATGTTAAAGTGGAGCAGAGGATGAGAACAAAGCACTGAGAAGTAAAGAGGCGAGTGGTATTAGGGAACATGCTATAGCCAACGGGTGAGAAGAAACACATTTCCAGCTAAAAAGCACAGTGAAGCAGGAGAACATTCTACTGTAGCACTCTGCGGTGGTGATCACAACTCTTATGCAGAGGACACCGAGCGGCACCAACATGGCCTCCTTTCCTCCAGCACCTAGACTCTCGTCTCCAGTTGTGTCATCTAAACAGTAGGCCCATAGATCTGTCACAGTACACTTATGTTACACAACTCGCTTTGCAGTATGACTGTCTTACTCACCCCACTACTTCCCACATTAACTGTTGTAGGTTTGGTTCTGTAAAGTTCCGAATTCTCTGTATTTTTTGTTGTATTAAGTTCACGACCAACTGCGATACCACGCATCTCATTATGCTGTTAATTCGCTATGCTAGGCAATATGTTTACAAAGAAATGTAAAAAATAACTGTAGCCTCACTGCATGCTGTGCACTCACGATATGTGTACTTCGACATGCAAATAAAATGACATCAAATTAATCCCTTGAGTATTTCTCACAGGTCGCTACTGACAAACCAATGGATTCTAAGACACCTATACAGTATATCAGAATCCATGGGTTTCCCAGAATCCACATGTGCCAAAATGTACTTAGCACCATCCCTGTAAGCATTCCAACCACATTTCCTCGTCCAACACCTGGAATCAGCCTGCAGGGCAATACGCCCACTGGTCCCACACCAACCAGAACTCAAACAGGATCACACAGGATCATCCACCAGCTCCTCTGTCGATTCTGTAGTTTATCGCTGTCTCCAGTTCATGCCCAGACTCCCAAACATCAAGGACAGGCTGGTCCTACAGGGCTTCGCAGGCATGTATGTGGCCAAGCCACGGCATGGTTAAGCGGAGAGGGATATACTCAGGACTTGAGTCGGGGTACCACGCGGGTGGACGGAGTCCCCCCACTTATTTTACCAAGAGCTCGATTACTGGAGCAAATGGAGTCGCACATTCACTCTTTGGCCTCTCTGGGACGAGATCGGAGCTCATTCAGAACGCTGCTCACGAGCTGGCTTCTCTGATGCAATTGCATCTAAGGGGTGAGCAAGGGGAGGCAAAGAGTCTGATGATGCAAGCCACCTTTCGTGACGTCACTTCCTGTCGTGAGGTCAGCGACCCCCCACTTCTTTTTTTAGGACTTGTGCCCTGGATATACTCAACAGCTCATCAGTGATGCTTGATCATCCAATGTCCCTGCTGCACCTTCAGCCCTTTGCGAGGATCCTGCTCTTCCCAGACCACCAGGGGAACGTGAGAAGTGGAGCTGCAGCTCAGCAGAGGAATGTCCTGCTACAAAGCCAGCTGGCTGCAGGTCCTACAAAGCCATTTACATGTTCGCACTTCCCAGTGGTTCTCGCTGTCGTTATTCATTTGCAGATTAGTGCTCTCTGATGTGCTGCACTTTCAATGAAACTAAAACAAAATAGTAAGCCACTTAAGAACCCGGATACTACATGCAGCAGCCCCCTCATCCCTTGCTAGGTTCACACTTATGTAAGTACACCACCAAACAATGCTTTGCACGCACAACTACATTGTTTGTTGCAAAATGGTAAAATAAATGTGTGCAACCTGTTGAAGGGTATTTAATGCATGCAGCAAAGGAGGCCGGATGCAAACTTTCCCTCCATGCGGTGGGTGCGCATCTATGTCAGAGGTCTTCATTTTATTTCCTGCATATACCATATACAGTAAGAAACAACGTGCCTGTCACGAGGAGCAAGACCTCAAATAGACCGGATGTTAACACTTCCCTACCGTGCGATTGTACTAATGTACCCAAAGCCCACCGCTCACCGCTCACATCAGCTGCACTTTGGGCCAAGGACTTTGGTGAACAGGGCTGGGGTTTGCAGCATCCATTGGTTTTAACTCTCATAATGTGTTCCGTGGCACCAAACCTCGCGTTGTCTCCTGGGGCTGCTCGCTGGCACCGGCTGCTAATTAATGCTTCTAGATGTGTGTAATGAATGCTTCTAGATGTGTGTCAAGCACCCGAGGGCACGCGGCTGTGCGCGCGCCTCGTACCCCCGAGTTTAACCCGGGCCCGGGGTACCGGCCTGCTCTGTGTAGCTTCTCCGAGGCCTACCAGCGAATGTTTGACAGACTAAACGCAACACTCCAAAGTGATGACCGATTATATTCGGTTCAGATGTTGTATTCCCCGAAGCCCCATTCTTAAAACACGCCACCGCTGCCCAGACAGGAAGCAGACCAGCACCGCCGCTGTGACAGGAGGCAGAGCCGGCACCCCTCCCCTCCCCCAGCAGAGGGCTCTGCAGTAAACACTCTGTGGTAGACATGCTAATCACCAAACGCGCACGTTATGAATTGATGCCAAGGAATTTCGGCACAAATAACCCACTGAGCTGCTAAACAAACTGGGGCTCATCTCCCAGCAGCCGCCGCGCGGCAGATGGCGCAGCAATACCCGGAACCCGAAATGGGCGTCAGATCGTCACAGACAGACATATATATCGCCCTACATCACATCATCATAGACTAATTCCAACCCCGATTCTTGCGACGATAGTAAATTGTGATTCACAAACACTGGCAAGCCAACCTGTCTGAATTTAATGTGCTAACGCACGCAAAAGTACTTCAATTGGGCTCATTCATCTGAACCAAGACTACAACTCCCACAATACACTGATGTGTTAAATTTAAACACAGGCCTGGCAACCAGACGCCCCGCAACATGGTAACAAAAATATGGTTTCACAGATTGGGCACGCGGCGTCCCCCCCACGACCTCCCCCCCCCCCCCCCCCCCCCCCCCCCCCCAAAAAAAACCTGGACTATGCATGTCAAACTAGGGGGGCTTCTTTGTATTTCAAATGGGACAGCTGGAGGGTGCACTGGTGCAGGGGATGACATTTTCACCTGCCAATACTCTTTTCTGTATTTCCCTATTTTGTGCTCCATTCCTCCATGTTCCAATTAAGCCATTTATCAGCACATGGCCCAAGTGTTGTTCATTAAAACCTGTGCAAGAGACTCTTTAACTACGAATATATTATTTCATCCTCAAGCATAGTATCATTTTGTGCTCACAATTGTTTTTAATTTTCTATCACTATGTAGGCAGCCTATAAAGAGAATGACTCTTACTACTCTTCAGAGTCTTACAATATCACTGGAACTAGAAGTGTAGTGATTTGAAGTGGTCATAAGGCAACAACCAAAGCTCTATCACTTCTAAGCAAATAAAGTTTGCACACAAAAACTTTGAAAGAGTTGCGACTATTTCAACTACTGCTACGATATTTTTAACCTGATGGTCAAATTTAGGACTAAGCTCAGGGTTAGATTTCGGTTTAATTAAAAAACATGTTTATTATACAATTTTTCTAAAAACGTGGTCTAATGTATATTTTATAGACATTATGATCGGGTTAGATATTTTACTACTACCTTTTTTGTTTGCCATTTAATATAGCCCAGAATTTGGCCCAAAGGCATCACAGCACTTTACATGAGCTCTAGGTTACATTACACAAAGTCAGTATATATATATTTATTCCAGCTCCGTAGGGTTGTCCAACTAGCGGGTTGCCTTCCCCAAAGCGTTCATCAGTATGGGCAGTTGCACGTTTGAATTTTAAAAGCATCTGATTGGCCCAACGCGTTTCAGAGATTTGTTCCCTTCTTCAGGGGCCGTCAGTAAAGTGCATGGAGGTTTCCTGCATCCCTCATTTCACCAAATCATGCGCTCATGTGTGCTATGGGAGCGGTAGTCCGTGTTATTCAATCCTGGATGGATGCACTTTAATTGAATGCGGAGTTCCAAGGCTCTCACATCAGCCTCAAACACCACTCCTGTCCTCAATCCATTGCGCAGCTCCACATTCGGGACTCCTTGAATAGCAAGTCTCGTAGCCCCCATCTACCGGGGTGGTGCAGACCCAGCGGCAGGACTGCCGCTCTTGTATTCCAGCTCCGTGGGGTTGTCAAACTAGCGGGTTGCACTCATAACGGGGTGCGCCTTCCCCAAAGCGTTCATCAGTATGGGCAGTTGAAAGTTTGAATTTTAAAAGCATCTGATAGGCCCGACGCGTTTCTGAGATTTGTCCCTTCGTCAGGGGCAGTCAGTAAAGTGCATGGCGGTATGCTGCATCCCTCATTTCACCGAATGGTGCGCTCAAGGAGTCCCGAATGTGGAGCTGCGCGATGGATTGAGGACAGGAGTGGTGTTTGAGGCTCATGTGAGAGCCTTGGAACTCAGCATTCAATTAAGTGCATCCATCCAGGATTGAATAACACGGACTACCGCTCCCATAACACAATGTGTGGTGTCATCATGAGCGCACAATTTGGTGAAATGAGGGATGCAGGAAACCGCCATGCACTTTACTGATGGCCCCTGAAGAAGGGAACAAATCTCTGAAGCGCGTCGGGCCTATCAGAAGCTTTTAAAATTCAAAGACGCAACTGCCCATACCGATGAACGCTTTGGGGAAGGCGCACGCAGTTAGGAGTGCAACCCGCTAGTTGGACAACCCCACGGAACTGGAATATATTATAATATATATATTACCTACTGGCGGTCGCCAGTAGGTATATATAGTTAGGACCTAGTTTCCATAGGAAATCCGCAGCATTCTATTGGGAATAACTTTGGCGCCGGTTGATGAATCTTCGCAAATTTCTCAAAGAAGATGGCCCGCTCCGCTCCTTTCCTGAAAGTTTTGGGGGGATACGTCAAGTGGGGGCTGAGAAAAAAGGGGGGTCCCAAAACGTATTTTACCCATGTTATTTTCCATAGGACGATTAGACACGGCTACAGCCCGAACGGCTGAACGGAATTACTAGAAATTTGGCAAAATGGTAGAGTCTGATTCGCAGATCACGCTTTTGCTTACATGATGTAAATCCCTCCAGTAGTTCCTGAGAAAATTAAAAGGAAAAAAAATTATATATCTGGGCGGAGCCTAACCACACATCTCATCGTGAGATCTGATTGGCTGTCAGCACTTCATCCAAGAAGTGTTGGCAGTCATCTTGGGACCAATATACATGATAGCACCTCATTAAAAAGCATTGCAGTTAATAGAAGGTTTTAGGACTTTAGTTACATTATAAACCATTTGTTGATGGTACCATACTCATTTTAGTAATTGTGGTGTGTTCTAAGGTAATTTTACCATGTGAAAAAGCCTTCTGCTGGGATATCATGAATCATGTTTGAAAGAAAACTATTATCTCATGCTTTTCCCATAGTGGTTTGGAAGGGGATCTATAAGCTAAACTGAAAGTATATTTTCTGTAAATTCACATTATCTTTCTCAGTCATGTGAAATTGAAGTCTGACATTCTCAGTAAAACATGTACATCCAACAAGGACAGAGACTGTCAGTTGATTCCTTTGTGTTCTACTGCAGCCTCTTAGAGTGTTCAAAATAACAACTAGAGTGCTAACAGTCCTACTTATTACAAAGGTATGGCACACCTGAAGACATCTTGATTGGAATAAAGTGGTAACTCTTAAAACATTTATGAGGGGGTATATTTTGCCATAGAAAGTATGATTAGTGCTGCAGAAAGAAAAATTAGGGCACATTTTGAGTGACTTCTCAAATCCTGTTCTATTTCATTAAAAAATTCTGACATGCAGTCTCCCAAGATGGCCACCAGAGACAAAAGAGCCCAAATGTAGCCCAAATATCACCCAGATGTAGCCCAAGTATAGCCCAATGACAGAATGTACCAGAGTGTTCTAAAGAACAACTAGAGCGCTAACAGTCTTACTTATGACAAAAGTATGGCACACCAGAAGCCATCTTGATTGGAATGAAGTGGTAAATCTGAAAACATTTAATTTAAAAAGGAACAAAATGAGGGGGTTCATTTTGCCATAGAAATTATGATTAGTGCTTCAGAAAGAAAAATGAGGGCACATTTTGAGTGACTTCTCAAATCCTCTACCATACCAGCAGCAGACTTACCTGGTGAGCAGTAGCTTTACTACAGTGATCTAATGAGCAACTAGAGTGCTAACATTCAGAAATTATGGCAAATGTGTGACACATCTGAATGCCTTCTTGATGGAACCAAAGTAAACAAGCATTGAAAATGCAATAGATCTCGCCCTCGTTTAAATTAAAGCCATTCTGTTTGTAATGAGGTGGCTTTTTAGCTTTGCTTTTATTAGTGTTTTTCAAACTTTCATGTAAATAACATGCATATGTATGCATATATGTATATGTATGCATGCATTTATATTTGTATTTATATAGATATGCAGATTATATTTGTTTATATATGTATGTATACATATATATATACACATACATATATATAAATGCATATGCATATATATATATATATATATATATATATATATATATATATATATATATATATATATATATATGTGTGTATATGTGTGCGTGTAGAGAGAGGTAGAGGTGTAGAGGTAGGGAGGTAGAGGTAGAGAGGTAGAGACTAGTAGAGAGAGAAGTAGAGAGGTAGAGAAGTAGAGTGAGTAATATAGAATAGAGAGTGAGTAGTAGAGAGTAGTAGGGAGCAGTAGAGAGAGTAGCAGAGAGTGAGTAGTAGAGAGTAGTAGAGTGAATAGTGAGTAGTAGAGTAGTAGAGAGTAAGTAGAGTGAGTAGTAGAGATAGGGAGTGAGTGGTAGAGAGTAGTAGAGAGTGAGTAGTAGAGAGTAGTAGAGAGTGAGTAGTAGAGAGTGAGTAGTAGAGAGTGAGTAGTAGAGAGTGAGTAGTAGAGAGTGAGTAGTAGAGAGTGAGTAGTAGAGAGTGAGTAGCAGAGAGAGAATAGTAGAGAGTAGTAGAGAGTGAGTAGTAGAGAGTAGTAGAGAGAGAGTAGTAGAGAGTGAGTAGTAGAGAGTAGTAGAGAGTGAGTAGTAGAGTGAGTAGTAGAGAGTAGTAGAGTGAGTAGTAGAGTGAGTAGTAGAGTGAGTAGTAGAGTGAGTAGTAGAGTGAGTAGTAGAGTGAGTAGTAGAGTGAGTAGTAGAGTGAGTAGTAGAGTGAGTAGTAGAGTGAGAAGTAGAGAGTGAGAAGTAGAGAGTGAGAAGTAAAGAGTGAGAAGTAAAGAGTGAGAAGTAAAGAGTGAGTAGTAGAGAGAGAGTAGTAGAGAGTGAGTAGTAGAGAGTAGAGTAGTAGAGAGTGAGTAGTAGATAGTGAGTAGTAGGGAGTGAGTAGTAGAGAGAGAGTCATAGAGAGTAGTAGAGTAGTAAAGAATGAGTAGTAGAGAGTATTAGAGAGTAGTGGAGTAGTAGAGAGTGAGTAGTAGAGTGTAGTGGAGTAGTAGAGAGTAGTGGAGAATATTCCAAAGTTTGGCACAGCACCACTTGCACAACAAGTCCAATCAAATCATATCACTTAAGAGTCTTTATTGAAGCGCTGAATCTTGGTGTATATTCAAAAGCTTTTACTTTCCTTAAGTTTATGTACCACAGCCAGTCGACGCGTTTCGTTCTGTACAACAGAACTTCTTCAGGGCGTTCCTATTTCCTTCAAGTTATGTCTGTATCCTGTTGTCATATAACTAGATATTTCTTCCAAATGTTAGACGAGACGTAAGTACATTCTTATTCAAAGGGACTAGGTATCAATTTTACCCACACAATTAGGGCAGACTGGAGTAATTTATAGCATCCTCAAAGTCATTTTTTTTTTTAAATTCCAAAGTATAGGACATGATAATCCAAATCCAAATGTTTCTCAAGAAAAGTCATTTTCAATCGTTCGGAATATCGGCATTTGGGCAGATATGACCCACGGACACGGTTTATGACTTTTCTTGAGAAACATTTGGATTTGGATTATCATGTCCTATACTTTGGAATTTTTGAAAGACTGACTTTGAGGATGCTATAAATTACTCAAGTCCATGGATGCTGTTGGGAACGCCCCCAGCAACACCCATTGCACACCCCTTTAACGCAGAACACTGCGTTAAAAGGGACCGATATTAATCAGGCAGGATTACGCCACAAAAAGTGGCTTAGTCCTGCCTGAAAAATATATCTCAGTCTTCTGCGCCACTGGAACGTCACAAAAAGTGCATCATTCATGACATGGTCAGTGACATCACTGATGACATCACTGATGACATCTCAAATGACATCACTGATGAATCAATCAATCAATCAAAGCATTTATATAGCGCGCTACTCACCCGGAGGGTCTCAAGGCGTTAGGGGAGGGGGGTCCGCTACTGCTCGAAGAGCCAGGTCTTGAGCTGCTTCCTGAAGGCAAGGTGGTCCTGGGTCAGGCGGAGGTGGGTCGGGAGGGAGTTCCAAGTCTTGGCGGCCAGGTAGGAGAAGGACCTACCTCCTGTGGTGGCTCTTCGGATGCGGGGGACGGAGGCGAGGGCGTGGCCGGTCGATCGAAGTTGGCGTGTGGGAGCGTATAAGTTGAGGCGGCTGTTGAGGTATCCTGGGCCTTGGTTGTGTAGGGCTTTGTGTGCGTGGGTGAGGAGACGGAAGGAAGGTGATTCTCTTATAACCCAGAACATGTGTATCCTTATCTTCAGAAAGATTTTTATGAACGCCCCAGAGAGTCTTTCCCTAATCGTAGGCCTTGGCAACCTAATCAGAACCAAAATTTCCAAAAGAAAAAAGTAAGGTTCTTTGACACCTCTTACTCTAGCACAGACTCTGAAACAGAATGTCAAGAGGATAGTAGGACTTCTAATAAAGACAGGGAAGGCGCAATGGGAACTACCAAAGACTCACTTCCTTTTTTAGCCCAGCGCCAACCCTATGGACAACAGAGAGGGAGAGGCAGAGGGAGAGGGAATTATGCCCCTCAACCTCAGCCGTACCAGAGACCTTATACCAGGAGTCAGAAGACATGGAGCAAATAAGAAAAGCCCCTGTCATTAACCTATCAGACACCGTGCTTAGTGAAACAGAAACTAAACTTCTGGAAAAGGGTCTAGGTTTCGCTGTAGCATGTCCTGTAGACAGGTTTAATCTTGAGAGAGACTTGCAAATTTTTTTTAGAAAAGTCAGATTATTAACATTCTTTGAAGGGAAAGATAGGGCTCCATCCTTAAATAAATCAGGTCTAAAACCCAAGTCCACTTGGACACCGCAGATTGGTCAAACGAATAAAGATATAGAAGCATTTGAAAGAATTGTAGAAAAAAATGTCTTGGAACTGTTAGATCAGAAAAACTGGACTCAATTTAATTTGAACAAAGATGAGAAAAATGCTCTAAAACATCTAGAAAGCTGCCAGACACTTACTATCAAGCCTGCAGACAAGGGCGGTAGCATTGTAATTATGAACACCTCCCAATACAATGCTAAGATGACCAAAATGCTAGAGAACAAGGAACACTATCAAAAAGTATCTAGGAATGATTGGACTGAATTAAAAAATGTAATCAAAAGAACATTAGACCTGGCAAAGGAAGACTGCGCAATCTGTGAAGAAGAGTATAGATTTTTGTGGAATAACAATCCAACTATACCTGCCCTCTATGGTCTCCCAAAAGTCCACAAAGATATTCATGATCCACCTATGAGGCCTATAGTAGCGAGTATTGGCTCATTAACTGAGCCACTCAGTAAATATGCTGACATTTTTTTACAACCCTATGTCATAGAACAACCAGCCTATGTTAAGGATACAGGAGCAATAATTCAGAAAATAGAATCCCTACCTTTCAACCCTGAAACTCAGTATCTAGTGACCCTCGATATCGAGGCATTATATACAAATATACCACAGGACAGCACCATCAACATGATTAAACAGTTACTCTGCCCGGTAGATAGAGATTTTAACCAGCAAGAAACATTTGTCATAGACTGTGTTAGTCTTGTTCTTAAAAATAATATTTTCATCTTCAATAAAGAATATTATAAACAAATAAAGGGGACCAGCATGGGAGCCACCTGTGCTCCCAGCTTGGCCTGTCTTTATGTAGCCCAATTTGAAAATATTCACATTTTTAACCCATTAGCTCCTTTTTTTGAGAATATATCGTTATGGTCCCGATATATTGATGATGTTTTTTTTATTTGGTCAGGACCACTGGACATTTTAAAAGAATTTATCTCATGGCTGAACCTTGGAGACAGTAACTTGAGATTTACAGCACAATATGATACTAATCAATGTGAATTTCTGGACATTTTGATCAAACATGATGACAACAAACTTCAGGTAGAGCTCTTTACTAAAAAGACGGATAGGAACACCATGCTCCATTACTCCAGCTACCATCCGCCGTGCCAGAAGGACAACATACCTTTCGGCCAATTTTTAAGGTTGAAACGCAACTGCACCAAAATGCGAGACTTTGAGAAACATGCTTTGGTGCTTACCAACAAATTCACAGAAAGAGGCTACCCAAAACGCATGATTAGACACGCATATAAAAGAGCCAAGTATTTTAACAGGGACAATCTTTTCTCAAAGAAGGAGAATGCAGAGAAGGAAAAACGTGTAATATTTGTTACCAATTACAGCTGCATCAGCAATAAAATTAAAAATATAATAAATCGCAATTGGAATTTAGTAACCAAACCAAACAAAGAGAAAGTGTCCAAACCGATGTTTGCGTTTAGACGCAACCATACATTGAAAAGTAGCCTTGTACATACATATAGAGAAATCCCCTGTATCACACAATCAAGTATTAATAACGCCCCCCTTCCCACTGGTACTTTTCCATGTGGAAATTGTTGCAACTGTGATAACATTATTAAAGGTGATCACATTGAACAAGACAAGGTGAAACATAAAATCAAATCCTTTATTAATTGTCGTTCCAAGAATTTGATATATTTGATAAGATGCCCATGCAACTTAACTTATATAGGAGAGACAGGTCGAGAAATTCGCCTTAGAATCACAGAACACAAATCTGCAATTAGGACAAAAAAAAGAGGTGCCCCTTTGACTGACCATTGGCAAGAGGCCAATCACACGGTTAAAGATCTATCGTGGTGTGGAGTGGAAAGTATCCAAACAAACCTAAGAGGAGGAGACATCGATCGCAAAAGGAAAAAACGAGAGCAGTTTTTCATGTCCCGCTTTAACACCGTTAGAAATGGGCTGAATAATAAAGAAGACTGGGAACGTATATTATAAATAAATTGTATTATCGAAATACCCAGATAGAGAATACTCTTCCCTACAAACTCCTGTTCCTCATGGCTCCTTACAGTATGGATAAGATGAATAATAACACAATCAGCATTAATACCGTTTTTTTACAAACTTAACTCGGTATTTTATAGATGCGCGAATCATTATCGCTTGCAAAAAAAACACAATATCGAGCGTGTTTTTTCATTAAATGAATAAATTAATCATGAATAAAACCTGAAGTCTCCCGTGAATTCCATGAAAATTATATGTAAACTACTGCAGTAGTTCTCTTCTGGGGTCGCATAAAGCAATACGTAAACGTAGTCTCGCGATTTTTCATTGAAAACGCGCGAACCAGAAATGTTTAAATACCATCAAAACACAAGATGGGCGTATCGACAGAACGGACGAATACGAGTGAAAAAGGAGCAGGGAGGCCGAATACTAAACAGAAGGTAAGCGTATTCACACCGAAAGAAATGGGGTAATTTCGACCCTTTGCGCTCTAGTTAACTTTGCTAGCTAGAGGTTAAGCTAAGGAGCTCTAATTGTAACATCGCAGAATAACCTTAACAAACAGCTCGGTCTTGACGAAACCATTGAAAAAGACGAGCCAAGTTACTAGATTTCCCTAAGTAAAGAAGGGTAGATGAATAGTGAAACGACACCTAGAGATGCGGAGGGGGCGCTTGGTGATACACAGGCTCCTCGCTTGTACACTATACTATTGAAATTACAAATACTGTTAAAAGCTTATAGCAATTCTATAACAAACGGCCAATATTTCGTACGCATCAATTATAATCACATCTGACTGTGTCGGATAAATAGACCTGTAAGCAGAAAATAAAAGCTTCGTTATATAAGGTAATTGGCCTAGTCTTTCGAAAAAGGTAAATATAGGTGCTAATGAATTAGGAATCAACCAAAAACCGCTACTGATATATACACATATATGTTTTCCTTAAGGTGGTAATACAAAAAAACCCCCGCCAAGCAGAGTGAAGAAAAGTAATCTGCAACTTGGTTTTAATTACATAACAAAACCGGAAGGCATCCAGCCACGGCTCACACTCCGGACTGATCCCTAAAAATACAGGGTAAGCATTATATAATGTTAAAGGTGAATGAGTAAACTCCGACTCTCCCAATTGTAATCCAAATTGATATGGTCCTTATTCTATATTTTTTAAGGAATCCTATACAAAGGTCCCTCATATCGGTGGCTCCTTTTTCCTCTACGAACAGGAAAATCCAGTGTATAGCAAAGGTAATTGACTGACCCTTGAGCACTAGTTTTTAAAAATTATTATTTTTTTAGACTCTCATATTTACTACAGTATGAGCATATAGGATGGTGTTTATTGTTTCAGACACTAAAAGACACTTTACTCGTCCACCACTATTTGTGTACCTGATGTCCTATGATGAACTAAGGACTGCTACCTCAAATTAATAAAAGAGGAAGACGTCTCTCATTTCAAAAGAGTACGCCCTGTTAGAGTAAGTATAAAAGTGTCTATATTTAGAAATATTATAAACTTGAATAGTCTTGGACTATCCCTGGGTGTATTGTGAATTTAGAAACATGTCACCTGGAAGCATATAATGCTTTTGTTCTTCTTAGCTCAAGAGATCACGCTGCCACTTTCCCATGTACCCTGGCACCCCATGCAAAATAATTTTCCCCATGACACAATGCTTTTCTGTAATACGTCAATCAATTGTCAAATGTGTGTGAAAAAACTAGAAAAATTTTTTCAAGAACAGATGGAGATAATGTTGTGTTTTTAAGAAAATTATTGTTGTTAATATTGTGTTTCTTTACTGTATAGAACCCTGTCCTGATGAAGGTGTCATCATAGAAACCGAAACGCTGCGTCGACAACTTGTTTTTAATAGCGATTTGCTTTTTTAATTGTTTTTTCATGTATGAATTGTGTGTGCACCATTGACCTATTGGTAGGGTGCTTACAAAAACCGTAAACATTCTGTTTTTTACATTTTTTGCACTGTGGTACTGTATTTGACATTTGTCTTTGTATATTTTAAAATAAATTGTGTATAACTCTGATTTTATTGTTGGCTTATTATGTATAAATGTCTGGAGTGGATATAAATGCAAAGATCTCTTGAGCTATGGTGGTATAGTTGAGGATAATTGTATCCTTGTTTTATAGGTAATAATAGGGACTGTTCTGATTTCCTGTGATTCTCTTGTTGACCAGGAGCCAGTGCAGTTCTCTCAGGTGTCCGGAGATGTGGCTGCGTCGGGGGATGTCCAGGATGAGTCGTGCTGAGGCGTTCTGAATCCGTTGGAGTCTCTTCTGGAGTTTGGCGGTGGTTCCGGCGTAGAGGGAGTTGCCGTAGTCCAGATGACTGGTGACGAGGGCCTGGGTGACCGTCTTCCTGGTCTCGGTGGGGATCCACCGGAAGATCTTACGTAGCATGCGCAGGATGTTGAAGCACGACGAGGAGACGGCCTTGACTTGTCTGGTCATGGAGAGGGAGGAGTCCAGGATGAAGCCCAGGTTGCGTGCGTGGTCTGTTGGTTTGGGTGCGCTGCCCAGGGCGGGGGGCCACCAGGAGTCGTCCCAGGCGGAGGGTGAAGATCCCAGGATGAGGACTTCCGTCTTGTCCGAATTCAGTTTCAGGCGGCTGTTCATCATCCACTTGGCTACGTCTGTCATCCCTTCTTGTAGGTTGGCTCTGGCGGTGGAGGGGTCGTTGGTGAGTGAGAGGATCAGCTGGGTGTCGTCGGCGTGTGGGAGCGTAGAAGTTGAGGCGGCTGTTGAGGTATCCTGGGCCTTGGTTGTGTAGGGCTTTGTGTGCGTGGGTGAGGAGACGGAAGGTGATTCTCTTGTTGACCGGGAGCCAGTGCAGTTCTCTCAGGTGTCCGGAGATGTGGCTGCGTCGGGGGATGTCCAGGATGAGTCGTGCTGAGGCGTTCTGAATCCGTTGGAGTCTCTTCTGGAGTTTGGCGGTGGTTCCGGCGTAGAGGGAGTTGCCGTAGTCCAGATGACTGGTGACGAGGGCCTGGGTGACCGTCTTCCTGGTCTCGGTGGGGATCCACCGGAAGATCTTACGTAGCATGCGCAGGATGTTGAAGCACGACGAGGAGACGGCGTTGACTTGTCTGGTCATGGAGAGGGAGGAGTCCAGGATGAAGCCCAGGTTGCGTGCGTGGTCTGTTGGTTTGGGTGCGCTGCCCAGGGCGGGGGGCCACCAGGAGTCGTCCCAGGCGGAGGGTGAAGATCCCAGGATGAGGACTTCCGTCTTGTCCGAATTCAGTTTCAGGCGGCTGTTCATCATCCACTTGGCTACGTCTGTCATCCCTTCTTGTAGGTTGGCTCTGGCGGTGGCGGGGTCGTTGGTGAGTGAGAGGATCAGCTGGGTGTCGTCGGCATAGGAGATGATGTTGAGGTTGTGTTGGCGTGCGATGGCTGCGAGGGGGCTCATGTAGACGTTGAAGAGGGTTGGGCTGAGCGAGGAGCCTTGAGGAACGCCGCAGATGACTTCGGTGGCTTCTGATCTGAATGGGGGGAGTCGGACTCTCTGTGTCCTTCCGTCGAGGACCGAGATGATCCATTCCAGTGCCTCCTCCTGGATTCTGACGTTGCTGAGGCGCCGCACTAGGGTACGGTGGCAGACAGTGTCGAAGGCCGCGGAGAGGTCTAGGAGGATGAGGGCCGCTGTTTCTCCGTTGTCGAGCAGGGCTCGGATGTCATCAGTGGCTGCGATCAGGGCGGTCTCGGTGCTGTGGTTGGCCCGGAAGCCAGACTGCGAGAGGTCGAGGGATCCGTTCGTCTCGAGGAAGGCGGCCAGCTGCTTGTTGACGGTCTTCTCTATGACTTTAGCAGGAAACGGGAGCAGCGAGATGGGGCGGTAGTTCTTGAGGTCGGTGGGGTCGGCTGATGGCTTCTTTAGTAGAGTTTAGTACTGAGTTCGGCGTGCTTCCAGCTCTCCGGCAAGGTAGCGGTGTCGAAGGAGGTGTTGATGATGTCCCGCAGGTGGGGTGCGATGACAGCGTCGGCCTTGTTGAAGACGTGGTGAGGGCAGGGGTCGGTCGGAGATCCGGAGTGGATAGAGTTCATCGTGCGGATGGTGTCTTTGGTGCTGATCGTGGTCCAGGCGCGGAGGTTGGTGGTGGGGGGCGGTGGTTCAGTCGTGGCGTGAGTTGGTTGAGTGCTGAAGCTGTTGTGTATGTCCGCGATCTTGTTGTGGAAGTAGGAGGCGAGGGAGTTGCAGAGGTCTTGCGAGGGGGTAATGTCGTTGTTTCCGGCGTTGGGGTTGGAGAGCTCTTTAACAATGTTGAAGAGTTCCTTGCTGTTGTGTGCGTTGTTGTCCAGTCGTTCCTTGAATGCAGTTTTCTTGGTGGCGTGGATCAGTTGGTGGTGTTTACGGGTGGCGAGCTTGAGGGCAGTCATGTTGTTCGGTGTTGGGTCTCTGCGCCAGGCTTTCTTGAGTGCTCGGCAGTTCTTCTTGGAGCTCTTGAGTTCGTCGGTGAACCATGGGGCTTTCTTGCTGCCGGGTCTGCTAGGCGGGGTCTTCAGAGGGGCGAGGTCGTCTGCGCAGTTGCTGATCCACTTCGTGAGGTTGGTGGCCGCCTGGCTTGGGTTAGTTGCGCTGGTGGGAGGGTTCATGCTCAGGGAGGTCGTGAGCTGGTCGGCTGTGATCTTGTTCCAGCTTCTGCGTGCAACCTGTTGCTGGTGGTGGTGGATCGTGGACCTTCTGAAGCTGAAGTGGACGCAGCTGTGGTCCGTCCAGTGGAGTCCGGTGGCGTGGCTGAAGGTGATGTCCTTGCTGGATGAGAACACAGGGTCGAGTGTGTGTCCGGCGTAGTGGGTGGGGGTGGTTACCAGCTGCTTGAGTCCGAGGTTGGCGAGGTTGTCCAGCAGGGTGGTGGTGTTGCGGTCGTTGTTGTTCTCCAGGTGGAAGTTGAGGTCCCCAAGGAGGATGTAGTCAGCGGAGAGGAGGGCGTGCGGGCTGGTGAAGTCGGCGATGTCTTCGCTGAATTGTGTGCGTGGTCCTGGGGGTCTGTAGATGAGGGTGCCTCTGAGGGTGGTCTTGGGGTTGATGTGGATCTGGAAGTGCAGGTGTTCGGCGGGAGCGAGGGTGTCATCGGTGTTGGTCGTGATGCGGATGGTGTTCCTGTGGATGATGGCGATGCCTCCTCCTGTCTGGTTGACACGGTCCCTCCGGATGATCTTGTAGCCGTCCGGGATGGCGATGGCGATGTCGGGCGCTGAGGAGGCGTTCATCCAGGTTTCCGTGAGGAAGGCGACGTCTGGGGCTGTGGTGTCGAGCAGGTTCCAGAGCTCGACGGCGTGTCTGTGGATGGAGCGGGTGTTGAGCAGGATGCACTTGAGGTGGTTGCTGCTGGTGCTCGGCTTGGTCGGTGCTGGTGTAGTGCAGGTCCGGATGCAGGTGAACTTGCAGGAGTGGCAGCAGAAGGGTCAGTGGGTGCGTCTCGGGGTGGCTCGATAGCAGCCCGGGATTCGACCGGCGTTGAGTGCGTAGAGTTCGGTGGCGTCGTAGGTCCGGCGGGTGGGATGGTGTCTGCGGGAGACAGGGGTCCTGGCACTGGGCGCGGATGGGCGCAGACGGGCTTACCTTTGGCGCACCTTCGGCGCTCATTCGGTGCTCCCGCTGCGCGTGTCCGCTGCGCGGTCGCTCAGGGGGCGTCATAAGTGAGGAGCCGGGAGGGCGGGTCAGCTGGGTGGCGGGAGCGGGGCGGCCAATGGGCAGGAGGGGGGCGGAGATGCCGGAGGCAGTGGCGGGAAAGGAGGGCCGAGGGCGGCTCAGCGGTGGCTGGGTCGTCCGGCGGCTGGGCAGGGAGCGCGCAGGAGGGGTGGTACAGAAGGCCAAAGGGGAGAGGGGAACACAGGGGAACACGAGTCAAGAACACTGGGCAACAGTAGAAGGTACCAAATAACGACGGAGTGCAGAGGGGTGGTACAGAAGGCAGAGGGGAACACAGGGGAACACAGGGGAACACAAGTCAAGAACACTGGGCAAACAGTAGAGGGCAACAAATAACGGCGGAGTGCAGAGGGGGAGACAAAAGTAAGGTCAGCAGGCGAACGGCAACAGGGGACACCCAGGAGAACAGGCGGCGGGCTGCAGGGCAAGGGAAGGCAGCAGCAGGAAGAGCGCAGTCAGCAGGGCAAGGTGCTGGCCGGCAGCGGGCAGGAGCAGCGGTGTGGGGGCGACCTCACCTGGAACAGGCTCAGCGGTCGCTTCATCCATGTGACAATCAAATACACCTCATCACACACTAGTATAATCTTTCACTCACTGTAAAATAGAAAGTGCCATATTTGAAACCATTGACACACCAATAGAAATTTCTAAACACCCACTCAGTTATTCATAGAACTATACACACATCTAAACTCTTACCTATAGATTCAGTGTTATATGCAGTGAATAATCAACAGAACACTATCAAATATACTTATACGCCTATTTCAACATTACACACCAGCACACATTGTATTCACTTATAAAGACATCCTTCTGACTTATGCAAACAATTGATTATACTTACATTTACTCACCTACGCACTTATACAAACACCACTTCATCTATTTATATAGATAGTAACTCACACTTAGTGTGTTATAAAATCACTATTACAAGTATACAGTTATCCATATAGTGACTCATACAATCATTAAGTCTTAGACACACTTAATTAGGTATAACTGTCACATACACTGCCTTTTTTTTTAAAGTTTAATGGAGATGGACCATTGAGAGAAATATTTCATCACCACCACACCCATATACATATACACTCACTGAATCAACTATTATAACATGTAGTCTTAACCTCATATACCTACTGAATGAACTATTCACACTTTTTTTGGCAATCACACACCCCCCACCAAACCACATAGACATTCATTTACCCATACAAATACTCAGTTAAGAAAACAATAACAAATATAGTCTTTAACATAGCAATTAAGACAAAGCAATAAAGACTTTCACACAGTTTAGTAACTACACATTATATATAGTGAGACTCTGCAAATTAGTCAAGGAAACAATCCATGACACTGTTACTAAATCCACCATCCACACATTTATATTTATATAACCACTCATTCTTCAATACAAAGTAGTGTATTTATAATACATATTTAAATATCAAAGCAAACCACACTCACTGGATGATGTCATCAGTGATGTCATCAGTGATGTCATCAGTGATGTCATTTGAGATGTCATCAGTGATGTCATCAGTGATGTCACTGGCCATGTCACAAATGATGTAATATGTGACATCATCAGCAGTGGATTGTGGGCGCGCGAGTTATAGCGAGTACAACTAACGATAACGGGGAAAGTTCAATGGTTTTGTATGAGTAAAAGGTCCAGCTAACTATAATATATATATATTTATATATACGTGCGTGGACTTTCGCGGGCGCAAGCTGCATGCTGATTGGCTGCCAATGTCTGTCAACACTCCAAAACAGAAATTGTTGGCAGCCATCTTGTGCCTCGGTAGACTGAGGCACAAGAAAGCAGAAAAACAAACATGTAGAACTCAAAAAGGGGGCAGGGTAGAAGCACCCTGACACCCTAGGCCTGCTCAGGGGGTCCCACTAGGACCCCCCAAGGCAAAAAAAAAAAAATGTTTTTTTTTTTTAAATCGCAGGGTGCGCATACCGTGCGCGCACGGGTCCGCGTACGTACGCGTACGGTATGCGGACGGTGCGCGTACCTTTCCGAGAAAGCTGCATGCTTATAGGCCGTCAACACCCCAAACCAGGAAGTGTTGGCAGCCTTCTTGTGCTCACTAGACTGAGGCAAAAGAAAGCAGAAAAACAAATGTGTAGAACGCAAAAAGGGGGCAGGATAGAAACACCCTGACCCCCTAGGCCTGCTAAGGTGGTCCAACAAGGACCCCCAAGGCCAAATATTTATTTTTTTAAACCCGTTATGTTTTTTTTAAAATGACCCCCCAGGGGGACAAAATCGCGGGGGCATAGTGATAAAGAAGAGTGGGGGGTGCCCAATCCCCCCCACACTGCCCCGGGGACTGCCGCCCTCCAGGGCAAAGCAACACAGCCCCCTTGCGCATACTGGAGGCTCCTGGTGGGCTAGTTGGCCCCCAGGGACCCCCAGTATGCAAAGGGAATTAGTTCCCCCTCTGCAAACGCGCCAGTGGGCTGCGTTGCAGAGAGGTGTAAAAAGGGGCATAGCCTCATTACACCTCTGTGCAATGCAGCCCCCTGGCGCATACTGGAGGTTCCAGGTGGGCTAGTTGGCCCCCAGGGACCCCCAGTATGCAAGGGGAATTATTTCCCCCTCTTCAAACATGCACGGGGGCTTTGTTGCAGAGAGGTGTAAAAAGGGTGTGGCCTCATTACACCTCTCTGCAATGCAGCCCCCTGGCGCATACTGGAGGATCCTGGTAGGCTAGTTGGCCCCCAGGGACCCCCAGTATGCAAGGGGAATTAGTTCCCCCTCTGCAAACGCGCCAGGGGGCTGCATTGCAGAGAGGTGTAACAAGGGGCATAGCCTCATTACACCTCTGTGCAATGCAGCCCCCTGGCGCATACTGGAGGTTCTAGGTGGGCTAGTTGGCCCCCAGGGGCCCCCAGTATTCAAGGGGAATTAGTTCCCCCTCTTCAAACATGCACGGGTTGTTGCGTTGCAGAGAGGTGTAAAAAAGGGTGTGGCCTCATTACACCTCTCTGCAATGCAGCCCCCTGGTGCATACTGCAGGTTCACAGTGGGCTAGTTGGCCCCCAGGGACCCCCAGTATGCAAGGGGAATTATTTCCCCCTCTGCAAACACGCCCGGGGCTGTGTTGCAGAGAGGTGTAAAAAGGGGAGTGGCTTCATTACACCTCTCTGCAATGCAGTCCCCTGGCGCATACTGGAGATTCCTGGTGGGCTTTCAGGTCTTATATAGTTAGGAATTAGCATTAAAAAAACCTTTGAAATTCACTGAAAAAACCATAGGTTTCAGGCATTATATAGTTAGGAATTAGCATTTAAAAAACCTTGCAAATTCACTCAAAAAAATATAAGTTTTAGGGGTGTTATAGTTAGCTGGACATTTCACTCATACAAAACCATTGAAATTGCTCCTATATAGTTAGTTGTACTAACTATATTTCGCACACCCGCAATCCACTGCTGATGATGTCACATATTACATCATTCATGACATGGTCAGTGACATCACTGATGACATCTCAAATGACATGTTCAAAAATGTTTCAAAAACGAAATGTTTTATTTGTTTTTCAAACTATTCATCTTGATTTTAGTAAAGTGAAAACTTAAGATGACAAGGATGACTAAGAAGTGAGGAGACTCAAGTAGGAATGTGCAAAACTCGCATAATTTGCTGTAGCGTAATTACATGAAATGATGACTAAATTATGTGGAATTCTGTATAATTATGTGAAATGCATCTCGTGGTCCATTTGGGTAAAACTTCCACTTGATTTCTGAATCAAAAAACTAGCAGGTACATTCAGATTTGTGGTCTTACTTTCAAAAATTACCCTAACAGTTCACTTGGGTATAAAATCTCCCAGAAATGCCACTCGCATTGAAAAATTACCTGAACGGTACATCTTGCATTAAACTTTTCCCCCAAAATTAGGTGATGTGGCAGAAGGGTGTAATCTCAATAAATTGGCTACATTTTGTCACGTGAAATTTCCAAAATGACACCAATTACACCAGCGTAATCTAAATGATCTCTGCCGACTTGCTACAACAGAGAGGCCAGGAGGGAGGGTGGCCATTTGGGACAGAGTGGGGTAAAGGAAGCAGCTGAGTAGGTGTGCAGACCAATAAGGAGAATGCGGGGTGGGGATGTGAAGAGGAAGCAGCACACAAGAGGGAGGAAGAAACGTATGCAGTTCAGAGAGTGATGAAACAAAAAGAACAAGCATTTACAATGCAACGGTTTCGCCTTTGGAAAAGTTAGAGCTATTGGCATTGTAAATGACAATTTTTTTATTTATGTGTTCGTTTTGAAAACCGATAAATAAATGGCATTGTCATTTACAATGCCAATAGCTTAATCTCTCGCAAATGCCACACACACCAACACCCACAGAGAGCCCCCCCACACAGATCCCCTCCACACAGAGCCCCCCCCCCACACACACAGGGCCCCCCCACACACACCCACGGTGCACAGCAAGTGGCACACAACCTTCATTCTACCCAGAATCAGCAGCAAAGTACCAAGAGTGATGCACAACCCTTACTCAGGCCACCGCCGGCAGCATGGCACTCCCTGCTACCTACAACCCTCACCCTTGCCTTTCCTGGTAGGAGGGCACTGCAGGGTGCAATACAACAATCGCCCTGGGCATCATCCTCTACATTTAGAGCGCAAGTGAAATGTACCCCGCGCCCAGGCCCTTCATAGACCGAAAAAAAAGGAGAAACATTTCTCGGCGCTATAGCCGGGCCAGCAGAGCAAGTGGCAAAAATGCCCTCAAAGCTTGGATATAACCCAGTCTCTCACAGCGAGCAATGGGTGATAGATAACACGTGACTCGTGGCCAACCCAACTTCCCTGAGAGACAGCCAAAAGCAGAAATATCACTCGTTCAAGTATATTTGGCTGCTACCCCCTCCCCCAACAAGAAACCATTCAGGAAAATCAGATGGGCGAGTGGGACAAAAAAGTCAAAACCGATCTTTGCAGAGCACCTACCACGCCCGCAGCGGAGCCTCCTACAAACAGGCCTGTGACAGGGGGAGCAGGAAGTGCACGGAGCCCGCCCCCTCATTGATGGCTGTTCCCTGGGGACATCCTGTTTTTGCAAGGGGCGGCAGGGGCATTGCTGTTCACCAAACACTATCTTTTAAGCGGGTGGGACGTTTGCTCACGATCACTGGAAATAAACGGTTATAAACACTAAGGGTGAGAAATTCCAACCCCAGACCAGCTATTAGAAACAAGGGAAATAAAACTAAACGAAGTAAAATAAGGCAACAGCACTGTGAAATAAACTTTCATTTGTTGAATATACGGCCAGCGTGGTTTAAATATGGTAACGTTCTATGCTGCGCAGACAGGGAGCTGACCATCGCATGAGAGTTAAATAATTGGTACAAGGAATGCTGTAAGAGCAAATAATAAACAAGCTCCAGTTTCAGCGAACGTCTCCATCTCACAGCGCTACAGACCCCGGAGTTCAGAGACATCGAGGGAAGTGTTATTGCTGACAGTCCCCCTCAGAGAGTTCCATCTATAGGACTTCGCTTGCTAAGAATGAGCAGAGCGGTCGACAGGAGATGAGCAGTTCGGTCATGCGGGACCCGAGGAAACGTACCGAAGACCGGAACGCCTTCCACAGGAGAGGAGAGCTCGGTGATTGAGAGGTTCTGGACGCAGACATCGGATCGGGGAAGCAGGCGGCCTGTACTATGATCTACGGGTTGGTTTCCCTGTCCCGACCCCACCCCGCCATCAGTGCGTGAACCAGGGAAGTGGATAACGCTGCAGGGCTCTCCCGCCTCTGATGCCGCCGGGCTCCCTCAGCTCACGGGAGCCCGGCAGAGTGCCCGCCATGGTTGTTCTCCTGTCTCACGGGCTGCGGGGGGCGGGACTTCCGGCCGGCCGCGCAGGGATTGGCCGGCCGGAAGAAACAGACAGCAAAAAAACGCCCAGCTGGAGCACGGAAGAAAACACGAAAACGGGTCCGCGTTGACGGACAGATTCACCTCCCATGCCCCTCCTGGGGGCATACGGAGAGCGGGAGGGGGGGGGTGCGGAAACGAACACACGGAGAGCGGGAGGGGGAGGGGGGCGGGAACGAACACACGGAGAGCGGGAGGGGGGGGCAGGGGCGGGAACGAACACACGGAGAGCGGGAGGGGGGGGCAGGGGCGGGAATGGGCACTGGCAACAAATCACCTTCCATTGTGTCGCACGGAGTAGAGAGCCGGTCAGGTCTGCGTCCTCACATAGAAAGCCATCCAGCTGGTGTGAGGAAGGATGCTGCAGAAAGAAAAAAAAAATAAACACGCCCACCGCCCGATGACGAGCCAAAAAGGGTGGAGATGGAAAAAATCTCGGGAACGCCCCCGAATCTGGTCCGTGAATGACGGACAGATCTCTGTTCCAATGGCTAGCCTCCATTTATGGAGCTAGCCAATGGGACAGGGGGGCGTATTCCAGAGTCCTTACTGAAATCAAGAGTTTTCTCTGGAGGCGGAGCTTACGCTCCGTTCTCCAGGCGAAACCTAAAAAAGTAATTCCCGGATATCAACAAGGAAGGATAAAAGTCATCCAATCAAAAGGATGGTAAGGAAGCTATGCAGCAGGGGAGTAACAAACATCAGCATATTAGATTGTTGAAAAAGCGACCACAAACAGCTAAAAGATTCCCAAAGGCAAGACCTAAAAAGGTAACTCCACTATTAAGCACCACATATGAAAACAGACGCGGAGTGCAAAAATTAATTTGCAGACAATACCACGACGGCACAAGTTGCTTCTTCTCACTTCTTTTTGCAACAAATAGTACAACTATTTTGTTTCCTTGTATGCCGGAGAGTAGCGTAATTTTCTAAGAATACTTTTTCCCTCGCCGCGGGCTACTGAAGAAGTAACGGAGAAGCGAGTGTCCCTCAGAGGCTGCTCAGCTACTGGAACAAAAATTCTTTTTAGTGATGTTTCAGGGAGGCAGTTTCAATCTTGACATACTGCCCACATTCCGCTGGGTTCAGTGCCAGCAAGTGCACACATCCATTCTCCCTTTGCACCTAGGCCCATTTACCGCATGCATGGATGGATGGATGGATGGGAGCACATCCTCGGTTATTCCTCAACTATAAAGATGCAAAAACTAAAATTTAAAGGTGTTCTTTTTAGCCAACGCTAAAATTGAAGGTCAAGACTAACGTTTATAGATTGGTTTAATTATTTTTAATGAAATCTCAAAATATCTGAACGAACCACTAGAGAGGTTTAATCCATTTTCTTTTCTAATATGTTACTAACATCTTCGTGCTCAATTCAAAAAAGTGTCTGGGCTCTTTATGAGAGGGTGGCATGTCCAGGCAAAAATACATACACACCCAAAAAACTGTACTTTGTGTGAGTGTATTCACTTTGCAGGTAGTTTCTGGCACACATAAAATGGGGCCTCAAGCAACTATCAATTGCTAAAATGAATGAAACATTCCACCCACCTCTTTTTTGTTTGCTAAGTAAGACATGCTAAGTGCAACGGGTATGTCCAGAGATGCGTCCCGGTGCTCACTCTGTTACAGGTGACAAGCTGCAACCCACTCATGGGAGCTGCCAAGGCTGAATCCGGCCAGAAGTGCTTCTGTTCCTGTTCAGAGGGACCATGGCCCGGCAGTTCAGGGGAACCAATCGAGCGTCCTGTCCTCCCTTGCACCGCGTTAATCAGTCTCGGCCCTCTTACCGAACCAAAAGCAAGGAAGCCAACAGCTGCTGGCACGAAAATAGACGTGCATTTACAAAAAAAAGGGGATCTGTATCCGAATTACAAGAAAATGGGGGAACTGGGGCGGAAGTAAAACCTGCTGAAAGATAAAGTTAAATGCGGCAAAGAAAACAGCCCTGAAGAAGTTGCGGGTATTTTCATATTGCGACGAAACACGTGTTGGCTTGGCTGGAGACCAGAATTCTAAGAACAAATTAAAAAGAATACAAGAAGAGCAAGAAATTGTAGATTATGTTATTTCATGTCACTATAGAAAGACGTTTTTGCATGATAAGAATAGCGTTTGCGTGACATTATAATTGACATTTCTGTTGACTTCGATCACTCAATTGGGGAGTGGGTGATCTCCCTACCTCAGGGCACCGTAAAGAAATAGGGATGACTAGATTCATGTGTATAGACCTTTGGAGCGCCACACACCTTCAAAAATTACCTCACCCATCACAGTTTATTTAATCAAGTAATCTGCAATGGTGTTCAAACCACAATCAACAGCACATTGTTTTAAATAAGTTATTACTGAAATATCCTTTAAGTCTTAAACCTTATTCCTTCTTGCCCTTTAAGCATCTATTCAGAATCTCTGTACGTTCTAGTGCTTTGCAACACACATACACTTGGAGAAACTCCCCCTGCCCAAGACTGAATATGCAGGATTTCAGCTGTACAAAGAATACTTGAGGAATGCATAGTGCACTTTTACGCAGGCATGTCCATTATTATGCAGCACAGTGCCCACCAACTGTGAACTGTGCCAGTGTTCCGGCCTCTGCAGTTCCAGGCCTCTAAAAGCAGGTGTATTTTAAGGATTACCTTTAAAGTGGATGGGCGGCATAGAACCATGCCCAGTCTATCCCAAGACTGGCAATTTACTCTAACACCACTGTGCATGCTAGTAATATGTGTGCATGCTCCGGCAAGGCGGTAACACACTGAAAGACAAGTAGCCTGAACATTCCAATAATAACAACATGATGTGTATTTGTAAAGCGCACGTTCACCCCGAAGGGTATCTTGGCACTGAATAAAGATGTTTATTGTTAACCAACTCAATGGTACTCCTTTAATCGACCTCAGAAGGATGAAAGGCTGCCGGAATTTGAACCTGTGACCCGGAGGTCAAACACAGGCCCTTCGAGTGGACGCATTAGTCCGCTAAGTCACCATAATGATCAAGGCCACTGCAATTATGCGATTCTACAGCCATGGAGATTTTCGTATGAATATAGATTTGCGGCATTTGCCACATAATCCATCATCTGCGGCATAATCTGCAGATTTTAACAGATAATATGCTTTTAGCTCAAACATTACAAAAAATATGGCGACTCCGGTTTCTGCGCACCAGAGTTTTTTTTGCAGTTTGACTAGTCCTCTTTTAGTTGACTATTGCTGTATGTGGGCTTTAGATTGGTAGTAAAAGATTAACTATTTCCCCAGACACGTGCCAGGTGTAAAAATGACAAAATAATGAAGAAATACTTTCACGAAAAGGGCAGCATACGTTGCCTTTATTGCCGCATAATTTAGCCAGCCCAGACACATTATGTGGCCCCCCTCTGTCAGATAATTCCAGTAGCCCTGATAACAATAACTTGTTATAAAGCCCTCAGTGTTGCAAGAATGGCACTTCTAAGCGCTGGAAATAACAGGCGTTTAATACCCAAATTATGACTTAATTTACGCAACTCAAACTGAATTTTGGATACTACAGCCCGGGTCAGACGCCCAGGAGGACGGTTTTCTTAATGCTTGGCAACATCTGCTTTTCGTAATTTTCCTGTGCTTGGAAAACGATGTTGTTGTAAAAACACAGTATTTTTCCACTCCAGCCTACAGCATCTTTAGAGATAACAAGATAGGAGGTTTCTTGGTGGTGCACTGACCGAGAATGAAGGCGACACTCCAGACAAGATAACTCTATTTAAGTAGACTTCCCTCCTTCTGTTCGTCCCCAGCACAAGATTCATTCACAGGGTCAGACGGATTGTCTGCAATGTGCCCCTCTGAGGGGCACAGAATGCCAGGAATCCCCGAGGAACAGCCGCCTCGCCACTTTTAGATTGGCAGCGCGAGCTCCCGCCATGCTGAGGCAGGAAAGGAGCATTCCACGGGCGAAGCAATTCAAATGGGGCAAGATGCTGGCCGACCCTGCTTCCAGCCAAGCAAGAACCTGGCAGACCCTGCTGCCAGCCACGCAAGAACCTGGCAGACCCTGCTGCCAGCCACGCAAGAACCTGGCCGACCCTGCTGCCAGCCACGCAAGAACCTGGCCGACCCTGCTGCCAGCCACGCAAGAACCTGGCCGACCCTGCTGCCAGCCACGCAAGAACCTGGCCGACCCTGCTGCCAGCCACGCAAGAACCTGGCCGACCCTGCTGCCAGCCACGCAAGAACCTGGCCGACCCTGCTGCCAGCCACGCAAGAACCTGGCCGACCCTGCTGCCAGCCACGCAAGAACCTGGCCGACCCTGCTGCCAGCCACGCAAGAACCTGGCCGACCCTGCTGCCAGCCACGCAAGAACCTGGCCGACCCTGCTGCCAGCCACGCAAGAACCTGGCCGACCCTGCTGCCAGCCACGTAATCTTGGGAAGACGGGGCTTTTTAGCTTTTAATTTTGGATGATGCTGTACTTTTTTGTTGTTATTCGCGATAGGTTTTCCTAACCAAGTTGTTTTTAGAGTACACGTGCAATGAAATGGGCACTCGGGGCTTCTGCAGAAACAAGGTATATATACACAAATGACAGAACACAATTATAGAGGATCAACATAAAAACAACCATTGGCAGAGCCAATATGTCTCAGCTTGGCCGATCCATTAGCTTGCCTTTGCTTTTTGCCAACTGCGGGACGTGGAGCATTTGGGGATCAGGAGAGTGGGAAATGCAAGAGCATTAGAGAGTGGCAGCGGGAAATAAAGGAGAAAGCAAAAACACATAAGCATTCTAATGGGGTGTTGAAAATAAAACAGGAAAAATGTCCACTCAAGTGTGCAGGGGAAAGATACTACTCATTCAGACAGAATGCTCCTGGGCAGGCCAAACACAAGGCTAGGGAGGAAAACCATAAAATCAAGATGAGACAACGAGGGACACAACAAAGCCATCCATTTACGAACAAGAAGGTAACCCAAATACATTAGTATATGTTAAGTACTGTAAACAATAGGTCAGCCTTCAGACAGCTGAGACCTAAAAACTGATAATATGTGCACAAACTAATAAAATGACTAAAAAAACACAACCACAGAAAATGCTGCTGTCAGATCATTGCCAATCCTCTTGACTATCACTGGGTGAACTATTTTGGCAAATCACCACAGCAGCCTCATATCAGCATTTTGTGAACCGTGATCAGTTTGCGGTGCAACAAGTAGGTCCAGCCTTGAGAAAACCCACAGTCACTGCAGCATCGAGATAAAGAATAAAATAGGATTTTTGGGCCAGGGGGACCATCTACACACAGTCTATGGTAGAGCTCCACATGCAAGCAGAAGACTTCCAGGCTGAATTAGAAGAATACAGTGACATGCTGATGCTGCATCACTACAATAAGTTGAAGTGATTGGCTCAGACCCACAAGAGGGCACCATTAACCCATTTGTAAAGTCCTAACTAGCATGCCATCAGTAGGTAAGCTTGGCAGAAGCGTACTTGTCATACATCACAACAGAACTCCTTCCTGGCATCACAGATGTAGGACATTCTGTATTTTCCACTGTAGATCCATCATAGCTAAACTTTACAGCTGCCACCACATCCTCAACATTTAATCGCAAAGACACGCGCCACCTCTCTGTTGTGTTAAATGAATGGTGGAGCTTAGAGATGTACTACCCGCAGCTTTACAAGCAAGTCCTTGCTGTTTCTAAACGCTGTAAATAATGGGTGTCACTATTCCTGAAGTTGATGGCACTTCATTTACTGACCCCTGGTGGGTGGACGGCGGATGTGGCCTTGCTAGAATCAAGCCTATCGAACACTAGATTTCAGCGAAGAGTGTTCTACACCATGAGAAAAGGAAGAGCACCTTGTAAATGCAGAACTACATCTCCCATAGTCACCCAAGTTTGGGTTGGCTCAATCATCATAAAAGGAGGTTAAAAAGCCCTACCTTGGAAAGGATGAAACAAGGACCAGGTGAGACGGTGTCAGAAAGTGGAAGATCAAGGCTTCGGTAAAGGTGAATCAGGGATAAAACGTAAACTTGGACGCCACCACATCTGATGACTGCCGTTGCAGACTACATGCCCCATAACCATGATGAAAGGCTTGCGCCCTCCATGCCAGAGGACTCTCCGTCAGTGCATCCAACATTTAAAAGGTGCTGAATAAAACCGCTAGCTTCACACCAAATAATGTTACTCCACCAGTAACAAATTAAACATACACAAGTGTTTCTGCCAGAGTGAGCAAACCTACTCTCAGAAGTAAGGTGCCATAGTAGAGACCAGAAACAACAGCACCTTCACGATTAGATGGAAAGACTTTAATTTAATTTAATTTAAAAAATATTTATAGAGCGCGCTTTTACCCAGCGGTTTCATGGCGCTATGAGTGAACCATAAGTCAGCAGCATTAGGAGAGGGTTAAGTGGCATAAGCTAATGTGAAGAGATGGGTTTTGAGGTCCTTCCGGAACTGGAGGTAGGAAGGTGATGTCCGCAGGGCAACAGGAAGGGAGTTCCAAAAAATTGGAGCCAGAGCAGCAAACCTCACTCCACCGACCCTTTGTTTTTTAAAGCGGGGGATAGCTAGCAGGGCCAGGTGAGTGGAGCGAAGTTCCCTGCCAGGAAGATAAGATTTAATGGCAGAGCAGATGAACTCTGGGGCGGTGCCCGACCTGGCCTGGTAGGTAAGGCAACCTAGTTTAAAAAGGGCGCGCTCTTTCACAGGAAGCCAATGCAGTGCTTTTAGCAGTGGTGTGGCTCGATGGTACTTCGGTAGGCCGTGAATCAGGCGAGCAGCCTGATTCTGCACTAACTGCAAGCGATGGATTGCATAGGCAGGAGCCCCGTTATAGATTATGTTCCCGTAATCTATACGGGATAGCACCATGGCCAAAATGATTATTTTTAAAGCAGAGGGGGAAAAAAAACGGGAAACTTTCCTGATTATTCTGAGGGAGAAAAAACATGAGGATACCACAGAGCTAACCTGCGGATGGACAGTGAGTTGTGGGTTTAGAAGGATCCCAAGAGTTTTTACTGTGGATACGGGGAGTGGAGGTACACCAAGGGATGGGGGCCAGAAGGAAGGGGACCATGGGCTGCAACCACCTCCGGTCAGGACTAACTCGGTCTTGTCCGGGTTGAGTTTGAGGTGGTTGCAGTTCATCCAATCCTGGATGAATGTCATAACTGTACGGACATTCTGGGCGGATGAAGATGGATGGGAGAGGTTGAAAATTAGTTGGAGGTCATCTGCGTAGTTGAACACGGTGACCTCCAGCTGCTGTAACATAAAAATGAGGGGATATATGTATAAATTAAACAAAAGAGGGGAAAGTGATGAACCTTGAGGGACCCCGCACTCTACCTTGCGGGAGGCCGCGGTGAAATCAGCCAATTGGACCGCCTGGGCCCTCCCAGTGAGAAAGGACTCGAGCCATAAAAGGGCCGAGCCCTCTATGCCCGCCGCCCTGACACGGTGGAGAAGGATGGAATGGTCCACCGTGTCAAAAGCGGCGGACAAATCTAGGAGGATCAGGGCTTGCGGGAGGTTGATGTCAATGCCTTCGCGCAATTTGTCCATTACTGAGATCACCACTTTCTCAGTAGAGTGCAGGGGACGAAAGCCGGCTTGACAGGGAGAGAGGCAGTGATTTGCCTCTACGTGAGTGCTCAGAGTGGTCGTGACGTGACTTTCAAGGACTTTTGCTAGGTAGGGTAGAAGGGAAATGGGGCGGTAATTGGAGGGGGAAGATGAGTCGGCATCAGGTTTTTTTATGATTGGTATGACGACCGCCGATTTGTGTGAGCTGGGGACCATACCGTGTACGAGCGAATCATTAAGAAGGGTCAGGGGGGGCGTGGGACAAGTTGAATATATTTTCTTGAGGATGTGAGCAGGGGCAAAGTCCAAAGGAGAGCCAGATTTGACCCGGTGGAGCAGGGGGAGTAATGTGTCGTTGGTTAACAGCGGGATGTTAGTGAGTTTGAGGGTGGCAGGGGGCGGGGAAGGATTAACAAATGTGGGGGAGGGCAATGGGATATTGTGTTTGATTTTAATAACTTTGTCAATGAAGAATTCATTGAGCAAATTGCAGAGGGACTGGGAAGGGGGAGTGATGGCCGTAGCTCTGGTGGATGATGCTAGCTCATGGATGGTGGAAAAAATTTCCTTAGAACGGGATTCGGCTGTCATAATCCTGCCCGTGTAATATTCGGTTTTGGCTGCAAGGATGCCCTTTTTATAGGTATGCAAGACAGACAAGTAAATTGTCTTCTGTGCGGGGCTATAGGTTTTAATCCAGGCTCGCTCGGCCCTTCTTGCAGCTAGTTTCTTTTGCTTGAGGTCTGGAGTAAACCAACGGTTGGCTGCATGGGCCCGCTTGACTGTGAGTCGCCTTAATGGAGCAAATTCGTCGGCCGCCAGGGTAAGCCAGTTGTTAATGGCGGCCAACTGGGAAGTGGCTGCAAGGCCAGAGAGATCAGGGCTGGTTTTGGCCAAAGTTGAGCAGAAAGAGGGTAAGTCTGCTTTGCCCCATTTCCGGACCCAAGTATTTTTGGGGAGCTGGGGTTTGGCAGGGGGTGCTAAATCGAGGGAAAATGTGATGATGGAATGGTCTGACCAGGAACATGGGGATATGTTTGGGGACGTAGATGGGACATTTAGCGACCAAATTTGGTCTAGTATATGGCCATGTATATGGGTAGGACTGTGAATGATCGACAGGAAATTCAAGCTGGTCATCAAACTGGTGAACTCTTTTGATTGAGAACTTTCGGCAGGATCGTTGGGCCAAAAGTTGAAGTCCCCTAAGACTAATACAGAGGAGTTGTTAATTACTAGAGTTGCCAGAAGAGTCTGAAGGCTAGAAAGGAAGGAGGGCGTGGATTGGGGAGGACGGTAGATTAGAACAATAGTGAGGGGAGCCAGATGGGAAGTTGAACGAACTGCAAGAAGGTCTACGTCAGGAATAGGGGGGGAAGGAAGAACCTGGAAATTAAAGTTGGTTCGGGCTATTAAGGCCACTCCTCCTCCCCGCCTGCCTTCTGGGCGGTCGGCCCGGATGGCGGAGTATGAAGGTGGTAAGGCGGCAAGCACATTGGGCAGGGAGTCAGCCTTGAACCAGGTCTCGGTTAGGAATAGGAGATCTGGGTCATGAGAGTCGATATAATCAAATAGCTCATATTGGTGACTGACCGCAGACCTGGTGTTTAAAAGTGTGGCCGAAATGTCAGGTGAAGTGGCAGGGAGGGGCAGTGGCGGGACGGAAGCAGAGAGAGGAGCAGAGGACAACGAGATTAGGTGTGGAACAGTCCCAGGAGGATGGTGAGGGGGAGGGGTATATAAACCAAGACTTCTGTACAGCACTCGAAAATTAACCTCTTCCCTGCTTCCACTGCAGACAGGGGTTCAGTATCCAACAACAACTCAAATCAAGCAGTGGAAGTTTTAAGCCCATGCAAGCCCTGGAAACACCTACACAAAAGATACTGGTCTCCGTACTTTGCAGTCTGTATGAAGTGCTCGAAAACACTTACAAAAGACTACATTTGGTGGCCCGATTGACATTCTGCATTCTGTCCATCAATAGTTCTTTTTACCCAGGGCGAGGGGGCATTCTGCAGCACCCTCCATTGGCCAGTGCTTTAAACACTCAGGTGATGTCCAGTACAGAGTATCTGCACTTCTTTGATTTGGAAGGGAGAGTACCTGCACTTCTCAGCAGTGCTGCCATACATTTAATGGGTGAGTACCGGTGCTTTCTCAGCAGCTAACAGGCACTCTAAACAGCGAGTACCTGCACTTCTTTATTTCCACTTAAACCACAGCCAGTAACAATGGGGCCCACTTGATGCTTCTAGATGTGTTCTGGGCCTCCTATACGTTGGTGCTCTGCATGGTTGTGTAGAACCGACTTACTATTGACATGGTCATGCAATATCTTAAGATGCATCAACTGTACGGCAACATATATATATATGTCCAGTTATGGCAGGCACTTAAAAGAACTCTCAGGAGGCGGGAAGATCAACCCTATTTCTCAGTTGCTACAAGTACCATATAATTTATGCAAAGACTGCTGCAACTTAGACGTTTGAAGTTCTCATTAACAAAGAGGTGTAACTTGAATTAATTTTTGTGGTAAACATAAAAAGATGGAAGACAAATCGTCACAGTTGTTTATCACGAGGAAGGGCCACAGCAAAAGTTCTCACACTATAAAAAAGTTTTTCAATGACCTTCACTAAGTTTGTAACTAATAAACTTCCCACCCCTTATTCAAATTGCCTTTTCCTCCCAATGTCCTAATAACTCAATTTTCAACACTTATGAATGAGTAAACCTGAAACAGCGACGTAACATGTACAAGCGGAGTGAGATCACCATGTAGTGTGCACTGAAGGCCCCACTCCCTCTTATGTCACTCGCTCCAATCTGTCATACTGAAGTTTATAAAAAACAGACTATCTTGTATACTACAGTGAGTCAGAGTGGAACAAGTGACTGGACACAGACAGACGCTGTTGCCATGTGCAGGAGGTTCCCTACAAGGCAGAGCCTCTCTGCCAAACAAAGCCTTGTTGATAAAGTGTGCTCAAAGGAGCTTCCGCATGGTTTTCACACTCAGCGCTTTCAAGTAAGGATTCCCTGTGTGGTCCCTGAGCTGCAGGCCTGCTAGCTGCTTGTGAAGCATCTGAGCAGGGTAGCACTCCTCCAAGAGCGAGCCACTATTTCTCAATAGTGGTGAATATGCATAAACCAGGGCGCCTTCACCACTACTGCTACCTTGCACCGCAGGTGGAGGTCTAATCCGCCTTCAACCTCTTGAGGATTTCCGCGAAGAGATTTAGAATTACAACCTCCCACAACCACCGCTTAAGCGTCAGTGATACCGCGTGGGCAAGCACGCTAGCAGGTCTAAATATGGGACTGAGAACATTTACCAGCGCAAGGTCAGGCCACCAGCTTCATGACCTCCCCGGGGAACGGAGTCACATAACGAGACCAAAAAAAGTCCAGGTCACCTCCCGCTGAGGGGAAGCGGCCATGAGACATAGCGGAGCCGGTGACGGAGCACGGCGGCAGATGCCTTCAGTCAGCTGCAGTCATTCTTCTGTGCCAGTGGACCATACAGGATTGTACAAGGAGGCCTTCAGCGTGGCCTCAGCAGGTCAGAGGTCATGGAAGCACAGCACCTGTGCCGAGTTTTATACGTTGACTGAAGTTCAAGCTGCACCTGTTGCTTCAGGATGCAAACATGCCGAGCTCATTCCAGGCTCCCTATGTCGTCAGGCAGAGAATGGAGGGACAACTGAGGAAGAATTTGCTAAAGACCACAGAATTTATTTTCGGACCAAAGAAAAATTCGAACTCGTGTCTCAAGGCTCCGTGAGAGATTACCTTTTACAGACAAGAGCTACACTAAAAGCGAATAACTCTTACTTGCACCCATCTCAGGACTCAAAGCAGTAGTGGGACTGGAGTTAGAGGATGGGATAATTCCCAACTACAGTTTTATTGGGACTGTAAACTAATGTGGAATACCGCGAAAACAATAAAATGCTTTTAAAATATGAGAAAAAGGTGTAAACATCAAATGAAGAAAACTGCAGATGCTGAAAGCAACACACACGTTGTATCAGCCTCAGGATCCCACTTGCCCGCTTTATACTTCACCACCACAATGGGCAGAAATGCAAACTTTGAAACTAGGGAGCAAGGTTCGAGTACTAGATTTGGCTCAACATCCTATGATTCTAGGCAAATCACATAATCTCTCTGAATCTAAAGAAAAAAATAATAACCTGGGACTCATATAAAGCGGTATAATGCCCTTGGGACAGGTATGCGCTACATAAAACAAAAACAACAAAAAATAGGGAATTAAAAAAAAAAGGTTTCAGTACAATTCAGTCAGAGGCATGCACAATCAACTGCCATCCCCTATCATGTGTAGTAACCTATGTAAAATTGGTCACTGCCCAGATTTCATAGGGGATGTTTATGAACAAAACAGGACCATTTGCCAGGGTCGACTTGCACAGTTGTAGCGGATGTTGGTTTGTAGGGCAACAAGCACCTCTGGTGAGTTTATATCATAAGCGGTTGTTTGCAGTGCACGTAATGTGAAAGCTATATTTGTAATTATCTCATAGTACAATTTCTGCATTGTGCCCTACTTAGTGGTAAGATTAAGTTACAATGGGATAATGCAAAGCTGAATACCAGCTGACTACACCATCACTGCCACACATTTCCTCATACTGCATAATCCAGAGTACGCCCAACATTTTTACTAATTTTCACGTTCTCTGCCATTGCTGGTTTGTAAATGTAAAGCGCATTTGTCTGTAAAGGTTTGAAATTTGTGGGGCGATTCTATTCATTTCAGTCTTAAAAACACAAGTAGCATAATCAAATTTCAAAGACCTCTGTTGGCCTTTCTCATTTGTTGATGGAATCCGTATTGTGAGAGAACATATGTACAAGCACAATATATTGTGTATGGCTTGGAACAAAACAGGTTCCCTTGCTGTAGATTTTTTAAATGTCATAAATAATTCAAATAGTAAAATTACAAGACTAATTTTGGACCATGCATTGTAGGTCATACATGATGTGAAATATTAGGGCCTGTTACACCATCACCTAGGTTTCAATTGGTTTCTCCAAATTCCTTCTTCCCGTCAAGCAGATCTTCCCCTTGTCTCTAAAGCTACCTTCACCAAATGACATGCACTGCGAACACCGTCCCTGGACCACATTCAATGCTAGTTTCACATGGTCCACCTGAAGTGGAGCTCAACCAACATATATTTTCTTAGTCTTGAACAGAAGCAAATGTCGACCAGTTATCATCGGTAGATCTAAATCCCTGCAACTTGTCAACTTTGCATCCACCCTTTCTACTATGACCAAGTCCTTGAATTTCTATAGTGACTTGTGCCTCTTGTTCAAAGAATATGTTTTAATTCCAATCATTTTGGCAACACATTAGCCTTCTGTGCAGGAGTAAATCTTTCCATTTGCCTACAACTTCTGGTCTACCATTCAATACAGAAATTCATCCTTCTAAAGGCACAAATTTCAAACAAATACAAGTATGAACCTATCTCCACAATGTGCATCCTGCATTGGCACATTTTAAGGCACTTTGGATTATGTACAAAGCGGTTTCTCCAACAAACTGACAACAGGGCTAAAAAATGACAAAGACAAAACAAAGACTGAAAAACGTAAAGACTGCAAAAACAAAACAACAGATATAAACATATTGAGCACTTAGGGCCTCATTAAGATGTTCGACCAACCGATTACGATGTTTCCGAACACCGTTCGGTTGGACTCCTATTGACTTAAATGGGAGCCTGTGTTCCGATCAACAACACAGGCTCCCATTGAACAAAGGGGTGGGTGGGAAAAATTGTGCACCCAAATGGTGGGCACCTCATTGTGCCTACCACACTGTGCATGGATGGAAAGAGGGGACCCATGGGTACCCCCTCGGGCCCCAACCTGAGGGCCCCGAGTGAAGGGGGGCATGCTACGGGCCCCCAAAGTCTGATTCTGACAGCCGATTCATGTTGTAACAACCAATTCAGAATGGCTGTCCGAATCAGACATCGTAATCCGTCGGTCTGAAACGCGATCCGACCTGTACAAGTCTGGTCCGACCGACTCGGTTCCTCCGAATGCCGTTCGGAACGGAGCTGGAACAGAGCTGGAAAGTCTGAACGCTTTCCGACTATCGTAATCGGTTGGTCAGAAGGATTTCTGAGTCAGTGGGAAAGGCGGGTTCTGAAGTGGATTCTGACTAACTGAATGCCATTCGGAGCTTTTCCGACCAACATCGTAATGAGGCCCTTAGCATTAGATTCTTAAAATAAAATCAGCACACCTAAACCCTCTGTCAACCATCAACCAAGTCCCCCCAAAAATACTTCGGCTTGAATAAAAGCAGTAAGGTAACCCAGTCCTAAATAAACGAGAAGGGACTCCGATGCAAATTAATACATTTAAACCAGGTTGACATTTTTGCATGTCTATCATACATACATATTGACATTTACCAGTCAATATTTTTGAGCTAGTATTTGCAGTTGATGTGTTAAAACAAAACTGACAGAAACAGCCTTCTCTTACAATCCTTTCACTACTCACTGAAAAACAAACATCACAAAAGGACTGTGAACTTTCCCAAAACAAGCAAAGAGAATGCAAGCCTACTCTTCTTTCTTCCCTATCAAATGAGTACACTGCTGCCTCTTCCCCAACCCCCTCACACCTTCTGAGACTTATTCATTCACTGCCCATCTTCAGAAAAACGCAACATCTTTCTCTTCACTCACCCCCCTCCCATCCACTCAACTCTTTCAGATCCCAGCCTACAATTGGAAAAGCGGATATTTTTTAAAAATAATGAGCTCATATTACTTTCGAAAAATCCTTTTGTACTTCTGTAAATTGCAGGTTTCATCCCATAATCCATCCAACCCGGGTAAAACATTAAATTCCCCTTGTCGCTACATTATTAGATTTAAAAAAAATAGTCATACATATAGTTGTCAACAACGGTTGCTCAACTTGGCTTTCCACTTTAACCTACATTTCCCCAAACTCACTCCCTTTTAAGTATCACAGACTTTATAAAAATGTTTACACCTACCTTTTGTCACATGTAATTGCTAAATGTCATCTTCTGCTCTTCCCCAAAGCTCTTGAAGACACTCCTTCGCAGAAGTCCTCAACTAGACCTCGGTTTGTTTTTGCATTAAATACCAAATATACACAGGTGCTATTTCTGGTTCCCACCCAATCCCTCAGCTAGCTTGATACATGAGGACTACAGAGTTGAGTTAGAACGTCCGTCCCTAAAATAAAACTGGCCAAACTAACCAGCGCCGATTTCATACAGCCATCTTCATCGTTCAAACTCTTTAAGTTCTCAAACTTGCGCAGCCCTTAGAGGAACAAAAAGGAGTAGCTGGCTTGGTTTTGTTGGTCTGTTCTAAACATACAAAATGTTAAAACGTGGTACAATAGGAAAAACCATGACAAAATATTTTAATTCTCAATAGAAAAATGTAAACATAACTGTGAACGAAGCAAAAGGAGGCATGAGGCAAGAAGCACTATTCAAAACTCTTTACCTTTTGTTAAGTGACCACTATCTCCAAAGCACAGTAGGAACATGTGAACCATGCATGCATATCTAAAATACTCTACTAGCAATTAAGAGGCCACCGACTCTAAAACACAGAACTGACACACGAGCCAATAAGAGCATTTAAAACCATCCACTTCTTATTAAGAGGCCAACTCTAAATATACGCAGTAAGGATAGAGTCTCAACTGTTCAATAAATTAGCATGGAACTCAAACACTGTTCACAACAAAAAATGATTCCAAAAAAGTAAGCCAATAAAAATATGATCACATTAGACTTCATCAATGCACTGATCACATAGCAAAGTGTTTTAGACAGACTGAGAAGAACATTGAAAATAATTTGAATCTGTGCCAAGACTGCTTGTGGAGACATCTTGAGGAGGAGTCGAGATTGAGCTGAAACTGTCAAAGTTAAATAGATCACATTAAGTAACCATACACACACACAACTGAAAGGGGAAAAAATTGATGACATTGCTCCCTCTAATTAATCCACATCTCTCAAATTGACTGATCTTCTCCCCCCCCCCACATTGAGGGGGAAACCGGTTTTAACATATTAGCAACATTTGTTCTTTTTTTTGGTTTGCAAAGAAACAAGAGCTAAAACTCAATTCTTGTCCAAACTTCTAACCTTTCAGGCCATGTAGAACGTTAGGACTTAATAGAAGAATATGAGCGGTTCCCAAACTTTTTAGAACACAGCTTACTATTTGGAACGACAAACTTTCTGAACACACCCATCTTTAATGGACACGAGGAGGGCGATGTTTGAATGAGCACTGCGCGCTAGCGCACGGTCATTACAGACAGCACATTTTCTACTGAATGCTGCTTTACTGATAAAACTATATAGTGGACTAATGATGTGTGGAAATTGGGTTTCTGTGAATATTTACCATTTGTGCATCACTAAATAAAGTGCCTTGATTTGTTTTGCTCCTATCAAAATCTTTTTCCAGCATATTTCAGAATAACAAAAAAAAAAGTGCTTCGTTTTTGCTTTTCCTCACTGAAGAATGAATACAGTTCATTTACAGGTATCTACATTTTGTTGTGGGTTGCAAAAAGAACGACCCCACACTTTTATGCAACCTAGCAAGATTCTCACATAATTCACTTTAAAAACTCCACACATTTGCAGTCGGGGAAAGGAAAGTAAACACCAATCCTAGGCTATCATTTGATGTCTGTGTTTGAAGCATCAAATGTGAAAGATAAACACAGAATTTAAAGGCATCTTTATTAATTGCTCAGACTTTCACGTCCCACCGAAAATCGTCTGGCAATTCACAGTTTAGCAAACACTGGAGTACAGACGATTCCCACCGTCTCCTTCATCCTGGGCAGAAGGCCAAACAAATGTCATCATCTTCGAAGCAGGAAGGGTGGAAGCAAGGTCAGAAGGACACCTCCCATTATATCCCTTTGACTTCCTGGCTGTACACCCCTGCTGGTCCTCAGCACACGAACATCTGCATACACACCTCCTAAACTCCACTATAATCCAATGGGAGAAAAACACTCACCATGAATGTGCTCCAATATTCCTTTCCAAGATCACCCATTTTCAGTTCTGCAGGACATAACTCAACCGAACTTGGCAAATCTCCAACTGTGGAAAAACAGCAGCCGAGCTTATACATTTGTCTAATAGCAATCACCATGACGCCATCTATGTATTTCAATGTTCCTGTACTTGTGAAGTGTAGAGTGGTCCTGCAGCAATTTTGCCAATACTTGAATCTGGCACATAATGTTGCTGTTTTGATGTTGCCCCTCTGAATTTTCAATATACGGATAAGCTGTGGATTCACTTCTAAGCTCCTGATTACAAGTATCCTGGTGATAAATTACTGCACATGTTCAAAATGTGACACTGCAATGCTCAGACATGGATGAGCCCAATAGTTTGCCTACTAAAAGATAAACAGGCAAAAGTGAGGCTTTACATAATGATCTTAGTGTTTACAGCACCAAAACCACACATGACCTGGTATTTATGAGTTTTTTTTTTACATCCGTTAAATTTCCCGAGATCAGACCCGTTGAAGTTTAACAGAGGGCAGACTTTATCACAAAAAATAATCATCATATTTGACAAACACTGCCCCACTTATATCTGTGATCCCCATACAAAAGTGTGTTTGCACGACGTTTGCAATTGGTCGGGGTACCTGTAATCAGGCTATTGGTGCTTTATGATAGAAAATCTTTACAGACGTTCTAATTGGCAGAAAAAAATGACATTTTATGGCTCAATAAAGTCTTAATTCAGATTGTAGGTTTGACTGCTTTAGAGGACCGGACATGCTCCAACACTTAACTGTAACAAGCATTTACAATGCAACGGTCTCGCCTTTGCAAAAGTTAGCGCTTTTGGCATTGTAAATGACAAATGTTTTATTTATGTGTTGGTTTTGGAAACAGATAAATAAATGGCATTGTCATGAGCAGTAGAGAGTGAGTAGTAGAGAGTGAGTAGTAGAGAGAGTAGTAGAGAGTAATAGTGAGTAGTAGAGAGAGTAGTAGTGAGTAGTAGAGAGTGAGTAGAGAGTAGTAAGTGAGTAGTAGAGTGTGTAGTAGAGAGTAGTGAGTGTGTAGTAGAGAGTAGTGAGTGTGTAGTAGAGACTAGTGAGTGTGTAGTAGAGAGTGTGTAGTAGAGAGTGTGTAGTAGAGAGTGTGTAGTAGAGAGTGTGTAGTAGAGAGTGTGTAGTAGAGAGTGTGTAGTAGAGAGTGAGCAGTAGAGACTAGTGAGTGTGTAGTAGAGTGGTGAGTGTGTAGTAGAGTGGTGAGTGTGTAGTAGAGTGTGTAGTAGAGTGTGTAGGAGAATGTGTAGTAGGGAGTGTAGTAGAGTGTGTAGTAGAGAGTGTGTAGTAGAGAGTAGTGAGTGTGTAGTAGAGAGTGTGTAATACAGAATGTGAAGTAGAGAGATTGAAGTAGAGAGATTGAAGTAGAGAGATTGAAGTAGAGAGATTGAAGTAGAGAGATTGAGGTAGAGAGATTGAATTAGAGAGATTGAGGTAGAGAGATTGAAGTAGAGAGTGTGGAGTAGAGAGTGTGGAGTAGAGAGTGGAGAGTCTGTAGTAGAGTGTAGTAGAAAGTAGTGAGTGTGTAGTAGAGTAGTAGAGAATGTGTAGTAGAGTAGTAGAGAGTAGTAGAGGGTGTGTAGTAGAGTGTGTAGTAGAGCGTGTGTGTAGCAGAGTGTGTAGTAGAGTGTAGTAGAGTGTGTAGTGTAGAGTGTGTAGTAGAGAGTGTGTAGTAGAGAGTGTGTAATGTAGAGTATGTAATGTAGAGTGTGTAATGTAGAGTGTGTAATGTAGAGTGTGTAATGTAGAGTGTGTAATGTAGAGTGTGTAGTAGAGTGTGTAGTAGAGTGTGTAGTAGAGTGTGTAGTAGAGTGTGTAGTAGAGTGTGTAGTAGAGTGTGTAGTAGAGAGTGTAGTAAGTAGTGACTGTAGTAGATAGTGTGTAGTAGAGAGTGTCTAGTATAGAGTGTGTCGAAGAGAGTAGTGGCTGTAGTAGTGAGTGTGTAGTGAGTGTGTAGTAGAGTGTGTAGTAGAGAGTAGTGACTGTAGTAGAGAGTGTGTAGTAGTGTGTAGTAGAGAGTAGTGACTGTAGTAGAGTGTGTAGTACAGTGTGTAGTAGAGAGTTGTGACTGTAGTAGATAGTGTGTAGTAGAGAGTGTCTAGTATAGAGTGTGTCGAAGAGAGTAGTGGCTGTAGTAGTGAGTGTGTAGTGAGTGTGTAGTAGAGAGTAGTGACTGTAGTAGAGAGTGGGTAGTAGTGTGTAGTAGAGAGTAGTGACTGTAGTAGAGTGTGTAGTACAGTGTGCAGTAGAGAGTAGCGACTGTAGTAGAGAGTGTGTAGTAGAGTGTGTAGTAGAGAGTGTGTAGTAGAGTGTGTAGTAGAGAGTAGAGTGCGTAGCAGAGAGTAGTGACTGTAGTAGAGAGTGTGTAGTAGAGTGTGTAGTAGAGAGTGTGTAGTAGAGTGTAGTAGAGAGTAGAGTGCGTAGCAGAGAGTAGTGACTGTAGTAGAGAGTGTGTAGCAGAATGTGTAGTAGAGAGTAGTGACTGTAGTAGGGAGTGTGTAGTAGAGAGTAGTGACTGTAGTAGAGAGTGTGTAGTAGAGAGTGTGTAGTAGAGAGTGTGCAGTGATTTGAGTTTTACATCAAATTAAAAACGGGAACGGAACAAACTCATCCTATACATTATTGTGGTAGGTGCCCACGCATATAGGGTTAAATGATGCGTTAGATGCCACAGGTCCCACCAACACGCTTCCTTTATGATAGGAGAATGCCCAACATCGCGGAGATTTGCTCTCTGCTCTTCCCGGATATTTGTATTTTCAAATGTATAATGTTATCCTGCTAAACGAAGACGATGCTCAAACTATAAAAGAAGAGGGTTTCACAGATATGTTAGTCCTTCCGGGCAAACGAAATGACCCAAAGAAAGATCAAGTGACAGTTTAGAGCTCCAAGTGAGTCTTAATAAAATCAGTGTCTGGAACGCATAGCATCAAAAAACGAGCGGGGCATCAAACTGCAGTGTCATTCAATCAAAGCTTCAAGGCTTCTGAGCGCTAGCCGAGAATTATTTTTTGTGAAGCACTAATCACTGTGGAAGGTGCCCCTGCTATCCCAGATGTGAGAAGTCAGTCTGATATGAAAATAAGCAGTATTTGGAATGAATGTATTTGGCAGGGGGAAGGTGGGGCGGCGCAAGACCGTACTGACGAGTGAACAGGAGCCATTTTGTACCGAGTGATTCTGCCTGTGTGCATGTAGACAAACCAGGCAGCAGCATGAGCATGTGATTCGGTAAAATAACAAGCATTTACAATGCAATGGTTTTGCCTTTGTTAAAGTTAGAGCTATTGGCATTGCTCTTGACACTCTGAAGCTCCACTCTGCACTCTGAAGCTCCACTCTGCACTCTGAAGCTCCACTCTGCACTCTGAAGCTCCACTCTGAAGCTCCACTCTGCACTCTGAAGCTCCACTCTGCACTCTGAAGCTCCACTCTGAAGCTCCACTCTGCACTCTGAAGCTCCACTCTGAAGCTCCACTCTGAAGCTCCACTCTGAAGCTCCACTCTGAAGCTCCACTCTGAAGCTCCACTCTGAAGCTCCACTCTGCACTCTGAAGCTCCACTCTGAAGCTCCACTCTGCACTCTGAAGCTCCACTCTGAAGCTCCACTCTGCACTCTGAAGCTCCACTCTGAAGCTCCACTCTGCACTCTGAAGCTCCACTCTGAAGCTCCACTCTGAAGCTCCACTCTGAAGCTCCACTCTGAAGCTCCACTCTGAAGCTCCACTCTGAAGCTCCACTCTGAAGCTCCACTCTGAAGCTCCACTCTGAAGCTCCACTCTGAAGCTCCACTCTGCACTCTGAAGCTCCACTCTGCACTCTGAAGCTCCACTCTGAAGCTCCACTCTGAAGCTCCACTCTGAAGCTCCACTCTGAAGCTCCACTCTGAAGCTCCACTCTGAAGCTCCACTCTGAAGCTCCACTCTGAAGCTCCACTCTGAAGCTCCACTCTGAAGCTCCACTCTGCACTCTGAAGCTCCACTCTGCACTCTGAAGCTCCACTCTGCACTCTGAAGCTCCACTCTGCACTCTGAAGCTCCACTCTGCACTCTGAAGCTCCACTCTGAAGCTCCACTCTGAAGCTCCACTCTGAAGCTCCACTCTGAAGCTCCACTCTGAAGCTCCACTCTGAAGCTCCACTCTGAAGCTCCACTCTGAAGCTCCACTCTGAAGCTCCACTCTGAAGCTTCACTCTGCACTCTGAAGCTCCACTCTGAAGCTCCACTCTGCACTCTGAAGCTCCACTCTGAAGCTCCACTCTGAAGCTTCACTCTGCACTCTGAAGCTCCACTCTGAAGCTCCACTCTGCACTCTGAAGCTCCACTCTGAAGCTCCACTCTGAAGCTCCACTCTGAAGCTCCACTCTGAAGCTCCACTCTGAAGCTCCACTCTGAAGCTCCACTCTGAAGCTCCACTCTGAAGCTCCACTCTGCACTCTGAAGCTCCACTCTGCACTCTGAAGCTCCACTCTGCACTCTGAAGCTCCACTCTGCACTCTGAAGCTCCACTCTGCACTCTGAAGCTCCACTCTGCACTCTGAAGCTCCACTCTGCACTCTGAAGCTCCACTCTGCACTCTGAAGCTCCACTCTGAAGCTCCACTCTGAAGCTCCACTCTGAAGCTCCACTCTGAAGCTCCACTCTGAAGCTCCACTCTGAAGCTCCACTCTGAAGCTCCACTCTGAAGCTCCACTCTGAAGCTCCACTCTGAAGCTCCACTCTGAAGCTCCACTCTGAAGCTCCACTCTCCACTCTGAAGCTTCACTCTGCACTCTGAAGCTCCACTCTGAAGCTCCACTCTGCACTCTGAAGCTCCACTCTGAAGTTCCACTCTGAAGCTCCACTCTGAAGCTCCACTCTGAAGCTCCACTCTGAAGCTCCACTCTGAAGCTCCACTCTGCACTCTGAAGCTCCACTCTGAAGCTCCACTCTGAAGCTCCACTCTGAAGCTCCACTCTGAAGCTCCACTCTGAAGCTCCACTCTGAAGCTCCACTCTGAAGCTCCACTCTGAAGCTCCACTCTGAAGCTCCACTCTGAAGCTCCACTCTGAAGCTCCACTCTGAAGCTCCACTCTGAAGCTCCACTCTGAAGCTCCACTCTGAAGCTCCACTCTGCACTCTGAAGCTCCACTCGGAAGCTCCACTCTGAAGCTCCACTCTGAAGCTCCACTCGGAAGCTCCACTCGGAAGCTCCACTCGGAAGCTCCACTCGGAAGCTCCACTCGGAAGCTCCACTCGGAAGCTCCACTCGGAAGGGGCAAAGATCGGAGCATCACGGAACTAAAACAAATATAAACAAGGCAGTGAGTGCAGCACCGCCTTAGCAGTGGGATAGCAGCCTTGATAACATCGGAGCAGCCCCTGCGCCCGGCCTCAAAACAATAAAGGCAACTCTAGAATGCAGATTTACCTGTATCCCGCAAGTGATGTACGCAGATGGGAAAGAAACAAATAGCAACCTTGGAGAGCTGGCGGGGCAGGCAAACACAGCATCGGGAGACGCAATATAAATAAAATAACAGCTAGTATCAAATTATACAAAAGCCCAACGTAACGAATTGCTCAAAAAAGTCAAACATCATGTGTACATGAAGACGCAATATAAATAAAAAAAAAAACACAGCCACCAACAGATTAAAGAAAAGCCCCTCCATAGCGGATCGGTAAATAAACTCCAAACGCATCTGTTTATGCAGCATCACACAACCATCGGGAGACGCAATATAAATAAAATAACAGCTAGTATCAAATTATACAAAAGCCCAACGTAACGAATTGCTCAAAAAAGTCAAACATCATGTGTACATGAAGACGCAATATAAATAAAAAAAAAAAAACAGCCACCAACAGATTAAAGAAAAGCCCCTCCATAGCGGATCGGTAAATAAACTCCAAACGCATCTGTTTATGCAGCATCACACAACCCACATGCCCGTAATATTAAACAAACAAGTGATAGCCGCAAACCTTATCATTTAAATTAGTTAAAAAGCCGTTGTCCGAGCACCCGTGAATTGCCTGAGAGCTGGGGTACAAGCCTTCGCCAATGCAGAACGGGCACAGAGAGGCAGCCTGCTGTGGCGGAGCGCAAAATGATGCCCCCCCTGCAGAATGCGAAGAGGCCCCGAGGCTCTTGAGTATAAAGCATGCCTCGCAGATATGTAATGAGCTTGGGCTGAATAGGATCCCCCCGAAAGGCTGCAGGGTTTCTGCATGTTAGCCCCTAAAGAGCGGTAACATTATTAAAGCCGGTTTATGAGGTAATGGACAAAGTAAATGACTTCAACTAAAAAGGGTGTAAAAAAGGGCCGTGTCTTGATTTCGAGTGCTCGATCGGTTTATGAATTATGTGATGACTCGGTTCAGATATGGGGTCCAGGATCAGTACATATCCAAACGCCTTACGCTATCGGCTTGGATAGAAAGTATTGTAACCAAACTCGAGGGGACTTCAGAAGTACAGTGCCATAAAATTCAGCCATCAATGTTTAAAACTAAATAAAAAGGTAGCGTCCCAAAAAAATAAATAAATAAATAGCGCCTTCGGGTAAAGTCCGCGCTATATAAAAATGCATAAATAACTAACTAAATACATACCGCAAATCACTGCCGTCACTCTGCCGGCCTGCGACCAGGAAGTCAGGCAGGCCGGCGCGTCAACAGGAAACAGGAAGTAGGAGGGCGGGAGCCTACCCCGCCTCCCACGGAAGAGCCGCGATTGGACGGAGCCGCCGTGTTTGGAGCACCGGAGCAGGCAGGAGCCTACCCTGCGCCCCGGTGCAGAAGGAGGTAAGAAGAGTCCTGCTGCCGGGCCCTGCAGCTGAGGAGAGCCGCCGCACGAAGGAAGCCGGTGAGTGCGTTGCTGAGCGGGGAAGGGGGAGGCGGGGGGCGCGGGGAAGGGGGAGGCGGGGGGCGCGGGGAAGGGGGAGGCGCGGGGAAAGCATGTGCGGGCGGGCGGGCTTTGTATGTATGTGTGCGTGCGTGTGACTGTGGGGGAGGGGGGTGTGTGTGTGTGAGCGAGTGTCTGTGTGCCTGTATGTGTGTGCCTGCGTGTGCATGCGCTCGCCTGTGTGTGCGTGCGTGCGTGCATGCAGAGGGGTGGGGGCTGCCTGCCTGCGTCTGTAAAAGCAAGGGCTGTGAGTTACTCTGCGCATGCGCGGGGGCAAGCCTGTTCATTCCAAGCCAGCCTCAGCCAGCCTCGGGAAAAACGAAAGTAATAAAAAAGCGAAACTGACACTGCCACTGCAGACAATGCTGCGCGCTCCCGAGGTGAAATCCGGCACTGAAAACGCTCGTAACACTTTGGTGTCCACTCTCCTAAAAACGGATCACATTAGTTGTCGAGCTGACAGCATTCATGCTTCGCATGAATGCTAACGTCAGCTCGACCTAAAAATGATTGGTAGAACAATAAATACCCCGATTAGTGGAATAAACTAATTGTTGAAGTTTACCTAGAAATTTGGTTGTGAGTCAAATCAATGAAAAATGTAATATGCAATTGTGCTATAATTTTAAACTTGGTTAAGTATCACTTATGGAATTCATCCAGATATGAATGTTTATTTACAAAAAGTGACTGGTGATAAAGAATGTACTCAATCGCATTATTTTCTTTGAATTATTTGCATTAATAACCTCCTGATCAAGGACTAGGGATCCGAAATGCATTGCGGATTTTGCGAGGATTACGTTATGTTTATTATTCAAATGATCACAGGAGACACAATATTTGAATACTGAAGATCATCCAAACAAGAGAGATCAATTAATAAAACTGAGATAAGTACTCCAAATATCATTTAGTCAAAAGGTTTATTCCTCTGCGATTCAATTGCATGAAAGATTGAAAACTAATGGGTGGAACCTGCAAGGGACTACCAGGAGTGCAGGAGGAAAAAACGACACCAATTTTGGCATAATGCATTGGCGATCATTTTAAACAGGTCATGAAGGCATGAATGAAGTGTACAATTCCTTATAGTAAACTGGTCAAAACTGAAATCAGACGTGACAATGTTTACTGAATTATTGTTTCCGAGTTTCTGCCTTCAAAGTTTTTTCTTGGTCCTGCTTTTTCTGCTGGTGGTTTGCCTTAACTGGAATTATGTCACTAAGTTACGTTAACTGTTCTGTAATAAACACATACTTAAAACAAGCATTTACAATGCAACGGTTTCGCCTTTGGAAAAGTTAGATCTATTAGCAATGTAAATGACAATGCCATTTATTTATCTGTTTTCAAAACCAACACATAAATACAAATTTTGTCATTTACAATGCCAATAGCTCAAACTTTTCCAAAGGCGAAACCGTTGCATTGTAAATGCTTGTTATGAGATTATTAGAGCAGCCATCTATGCCTCTCCTCATTCATTTCTCAACTATTACCACACTCAGGAGCTTGGGTGAAAGGCTGTTTTTGTTTTTTCAGGTAGGGTTGATGTCTACCATGGCTTTGGTATTCCTTATATGAAACCACAGGGACATGGATACGGGATATTATCTAAATTATATACCGGTAATTTTCATTATCCTTTGTCCTACTCTTCATCACAATCATTACAACCTGCCCTGCCTCTTTACTCTGCTGTTATATCTTGACGTATGCGTCCAGTCTGTTAAAAATAAATGTTCTGTCCATCCGCAGTCAGAACTGTCTTCCCGCCTGATTTATATGTTGGCGGTTTGACGGAATAAGTTCATCAGGCCACCGCCATAACCATTGTGTGCAGGCTTCTCGGTCAATTGAGTTAGAGCTGAAAAGTGGCAGAAAAGTGGCTTTCCGAGGCATAGAAGGAGGTCCAAAGCCCCAGTCACCATGCCCCCGTCCCCTTTCTGAATGACCGCACAGCAAAACTCATCTTAAGTGTGGCAGGTCTACTCACTGCTCCTCATGTGATGAATACGATCAAGTAAGGTATCTGCAGGCTACCTTCCTCCAACATAATCACTGGCCATCTGGCGAGTGGCTCCACTACATATCATGTGAACACTTAACGCTGGTCCGGCTTTTCAGCTAACAGCACTTTGCATGCAGGGAATTTTAAAGCCCGCATGTGCCATGTTAACATTGAAACAACAGGTCCCGGAATGCAGCATGCTGGTTGTTGGCTGGAAAGGAGGGACAGGCTGGGGGTGTCTGTCACATGACATGAGACCACTTGACAAGGAGACAGCCTCCTCCGTTAGTCGACCCAGAGCAAGCTGATTAGATATGTAGAGTAAAGTAATGCTGCTACAGCGAAGGGTAAAGAAAATAAAAAAATACATTAAAGGCACTTAAATTAACAAGAGGGTCAGCTGGTAAACGTTTTCTCCACATCTCTCCCCATTCTGCAATTATTTTCGTCTATGCCCTGAGCATAACTCGTGTGACAAAGAGGGTCCATGAAGAGGGAAAACACAAAGTGCAGATATTCGTAAAATGAGTTGCAGTTCACATTCCACTCAACAAAAGTCAGCACTGCTACCTCCCCCACACCTCTTCCTCCTTCTCGCCCCCTCCGGCCGAAGCAGAGCCCAGTCCTCCAGGCACAGGTAAGTTTCAGACGTCCCTGCAGAGAAATTGCAGATGTGTCACATTAAGTGTTCGAAATTGGCACAGGGTCTCCTGGTTACCAACCCACAGCATCAGCAGCCCCCTCCCTCCTTTTGCATTTTGGTTTTGCTCATGCACAGCCTACACAGCAAAGCACAGCGCTCTGTCACCCCCCGCCACCCCCCATGTGCCTCCCTGCACACTGCCCTTTCACCCCCGTGATGTGCCTCCCTGCACAACGCCACCTTCACCACGGAGCTCTGCTGTGAGCCCTGAATTCATGTGCACTGCCTGCGCCCCAGGGTAGAAGGAGCCCCATGTGCTGTGCCTGCTTAGAGGACCCCTCGCGCATGCTGAGCATGCTCATAGGAGCCCCCCACGATTGCTGCGCCTGCTCAAAGGAGCCCCCCTCCCGTGCCACACTGGGCCCTAAACACCCACCAAGGCCGCTGCAGCTTCCGGCGAATGATGGGCGCAGATCATCTACAGCGGGAACACCGGCCACCAGCTGGGCAGTGCCACAGGCCCCTCGGGCACCGGCCGTCGTCCCGCCCTGCCGATGCGAACCTGACTACCAGTAAACTAGCGCTTAGAGACCAACGGCTCGACGGAAAGCACTAGACAAAAGCTGAAGCCCTTCAGTCACTCACCAGTGTTCTGCGGTGAAAGGCGCCCTCTGCTGGATGGTCAAGGGGTGCCCTTTGTGCCACCCCCAGGTGCAGGTCGATCGGCGGCAGCAGCTTCTCGGCGCTAGAGTGCAGGGCTCCTGGACACGCTGGGGAGTGAAGGAGAGGGAGTGCGCACTTGCTGCTCACTCAGGAGGGCTCCAGGGAGGGACTGAGCCTGAAACAGAGAGGAGGGGCTCTCCCTGGAACGGCCAATCAGAGTGCGGAGGACGTGCTACACACGCCCCAAGGAGAGACGGGGGTCACCCTCGCCCCATTCACAGCCGGACCTCCCAAAACACAAACTACGTGCTATGTGTACAGCACGTGCTGGTCGTGCACTAAACACAACCACACAAAGCCCAACCCCACACGGAAACAACACACGTCCTCATAAGTGACTGAAGTGCACCCTAATAAACTTTACACCTTCAAACCTCCCACTAAACTCGGACATTTATTTTACGCGTTTTTATATAGCGCGCACTTTACTCGAAGGTGTCAGAGCGCTTCCCAATAGGAACAGTAATGAAACATGAGGAAAAAGTACAAGTCAGCATGTTACAAAAGCAAACGCTACGTTACATAAGGCAATAGTGACAATTGTGCATGTATCAAGAGCAAACAAAATACAAGAGGTAGCAAACGATACTTTACAAGAGGAAAAAAGTCAGGTCCCGGCGTGCTGTGATTGGCTGACGTCATGGGGGTGTCCCGGGCAGGCAGCCAATCACAGCGCGGCCCTGGAAATGACGTCACTGGGGTTTTCCGGGCCTGCAGCCAATCACAGCGCGGCCCGGGACACACGGCAACAAGTGGCGGGGCTTAAAAAAAGACCCAGAAACGCCCCCGAATCGCGTTTTCTCTGGAAAACGTGATTGACGGCCAATCTCTTCCAATGGCTAGCCTCCATTTATGGAGCTAGCCAATGGAAGACGGGGGCCGTTCCTGTCTCCCCTACTATACTCATTAGGTTTTCGCCTGCGCAAAAAAGCTGCGCAGAGCGCAGCTTTCGCCAGGCAAAACCTAAAAAGACCACATGTTACAATTAAACCCCTCCCAAACTACATTTTTCACAAGTTACATATAAATTCCTAAATCAAGACGCATACAGAATATGCCCATATCTTCATATTAACTTGTAAATTCTCGGTGAACACGATTTCTGTAACCAAGAGCAGCACTTCATACTCATCAACCTAAGAAACAACTAAAATAGAGGTAGCACAGAGGGGACAAGAAGCAAAAACTCAAGTTTCTAAAGTAGTTTTTCCCTTTCAACCTCACTCTCTAAAAACAAAGATCACAATTATTTCTCCATGAAATGGAGGCTCCACAACCAGTGGATAACAGAAACAGTCATTCCTTCCATCACTCCCACAGGGAGTGAGAAGGACCCATCTCCATTGTGAAACGTTTGAAAGAAAGACTTCATTGATTCGAAGACTACTTCCACTCACATCTTAGTAAAAGTGGTGCAATTACAGACAGATCATTGATGAAATGGTCCGTGATCACGCAAATCCACCTCAAAATAGAAACATATAAGTGAGATGGGTCACAATGTGTTTATTACGTCCATAAAGAGACTTCCATATTGGGGTTTGGGTAAACAAAGTTCCCTAACAATATTCCTGCTGGTTTACTTTTCCAGATTTGCAACGATGATATAACACTCACAAGGCATATTTAACATTGTACATCTATGGACTCATCCCAAAATAGAAAAACAAGCATTTGCAATGCAATAGGTCTCGCATTTGCAAAAGTTTGAGCTATTGGCATTGTAAATGACAAACCTTTTATCTATGTGTTGGTTTTGAAAACAGATAAATAAACGTCATTGTTATTTACAGTGCCAATAGCTTAAACTCTCGTATTGTAAATGACAATGCCTTTTTTTAATGTTTTTAATTAAAAAAACGCATTTATAATACCAATAGCTGAAACTCGTGTAAATGTGATACCTATTGCATTGCAAATGCTTTTTTTTTTAACTTTGATTATGTGATGGCAATAAATATCCAGCATAGTGAAACACTAACTGAAACGCTGACCCTTCTTCCAAAGACCAGGTCCTGCAGAGTCTCCCAAATAATTAGTGGCTCTTATTTGCATTGGATATTTCTCGTTCACTTTACACACTTTTGTGGGACACTCAGAGGCGCAACTAGAGACACATTTGGGGGTGGGGGGCACCAAATTTTAATACATCTTTATTTTTTGCTTGGACTTTTGTTAAGCAACAAAAAACAGCTTGTGACCCACCGGTGGGCCGCGACTCACAGTTTGGTAAACAGTGGCAGAAATGGTACACAACTGCACAAATAGAGCACCTGAACTTGTGTGTACAAGTCATGAAGATGTTAGGGTTGTTACTATTTCTTTTAAATTGAGGCTGGCACAACTGTTCTTTTAGGCAGCAGACACCACCAACAGAACACATTAAAAAGAACACTGAATACATATCAAACTCAGATGCAATATACCATATAGCTAGGTATCACTGGCCAGGGCGCCTACTTCTTTCCCTCTCAGCTGCTTAACTTCATTTAACTTTGGCCTGGGTAAAATAGGCCCTGACACGTGCAATCTGGTCCGCTTGCCGCAAGTATTTCCAGAACTACCGGCAAAATGTTTAGTTTGCCACTTGGGCGCTCCCTATTCCAAAGAAACAGGGCAATTTTTAAACTTCTTCATTGCAGTCTGGTACTCTGCATTTGCCCTTTGAGGTGGTGCCCTGAGGCAGCTGCCTAACAGAGGTTTTTATGGAGCACTGGCACCGAGTCTATTGGGCTAAATGACCTTTTTTAGAAGTTAAAAAGCTTTAAGTAAAACATGCACAGAGTGCAAAATACTCATGTATTACTGTTGTTGGGAGTGGGGGTCCTTGGCCTGTAAGAGGAAAGCCTCGAGAGGGGCAGCTGGACACTGATGGGGGAAGCAGCGCTGCTGAAACATGATCCGATATTACAGCCTCCCTCAGATAAGAAAAAACACAAACGCCCAAGAGCAAGCAGGATGTGCCTCACGTACATATTAACCACCTTCTTTGACAGACACAGGCAAATCCCTCTCACATTACCAAGAGCAGGCAGAGCACCCCGACAGTATGGCATACAGTGAATAAGCCCCATGTTCTCACACATACAGTACCTCTTTTCCACAATTGAGAGCAGTTAAAACCCAGCAGACACCATTAAGTAATAATGACACGCCTCTGCTGCCTGACAACGACAGGGCAGAGAGAAATGGAACGAGTGAACAATGAAACAAGGTAGGGGACAGAGATAAAGAAAGAAGGGGAAAAGGAAAAGATGAAGGGTGTGTGTAAAAGAGGGGAATAAGAGGAAGTGTATAGAAAAGAAAGCAATATGAGTGAAAAGAGGCGGGGAAAAGGAACATGAGGGGTATGCAGTGATAAGTGGGAGTAAAATGGAAAATAGGAAAGGGGGAGGTGTACAGAAAAAGTGAGTAAAGAAGAAGAAGAAATGGGGAAGAGAGAGTAGAGGGAAGCAAGGAAGAGGAAGAAGAGGGATTGAGTGAAATAAAGGAGGGCATGGACAAGACGTAAAGAATAAATAAAGGGAAATGAGGGAGGAGAAATGTGGAAAAGAGGGGAGTAAGGAAGAGATAGAAAAAAGTACAGTGAAGACTAGAGAGGAAAAAGAGTAGTAGAGAAAATAAGAGAAAGAAGCTAGGGTAGAGTGAACAGAAGCACAGAGACAATAGAGATGAGGAAGGTGAGTTGAATGAAATGCGAGGGGCAGGTGGGGGAAAGAGGCGAAAGACGACTCATGAAAAGACTGAGGACCAGTAGAGAAAAAAGATGAGATACATTGTGAAACGAAGGGTGGAGGCAGTCAAAATAGATGAAGGTTAAGGGTTACGGAGGAATACGGAAGTAGAGAAGGACGTATAAAAAGGATGAAAAATATGGGACAGAGTGGAGATGGAGAAAGATAAACCGAACAGAGAATGAGAGTTGAAAGTGAGTAGGAATTTACAACAGAGAAAAAAGTCAAAAAAGGAGAAGAGGTATAAGGAGAAGCAGAAAAAAACATACAGAGAAGGGAAAGATAAGAAATCAGGGGACTGAAGAATGGTACGGTCTAAAAATGAAAGTGGACGTGGGGACAAGGAAAATGTGTGTCTGGGAGCAGGGCAGAACTCGATAGAGGTGCTGATCGTCTCACAGTTACGTGAAAAATAACGTATTCCCATTTCGTATTTATTTTCTTTTAATGCTTGGCAGAATGATGTTCCCCGTAGGCAGAATAAAATGCAGAATTATTCAATAGTGTTTTGCTGACATAGTCTCACAGTTTCACAGGGCTGTAAATAACTGCCTCTTCTATTCAACTCCATTGTACTAATTTTACAGACCTTGGAATGATGAAAGGCTGAGCTAACTTTCCAGGATTCAAGCCTGTGAGCGAAACGAGAGAGAGCAGCACGCAAGGAATTTGGCAAGGCTTCGGAGGAGGGCACACAGTCGCGGCTCGCGGGTTGGGGGGACGCGATGGGTGGGGTGCGGGGGGTGTTTAAAAATAAAGTAAAAAAACTTGAAAACTTACCTCACCAGGTCCGCGCCACGGCCGCCTCTGGTCCCCACACGGAACTCCAGCTGGGCCCCACTTAATCCTGTCATGATCCGGTGGCCCTGAGCCCCATTGATACCCCACATGATCCTGAAGGCTATGCAGAGGACTTGAGCAGCTCAGTGAAGCCCTCGGGTGTCACCCGACCAGGAGAAGGCGACCGTTGTGCATGGCAGCCGCCTCCCTTCACAGTGAATAAAGGCAAACAAGAGGCATCTCTTGACCTCTGGGGCCTGCAAGCAGTGGCGCTAAACATCGGACGTGGCTCGATCGTGGGCTGGATCCCCTTCCCGGTGCCAATAGCTGATTGCGACTCAAGCCGCTGCCAAAGCACTGAGCCTGTGCTGCTGTGGGAGGCAGACGGAAACAAGAAGCGGCACGGTGTTAGCTAAAGTCCTTAGTACATCTGCGCGAGTCCCGAGGACATGTGGTTTATATATTCAGAAAGGCTAAAACAATGTGAAACTGGTTTCTAAGACTTACACTATTACCTTCCTTGCCCATTGACATCAGGCTGTCTCTCAAGAACTGACAACCACCCAAAGAGGAACAAGCTCTCGGCATTGCAGTTCAGTTCCGAAAACGAGGCCTGACACGCAAACGGGATTTCCGGCCGGGAGAAAGGAGAGGCGTGACACGCACTGAAGGGGCGGAGAAACAACGGAGCGGGCTGCGGAGTCTGGTCTGACACGGAGGGACAGGACGAGAGGAGCCGGGGGGGGGGGGGGGGCGTCGGGGCACTTTGACGGTGCCAGCCCCCCCCCCGGTGATGGAAGCCCTGCTTGTGCCCGGTGAGCGGGGTTGGGTGGGGGATGGCTGTATCTGTGCCGTTAATGCGTGCGAGGGAAGCGAGTTAGTCTGCGCAAGCGCAGCTTAGACGCTCGCTCCCGAGGTGAAATCCGACCTCGTCAAAGCGCGCGTCTGGTAGCTGTCCACTCTCCTAAATACGGGCAGCATAAGTTGGCGAGCTGATGCATTCATGCTTCGCATGAATGCAACATCAGCTCGCCCTAAAAAGAGGAAGCAACTAAATTAGCAGCTTAAATGAATTCCTAGTCAACGGCCTTGAGGAGCGCCCTTATGTCAGAAGTAGGTGGTATCTCTTAAACACACCTTTAAACTAGCTTTACATTATTTTGGAAATGTTATCGTTCCACAAAATATTCTAGGATTCACTAGAGTTGAATGGTAAAAAACCCTCATGAACTATATCAAGAAAAGTTGCACTTCCACCATACGTTCAAGGACTGCCGCAAGGAAAGGAAATTAGCCTACCGAGTGTTACCTTATACTCACGCCGCCTACAGATCCCCAACCCACCCTTTAACTCTCCAGCCTCCAGACTGGATGGCTTCTAACCTATTCATTGTTTGGTAACCGTCACTTTATCCAGATCCTATCAACTTGAGAGTACTTTGAAACCTTACCAAGTTAATCAAAACAAATGAGGTGCTATTAGTCAATTAGGCAGATAGTAGCAGGTTCTCTGTTCTGAATAACTTGGCTCGGTTTTCACACATTTCTATTTCTGTTCCTTTTAGCAATAACCGAGTAGGTGAGGTAGTCCAAGATGATGAGCATTCAGAAACTTTAAGCCGAAGCATTGCCACTGCGGGATGTGTCACTTGGTCTTAGAAAAGCAATGCCTTCTTTTGCTGTAAACAACTTGTGCTGAAATAACAGACAAGAGGTATCCTGTGAAAAACCTGTATCCAATTTTGGTCATAAGATGGCCTGAAAGAATGGCGATCAAGGCCACCTGTAAATTTAATGGTAAATGAGAATACTGTAGCTGATAACTTCTAAACCACCAAGCGCATGTTCCAAATTTGCTCTAACTGACCTGGGCTATAGCACAATCTTCCAAAGTTAGAAATATGCCCTTGTGTGATTATTCCGACATTTGGAAGCAAAGTTTGGCTTTTCTTGGCTACGAATACCAGGAGTAAATCTGGAACTCTGCAATAGCCTACATTTTCTGGCGCACTCCAATGCCTAACATTCATGAATTCAGATTTTCAACCGGTTGAAAATGTCTGCATGCATAAAGGAGAGACGCATAAAGGAGAGACACATGAAAGGAGATGCACATGAAACTTATTTTATTTTTCTTCATGGAAAAACATTTTTCCTTGTCAGGAAGGTCACTCACTCACCACAACATTTTTTAAATATGTGGATGTTTCCTCCTTGCTCCAAACCAGGATATGCACTTAATTCTGCTTTTATATATAAGATGTATATGATGACTCATAAACTAATGAGTCTGTGGGCATGTACCTACTACATTTGTAGGCTGCCCAATCCAAGAACAGCCATAATACCACCAATAACCCTAAAATTAATAGACAGAATCACTGCATTCATAAGAGAACCTTACAATTGTGAGATTCCAACAGTCCTGAAGGGACTTTACATTTGGAAAGGATCTATTTTGTACACCTACGTTCATCTTATCCCCTCCTGCACAACCTCCTGAATACACTTTCCCTGACAGCAGTACGGCAGAGGAGGATTTCACCCTATTCCCTGCAAACCAGCAAGATAGCGTTTAGATCTTGGAGGTGCCAGACTCTCTTTGCATAAAGCACCTGAAAATACAGGACTGAGGTCTTTTGATGGGAGCAGATGATGGCCATCAGAAGATCCTGATAACCTGGAGCTGGTGCAACAACTTATCTCCAGACCTGGCTGCAAGAGGTAGCGGAGAGTCAGTGTTCTGGTCTAGTGGAGATGGGGACCACGAGGCAATCTCAGAGGTCTTCTTCAAACGCTGCATGGCTGCTCCCAATATGGTACTTGCGAGATAGCCATACAGACTGCAGCCTCGACAAGAAAGAGAAGCAAACAAGAAAGAGCAGAATTATTTAAAAGTGATCTTCAGCTCCACAGACCATAAACAGATTATCAAGGAGGATTTTCTGAGTGAGGAGGGTCTAACGAGGTAGAAATCTTTACTTTTTCCCACCTTTAACTCCCTACCAAGACAAAACTGAGATGACTGTGGCCTCATGGAGAGTAAACTGGAGGCTCTTCATCGGAGTTGCACGTGCAGAAAAATCCCTTTCAAAAGCCAAAAGGGAGGATTGGTGCTCTGAAGACTGCATGAAAGAAGCTGAATCATACCAGATATGAACAGGTCAAGTTAAATACTGCAAAGCAACCAAGATCCTCAAACTGAGGCTAGGTGAGCTCTTAAAAAAAAAAGCATCAGATGATGGAATAAATTCGATCAGTGAGGTCCAGTCTGTGATACCCAAGATGGACTTGATTCTCAAAATTCACAATATGATGGCTGAAATTAAGATCTTAGGAGACAAAGCCAAGATAACTGTGCCTACCAGGGTATCAAAGGGAAAGGACCAGGGAGCTGGTGGGACAATCCTGATTTCTTGAGGATGCAAGATATTGGAGAATTGCTTCGGAGTACTGCAGTGATGTTGAAGGAAAAGCAGTGTGTGGGAATTATCTTTCACTCAGGGATATTGATATGTTAAGAGAGCCCTAATTGAGATCAGGAAGGAACTCCCGAATATACACATGCCACTGCAGCTCCCCCAGCACAACTCAAAGTTCTCCATAAAGGTAAGACACATGTTTCAGTCAGGAGCCGGCAGCCACAGCCTTCGAAGAGGGGCTAAAAGAGAATGTCCGTCTACCTACTGTCAATGCCCTACCTTCTTGGGAAATCATAATTCATGCACTATAACTGGGTGCTGGACTGCGGGGAAGGTGGTTTCACGGGAACTACACGGGAATGCAGTTAAGCTTGCCTGCGAATATGCTTGTCTGCTCCACTGCCGTCCCTACCAACCTGCTTTCCCATTTGGCTCCTAATAAGGAGTTACCGTGCAAATGCAGTGAGTTTATATGGTTGATTTCAGTATTGTAACCTCTCATACGGATACATGGAGAATTGTAGTATGTGCTTCAAACATGGACAAGCGCTTGTGTAATATAACCGTCTGTGTTTACGTATTCTAAAAAAAGTACAACAAATTGTAAGACATTTACATATCTGACAGGGGATAGAATACAGTGGGTTTTGTGTAGAGCCAACAGCAGAATGCAGGCGGTGTTAAGTGGGCAGCGGAGACAAAGGCACGCAGTGTACTATCACCAACCATTTAATGTAACAGAATTTTCTCACAAGCCCACAAAATAACACACATTGGAGTACATGGGCATGACACACAACCTAGGCATAGGAGTACGTTTGTAGAGTCTCTCTTATGGCTCACAATTAGCACCACAGAGTCCCATGGCCCGCAGACAAAATGGACATCAACTCACCAAAAGGCCAGGGGTAGCGGAAGTGACTTCACATGGCCCTTGACCTTCACTTTCACGCAGACATACATATGGTTATACATACATACACACATTCTGCCTACACATGCACACACATTCACACACACACACACACACACACACACACTCTTACATAAACACACTCAAAACTGCAAACACGCACACAACAAGCATACATGTAAAAGCATTTTTATTTTTAATTACCTCAGCTGCCAGGGAAAGTCATATTCCAGCTATTTGTACTCCATTTTTTAATAAACGAATATCGAATAATGTATTATTCTTCACTATTAGCATATTAAAACATTGACAAAAAACAAGGTGAGTGAAGCCCCCACCGTCGTTCATAATTTGAAAATACCGCAGTGCTCACGGTCCAGAGGGCCTCTCGGGCCACTGGGCCCCGGTGCCACTGCATCTGCTGCACCATTGACAGTTACGCCCCTGCGACTGGCTCTGTGGCCTTTGCTAGTACAAAATCTGTTTGTTTGGGATTCGGCTCTGGAGTTACACTACAAATCAATGTTCTTTCCACCGCACCTCTGCTGTTACTGCTTGTTAAGGGTCTGCATTCCATTTCCTTCTTCCCTTGTAAAGCTCGCCTGTCCCCACTCGAGGTCAGAAACTAACCCCAACAGCTGCAGCCAGGGGTTCCTGCCAGGGAAACCCGAGATTCACTCTGCAATCTAACCCTCCCGGGTGCCCGTCTGTTTAAATCCAATCAAGCCTTGGCCCCTCCCTGTCCCACGAGGAGCCCTCTGTAGCCTAACTTTCTACCCCTAATCAACCCCGGGTATTGGATTTCTGTCCACAAATAGGAGGCGTCTGTCTGCTGGCCTTATCCCACTTATCAGCCACCGGGGTCCCCACCCCGCCATTTGTCTTTCGTTTGTCCAACAATCACTCCAGCTTCTACTTATCCTTCAGTTCTACCAAGGTTTCTTCAGCATCCCCTGCACATCCCACAAAGGCCACGACAACCCACGCGCCTTTGTCCTTTGTTGCAATCTTGCAGCGACTCCATGTTGGTACCTTCACGGTGCACCAAACCTCTAAACCCAATGTTGCTCAGGCCTTAACCACTGACCTTCCACAGCCCTCCAAGTGCCAGCTGCTCTGAACTCTGCTTATTGACCAAGGCCCCAACTTTGCCTTCGCCGCTTGTTAAGAGCATCCTCTACTTCGCATTTGGGACCTCCCATGACAACCCCACCAGATCCACCCTAATGTTAGAAATCCGTCCTTACCATTCGCCTTGGGGTACAATTACCTGATACTGTGTCCATCTAAACAGTCTCACATCCAATGTGATCCCACTCACTCACAGCCTCTGCTTTGTGGCTTCTTTAACTTGAATCCCCTGTGACTAAGTTTGTTCAATTCACTTGTGTGTTTATTTTCCTATCATGGCTGTGCCTTGCATCCCTGTCCATAGCTAGACCTCTCTGTATACCATACCATAGATATCTGCATGTACCTTCCACTTGGTCCCCTCCTGCCCACCAATACCCGCTTCCTCTGCTCGGCCACCAGCATCACTGCTTGGGATGGGCCTTTAAGCCCTCCTGGATTGTCAAACTCCGCTGCTTCAAATGCTCTGCCCAAAGTCTTGTTTTCGACAACGAAGGGAATCGGACAGCTCAAAAGGGGTGAGATTAGCGAAAATAAATGACACTTGAAAATCTAATACGATTATTCAGACGTTAATATACTACTGAAAACACATTGCAAATTCTGATGCACTGACAACAAATCCAAGATACAGTTGTAGGAGGACCCAAATGGAGGGGATGTCTGCAAAATACCTACTTAAAGGTTTAGCACAACTAAGAAGTCAATGTGCATGGTGGTTTAGAGATGCAGGAACAAGTTTTACTCTGTATCTAGTGTTAGTAAGGAAAGCTTGGGTGCATTCGTCAACTATCTAACAAAGAAAACGAGCTGATACTGTGAAACAATGCAAGTCTTTCCGAGAGGGGACAACGACCACATCCCAGCAAAATATATATATATATATATATATATATATATATATATATATATATATATATATATATATATATATATGGATGACTTGGCCAGGTGACCACACAGTTTCAATAAAATAGGTAAGCCCTCCGTTATGCAAGGTTATGTTAAAAAGGAGGGGGGGTAGGAGGGGGGGAGAAAGGTTACACTTATCTTCCACGGCTTAATGCATTGACTGAGGTCATTCAAGGACACCCCATTGGAGTTTCAATAAACACTAAGCAAATCAAGCTCACACCAAAGGTTTTCCTAACAGAAGAGGCTTAGAAACCTACGAGGGAAAAACACCCTTTTCAGACATGTGTAACAATTGGAAGTTCATCTGTAGGAAAACAGAAAGTGCTAACTGTTTCAGTAGTTGTTCGCCAACCCATTCGTTATTGTGTGATCCACAGCTCAACGTTCTCCAGTGTTTTCAGATTGGGAGCAAAATCAAAGCAAAGCGAAAATGAGTATCTCGAAGACGACAGTAACTGGGAAGCACGACCGGTAACCATAGTCTCTTCCGGTCATCTCAGCTTGTGGAATAGATATTGATAGGAACAGAGATTAAATGAAGGACAGACATACAGCAGAGTTCCAGGGGTAAAATCAGGTTTTAAAAGCACTGGAGGCCAAAACAAGCACTTTTAACCAGGACCCTAAATGTGCTTTTCTATGTAAACCCCGATCGCCAAAGACTGCCATCTTGAATCCTTGATAGCTTCTGATCTCTTGATAGTGCCTGATGGAGGCAGATGACTTCATAGAGGTCACAAGAGCTTCTGGATTGGTCCAGGGAGCAAACCACTGACAAATCACCAAGACTAGTTCAGAGTATAGGGGAGAGTGCCTGAAAGCAACACCGCAGACAAGTAAGGCACGGGAATTGAGAATGGCTAACACAATGGAGAATGGTTTAAGTTGTAAGCGCTGTGAATCAAATCTTATGTAGCGGACATATGCTGGAGACACCCTAGTCCCTGGCGAGTAAGACATCATACGAATTATGTATTTTTAACGCAAGGTCATTTGTAGGCAGAACAAGGGATTGTAGTGCGGCCTGGATGGGGATGGTTCAAGAACCAAGACTATCAACTGACTACTGAAGGACAGCGCAACAAACACAAGCAACCACCTATCGGCATAAGCAATAGTAAGGGGGAAACAAACTCTGGATAAAAACAAATAGAGCTGGAAACCATGAAGGGTGCTTGCCTTGAAAAACCATTTAGTGGGTGCAGTTCAAACTGCTGACACTTTAGATCAAACATATTCTTTAAGATGTGTTATTCTTCCTGGGATGAAAACATGTTTGCAACATAACCATGAAATGGTACATGCAAATGGAACACACGATTTTTTTCACTTGGCTAGAGTTTTTTTCCACTGGTAAATAAACCACAAGCACAAAATAGTCCAAAAGAAAACAAGCATTAGAAATGCAATAGGTCTCGCAGCATTAGAGTTAGTGCTTTTAGAATTGTTAATGGTTTTTTTTGTAAATCTTTAGCATGAGGTTGAGGGTGAGTGAGGGTGAGTGAGGGTGAGTGAGGGTGAGTGAGGGTGAGTGAGGGTGAGTGAGGGTGAGTGAGGGTGAGTGAGGGTGGGTGAGTGTGAGTGTGAGTGAGGGTGAGTGTGGGTGAGTGTGGGTGAGTGTGGGTGAGTGTGGGTGAGGGTGAGGGATTGAGGGTGAGGGGTTGAGGGTGAGTGAGGGTGAGGGGTTGAGGGTGAGTGAGGGGTTGAGGGTGAGGGAGGGTGAGGGGTTGAGGGTGAGGGGTTGAGGGTGAGTGGGGGTGAGTGAGGGTGAGGGGTTGAGGGTGAGTGAGGGTGAAGGTGAGGGAGGGTGAAGGTGAGTGAGGGTGAGGGTGAGTGAGGGTGAGTGTGGGTGAGTGTGGGTGAGTGATTGAGGGTGAGGGGTTGAGGGTGGGCGAGGGGTTGAGGGTGAGTGAGGGTGAGTGAGGGTGAGGGGTTGAGGGTGAGGGGTTGAGGGTGAGTGGGGGTGAGTGGGGGTGAGGGGTTGAGGGTGGGTGAGGGGTTGAGGGTGAGTGAGGATGAGGGGTTGAGGGTGGGTGAGGGTGAGTGAGGGTGAGTGAAGGTGGGTGAGGGGTTGAGGGTGAGGCGTTGAGGGTGAGTGAGGGTGAGGGGTTGAGGGTGAGTGAAGGTGAGGGTGAGTGAGGGTGAGTGAAGGTGAGGGTGAGGGTGAGTGAGGGTGAGGGGTTGAGGGTGAGTGAGGGTGAGGTGTTGAGGGTGAGTGAGGGTGAGTGAGGGGTTGAGGGTGAGTGAGGGTGAGTGAGGGGTTGAGGGTGAGTGAGGGTGAGGGTGAGTGAGGGTGAGGGTGAGGGTGGGTGTGGGTGAGGGTGAGTGTGGGTGAGTGAGGGTGAGGGGTTGAGGGTGAGTGAGGGGTTGAGGGTGAATGAGGGTGAGGGAGGGTGAGGGGTTGAGGGTGAGGGGTTGAGGGGTTGAGGGTGAGGGGTTGAGGGTGAGTGGGGGTGAGTGAGGGTGAGGGGTTGAGGGTGAGTGAGGGTGAAGGTGAGTGAGGGTGAAGGTGAGTGAGGGTGAGGGTGAGTGAGGGTGAGTGTGGGTGAGTGTGGGTGAGTGATTGAGGGTGAGGGGTTGAGGGTGGGCGAGGGGTTGAGGGTGAGTGAGGGTGAGTGAGGGTGAGGGGTTGAGGGTGAGGGGTTGAGGGTGAGGGGTTGAGGGTGAGTGGGGGTGAGGGGTTGAGGGTGGGTGAGGGGTTGAGGGTGAGTGAGGATGAGGGGTTGAGGGTGGGTGAGGGTGAGTGAGGGTGAGTGAAGGTGGGTGAGGGGTTGAGGGTGAGGCGTTGAGGGTGAGTGAGGGTGAGGGGTTGAGGGTGAGTGAAGGTGAGGGTGAGTGAGGGTGAGTGAAGGTGAGGGTGAGGGTGAGTGAGGGTGAGGGGTTGAGGGTGAGTGAGGGTGAGGTGTTGAGGGTGAGTGAGGGTGAGGGTGAGTGAGGGGTTGAGGGTGAGTGAGGGTGAGTGAGGGGTTGAGGGTGAGTGAGGGTGAGGGTGAGTGAGGGTGAGGGTGAGTGTGGGTTAGGGTGAGTGTGGGTGAGGGTGAGTGAGGGTGAGGGGTTGAGGGTGAGTGAGGGTGAGTGAGGGTGAGTGAGGGTGAGTGTGAGTGAGGGGTTGAGGGTGAGTGAGGGTGAGTGAGGGTGAGGGGTTGAGGGTGAGTGAGGATGAGTGAGAGTGAGGGTGAGTGAGGGGTTGAGGGTGAGGGGTTGAGGGTGAGTGAGGGTGAGGGGTTGAGGGTGAGTGAGGGTGAGGTGTTGAGGGTGAGTGAGGGTGAGGTGTTGAGGGTGAGTGAGGGTGAGGGGTTGAGGGTGAGTGAGGGTGAGGGTAGGTGAGGGGTTGAGGGTGAGTGAGGGTAGGTGAGGGGTTGAGGGTGAGTGAGGGTGAGTGAGGGGTTGAGGGTGAGTGAGGGTGAGTGAGGGTGAGTGTGGGTGAGGGTGAGTGAGGGTGAGTGAGGGTGAGTGAGGGTGAGTGAGGGTGAGTGTGAGTGAGGGGTTGAGGGTGAGGGGTTGAGGGTGAGTGAGGGTGAGGGGTTGAGGGTGAGTGAGGGTGAGGTGTTGAGGGTGAGTGAGGGTGAGGTGTTGAGGGTGAGTGAGGGTGAGGGTGAGGGGTTGAGGGTGAGTGAGGGTGAGGGTAGGTGAGGGGTTGAGGGTGAGTGAGGGTAGGTGAGGGGTTGAGGGTGAGTGAGGGTGAGTGAGGGGTTGAGGGTGAGTGAGGGTGAGGGTGAGTGAGGGTGAGTGTGGGTGAGGGTGAGTGTGGGTGAGTGAGGGTGAGTGAGGGTGAGTGAGGGTGAGTGTGAGTGAGGGGTTGAGGGTGAGTGAGGGTGAGTGTGGGTGAGGGTGAGTGAGCTACATCTAATGACTTCAGAGGACTGCTTATAGACTGTTTAAATTACAACCATTGTCGATAGTAAGTACTATTGACCCTGATAACGAAAACACACAACACCAGCTGTCACGGCAGACTGAAACACCCCTCTAACGCACGCTGGTTAATAAAACGAGGCACAACACCGAGGAATATTGACCAGATCACTAATAAGATTGGAGCGCCAATTGATTTTGAACCAAATCAACAGGAGATTAACACAATATTTGTAAAGCAGTGGAATGTGGTGGGGACGTGGCGCAAACAATAAGTGCAGCTAGATCATATACTCAAATACATCCAAGATAGGGTGTTAACGAATAGCGGGTAATTTAACTGAGTGATGCGGCTTCGCACTATGTCCTCAAAGTAAAATGGAGATTAGCAAGCTGGAAAATCTGGAGGGTTACTTACATGCCGCTGGTACCAAAAGTGTCTGCCCGCTTCCCTCGATGTGTACACGGGCTTGTCTTGGCCGATTATTTTTAAATAGGTAAGCCAGAGCGCGCCAAACCAGATTGCTCGGTATTTCCGGGTCACGTGATCAGGGCATTCAAGTCTACGCAGTGCCAGACTCTATGGTGCGTGCGTGCTGGTACAGCAGGCAACACTAGAATGCTGACCCTTAAAAACAAATCAGAAGGCGCTTCGTGAAATCGGCGACACAATAATCTTCGGCACAATAGTAAAAGCAAGCACCAGTAGAGGCGTGTTTGGAAACCGAAGACTGGGTAAGGGGAGAGATGCATGGATTGGAGAGATGCAGGCTGTACTATGCAGCCCCATTAACGATCCCGCCCAAGCAACCATTTTGTATTTATTTACCTGGACAGCCGCAGTGGCGGACTGAGGAACGCTCGCGATATTTACAGGCAGCGCTACTGGATATGGAGCCTGCGTGTAGAAATAATTGGAAACAAGGCTAGCGGCAGGCAGGCAGGGGAGGAGGGGGGAGGAGAGTAGGGGAGGCACGGCGGGAGGGGGCGGTGCGGGTAAACAAAGACGGACATGCACGCGCCCGTGACTTTTAAGGTCAATGCGCATGCGCATAAGCTTAATGCGCATGCGCATTGACCTTAAAAGTCACGGGCACTGCAAGGAATCGCCACGATTCCTTGCAGTGTGGATAAAGAGTGGATGAGCCCCTATAGTCTCGCTTGCTCGATGCGCATGCGCATCGACAGGCGAGACCTAAAAAAACAGACCCAAATGGGCAAGCAGGTAAAGTGATCTGCGACAGGCTACATGTTTGTGTTTTGAAGAGTTTCTCTCCATGCGACGGAGGCCTCATTATTGTGATCGACAGACCCCATTCTCCTGTGTGTGGTTTGTATAGACCCAATGAAACCCGATGCTTCGCGAGAAAGAGATACTGCGCCTTTAATAATGGAGAATTGTTCAGAAGAGGGGCCCAGCACAGGTGCGGCCTGTGGGCCGTAGAAAAGAGAGGGACTCCGGCAATTTACTCCTGAAAAATAAAAAGAGGCCCAGTGGCTCTTACAGACCCTTCTATTGTGTTGTATTTTGGCTGTTATACGGATTTTGGCACAGCTTAGAATGGTTTTGTTCACTAGGCAAATTTCAGTGTCTGCCTTGGACGTTTGTAGGGCTCCACAAGGTGGGGGCGGCGGGTTCCTAAAACAATACTTCCCTCCACACTGTATAAAGTTGTGGTGTTCTTCCACCAGGGCCTACTTGCTTAGCACAACATACACACGCGCCTTACAGGAGGTCGCATGCCTGTGGTTTTCACAAAACAACCACCAGGCAGCGTGAGTAAATAAGCCATTATAACATTTATATAGCTCAGTAAATCGCCAGGGAATGCTATCCAACAAAGTGCAGTCTGTGATAAAAATGAGGTTTTCCCCTGGCACACCCGGACCAGCGTGCGTAACTATAAACTTGAGGAAAATGGATGGGGTGCACATAACTTTGTGTTTCAATTATTTTGTAAATTGTGAACACATCAAGGTCTAATTCAATATTAGACAAAAATATTAAATCTTTACAGATTGTTAATTAGTAAAAACTGGAGCAGTGGTTCATGAATTACTAATCATCGAACTGTGCAGACAGAACATGTAGGGTGCAGACGGTCAAGTGTCCATTAAAGAGCGCACAGAGTACTGGCAAAAAAGGAACACACTAATTTCACCTAAACCCTGTTAAATCACATTACAATAAATAGGCGAAACCGACCAACCGTGTTTGAACACAGCAGTGGTTAATCTCTGGTGATGAAGGATGCAGGAAGCTGATGCAAGGTGACTACTAAAATCAGCAACAGAGGTGTGGCGCCCAGCCAAACCTGTCCCAAGATGAACAACTAACTGTCCACTAAGCCAAGTGCCGGAAGGCAGGGTTCGAGGTTACCTGCTTAATGAATGACATACATAAGGCAGTTAAATCTGACTAGTTGATACTGTTACTCTGCTTATATGTTGACAAATCCCACCTTATGTGCTCTAGGTGATTCCAATAGCTCAATTGAAATTGTTTTTAACAAAAATGCCAATGAAGATATCAAAGAAAATAAAAGTTGGGTCAGGTGTGAGTAATCGGACCCTTTGGCATCTTTGTGTCTTCCATATAGTGAAGATGGCTGGAGCTCGCTGATCTGAGTGTTGAACATGGAGTAGTGTCAAGCCATGTGCTGGAGTTCACGCCACTGGTACAAGCATGAAGTTTGCAATAGTCAGGGCGCACGGACCTGCTGTCAAAGCTTTGAATCAGCAATTCGGTACTCTTGCATCTGCAGCAAATTAGCGCCCAACTCATGTGCAGCAGTTCTTTTTGATGAAAAGTTGCTAACACAAATTTGTTTTTTTTTGTTCAATATCTTTATTATTTTAAAAAGTAAGAATTCATACTGTTATAATAAAGTGCAATACAATAGAGTAGAATGGTCAATAGACAAGTAAAGCATTTTAAAAAATATAGACACCACAATAGAATTATGTCAGAAAAATAATGATATCTCAAAAAGTACCGAGTCAATATATAATATCCAAGGATTATCTCATACTAGATTGATAACAAAAAATTAGATGTATTGCACAGAAACAAAAAAAATCAGAATAAAAAAAAAAAGAGAAAAGGAAAGAATAGAAAGAAGAAGAAGAAAGAAGAAGGAACAAGGAAAGAAAGGAAGAAAAAGAAGTTGCAAACACAGTTTTAAGTCTTTTAGTCAATCTCCTTAGCGACTGGCTACAAGAGGTAAACAGCACCAAGGGTCTCCCCACAACACTCACCAAAACCCTTATTTCAGCAGGAACTCGAGGTCAATCCACACCAAGAGTCCCATAGGTTTCTTGCAGGTAGAATGCTTCCTACTGCAGCAGAACAAGATGCCTCTGCAAGGATCTGGAAGTGGCCAGGAACAACCGTGATAACCATTTGTGGGGCGGTGCTTCCTCCTTTTCTAAGTGCAAGGTGCTACTGAGACACAGAGGACATAGTAGGGGAATTTGAAACATGCAAACATATACCATAGAGGGAAAGCTACTTTCCAATCACCCTCAAATTCCGACACCAAAATACACATCCCTTTACTACCTAATGATGTACAACCTGCACGAATATGACAACCTTAATAATGAAAATCTTTCAGAGGCGTTGGCACAGAAAAATTATAACCTGGGGGAAGAGTGGAAAAGGCCACACGTCTTCTTTATGCTTGCCTATTCTAAAAACAGGGAACTGTGGTTCTTAACCTGTGGTCTAGAAATACCTGGGGTCCCAGATGCTAACTCAGGTGGTCCCCGACTGCTTGGAAAATAAATAATATTAACAGATTAATACAGTGTACATAAATAAAGTTGGAAAATTGAAAATCACACAGACTATAGTGTATAGTATGAAAGTGTGGTCTCAAATGAATTCACAAAAGTTCTAACCTTCCCATTAAACTTTGGATTTGTTTATATTGGTTTGTGAATTAAATAAAATATTTCCTCATTTATGTATTTGTTTGATTAATGCTTCCCTATTTGTGTGTATTGTTTTGTGGTTCAAATCATTGCATTTGCTTAGGCACCCGGAATTCAATAATGACTTAGTCGTGGTCGCCAAATTCCAATCAATGGTTCCGTGTGGGTCCTCAGATTCCAGTAACAATTAAGTGGGGCGTACCCAGATTCCAGTACTGATTAAGTGGGGGTCCACAGAAGTCAAATCGGTTAAGAACATCTGCCCTAGAGAACACAGAATATCAGCACATTTTCCTTCCCGCTACTGCCCCGACCTATGATATGGACGTGAGTATCTGAAGTTTGGGATGGGCTTCAGTACGTATGGTCTAAACAGGAAAGTTAGCAAGTTTTTGTATAGGAAACAGAGTATTTACTGGACCTCTTTGCCCACACGCCCTAATGTGTCTTCCTTGGAAAAGTCAAATTGTCCTCTGGAACACCTGAATTCTTAAACAGTCTTCTTACAGGCAAAAAAAAAAAAAAAAAAAAAAAAGATGGATTACACTTTAATCCCAGCTGAGCTGGAAGAAGTAGTAAAAGGGCGTCCCCACCCGTCTAAACCAGTAAGCGATATCCAAAGTAGAAATTAATTGGATCGCTTTTCACAGCGCTGCATTTCTGTAAATGCGCTGCATACTGCCAGACTACCGCCACCATCAAAAGAATAATTCACGGAAAGAATTTATAGGATGCACTTTTAGGAAAAGGAGCTGCAGTTTTGAGCTGGGTGCCTCATCATTCGTAACACTGAGAAGACTTTAAAAAATGTCTAGTCTTGGCGTGGCTCACTCAGCTATGCTGATTATGCGTACAGATGTCCAGGTTTGAAGACTGTGTTGAATAGAAATCGGAGTATCCAACATTTTTAAGTGATAGAAAAATGTATATTACTTCACCAAGTCTTTACTGAAACATAGCAAGTCCATACCAAGTCAAAAGATCTGCCCTAAAGGTCAGATGAAAACCATTTTAAGACAACAAATCGTCTCTGCTGTCGGAGTCTTGTTCAGCAGGCATCAGACACAAAAACACAGCACAAAAAGACACAGAATAAAAATTACAAAAACACAAAAGCACAAATAAGCAGGAGAAATAAATATACATTATAGGTGATTTCCTACCGGACTAATTCTTTAAGCAAAACTCTAAGAATACAAAGGACACCTTGTGGAAGAGGAGTAGTGACTCCCTATCATTTTCTGAAAGAATTCTTGGTCCGTAGTGGAAGGTGGAAGTTAAGGAGGAGGAGAAGAAGGTGTCCCTTTGTATGGAGGACACTGAAGACCAGTTAGCATGGGGCTTGGAGGGTGTCTGGGTGGGCCGTGGTGCACACTGTTTCTACAAGCATTGTAAACATTGAGGAAGGCGTCACAGCCACCACGGCTACCCGCCATATTGTTACCGGCTAGAGACAACCTATGCACCAAAGAGGCTCACGCCCTAGGCCCACCTTAGTCCCGATGCTGCACTCACCAGCATCCAGGCAAAGCAGGGAAACCCGCCTCAGCAGACTGGCCTAGCTACAGCATATCCTGGACACTAGTTTGACTTTTTTAGTGTCTGCCTCCACCGCCCTTTTTTGGGGAGGGAGGGGTAGATGGGCTGAGCTTCCAAATCGGTCAGATATAAATGCAAACTTGCATCTAAAATTCAACTCTAATTCTGATGTAGGGTGAGTAAACCAATTAAATAGCTCACTTTGCCTTACAGGTTTGACTGGAAAATTAGACCCATTAAAGTCAGGAGTACGACAGGCTTCTTGCATTTCTCCTGTGCCATCACACCATGTGCTTTACTAATGCAATGGTATAGCACATTGGCTTCACTGTTCATACAGGAAGTCTGCATCTGACTTCACTACAACTGGCTCCAACTCCATCAGTGCTCACTGTAGGGACTCCTCTTTGAACTCTGGAACTTGTGCTTCGGTTTTCTCCATTAGCAGCATGCACTTTTAAGTCTCACCTTACATAGGGGCTGTAGACTGAAAAACCAGGACTGAATGAAATGGAGTCTCATACCCTGCAGCCATTTGGATTGAAAGTTATGTTACTTTAGAACAAGTATTTAACACACTTCAGAAGCTCTAGGATACAATCAAAACTCTACATTAAAATATGAGTTTGATACACAATCACGGGCAACATGAGTAAGCGGGTCACTCACAATTAAATTTCGTTTGACCCATCAAAAGTTAGTTGGGTCTGATTATCAGGAACTATAAAGTCTTATGCAAAGGGTACATCTCTTAGGCTGTCATTACGAGGGAGTATCTTTACTCCAACGCCAAATCAGTGTTGGAGGCTTCATGTAACTATAAGAGAGTGCCTATATTCATCTAACTTGACCATTGGCTAGATAACCACCAGTGTAAACTATAGGAGTTTGGGAAACATGGTGGAGAGATGAGAGATCTGCCCACACAAGGCACACATTATCAACAAAGGCTTTGGCATGAGTACTCTTCGAAGTTGGTGCTTTTCAAATCCAGAAGTTGACAAAGCTTTAAATCTTACAACATGCGGGATCACAGGAGGCTGCAGTTAGTTCCAATACTTATTGCAAGAATCATACGAATAAGGTCTATGGGTGCAAGATTGAAAGGTGGAGAAAAAGAAATTACTTTCCACGTAAGATTATAAAAATATTCACATTTGAACTTTTTGTGAGTCTTCTGTCGCGACGTTCAGATCAGAAGAAAACCGAGCAAGAGAGTCAGGCACAACTGGAAAATGTACAATTGGGAGAAAATGATCATCAATCACCTACTCTCATACAGCCCAGGACGCTGTGCTAGCCCGGTCTGCTTGTGCTCAACCTGTTTATACGAGGATTTGCTATCAGTTATACTTACAATCTTTAGTATGACAGCATGTATCCGGCATGTCTGCATCGGACTTTCAACGCCCAACGAGGCTTACCTCACATCAACTGAGGTGGCCCCTGAATTTCTACAGTGAAAGCACCATTAACATTGTCTGCCAACTAACAGAGCTATAAAAGGGAAACAAGCATTGGAAATGCAATAGGTCTCGCAATAGAATAGTTAGACATTTTTCTTTTTGCAAATGGAAGAGTGGCGTTGCGTGGATGAGTGGCGTTGCGTGGATGAGTGGCGTTGCGTGGATGAGTGGCGTTGCGTGGATGAGTGGCGTGCGTGAGTGGCGTTGCGTGTGTGAGTGAGTGGCGTTGCGTGTGTGAGTGGCGTTGCGTGTGTGAGTGGCGTTGCGTGTGTGAGTGGCGTAGCGTGTGTGAGTGGCGTAGCGTGTGTGAGTGGCGTAGCGTGTGTGAAGGATTGGTAGTGCGGGCACTGCTGCTTGGGGTATCTGCGAGATTTGTGTAAGTAAATGGAGAGGGGGAGAGAGTTGTAAGAGAGAGTGAAAGAGGCAGAATCGTTGAGAGGAAAAGAAAGTGCGAATCTGTAAGCTGAGAGATGTGGCATAACAGAAGGATTGGTAGTGCGGGCACTGCTGCTTGGGGTATCTGCGAGATTTGTGTAAGTAAATGGAGAGGGGGAGAGAGTTGGAAGAGAGAGTGAAAGAGGCAGAAACGTGGAGAGTAAAAGAAAGAGCGAAGGAATATGTAAGCTGAGAGATGTGGCATAACAGAAGGATTGGTAGTGCGGGCACTGCTGCTTGGGGTATCTGCGAGATTTGTGTAAGTAAATGGAGAGGGGGGAGAGAGTTGGAAGAGAGTGAAAGAGGCAGAAACGTGGAGAGTAAAAGAAAGAGCGAAGGAATCTGTAAGCTGAGAGATGTGGCATAACAGAAGGATTGGTAGTGCGGGCACTGCTGCTTGGGGTATCTGCGAGATTTGTGTAAGTAAATGGAGAGGGGGGAGAGAGTTGGAAGAGAGAGTGAAAGAGGCAGAAACGTGGAGAGTAAAAGAAAGAGCGAAGCAATATGTAAGCTGAGAGATGTGGCATAACAGAAGGATTGGTAGTGCGGGCACTGCTGCTTAGGGTTTCTGCGAGATTTGTGTAAGTAAATGGAGAGGGGGGAGAGAGTTGGAAGAGAGAGTGAAAGAGGCAGAAACGTGGAGAGTAAAAGAAAGAGCGAAGGAATATGTAAGCTGAGAGATGTGGCATAACAGAAGGATTGGTAGTGCGGGCACTGCTGCTTGGGGTATCTGCGAGATTTGTGTAAGTAAATGGAGAGGGGGGAGAGAGTTGGAAGAGAGAGTGAAAGAGGCAGAAACGTGGAGAGTAAAAGAAAGAGCGAAGGAATATGTAAGCCGAGAGATGTGGCATAACAGAAGGATTGGTAGTGCGGGCACTGCTGCTTGGGGTATCTGCGAGATTTGTGTAAGTAAATGGAGAGGGGGGAGAGAGTTGGAAGAGAGAGTGAAAGAGGCAGAAACGTGGAGAGTAAAAGAAAGAGCGAAGGAATATGTAAGCTGAGAGATGTGGCATAACAGAAGGATTGGTAGTGAGGCAGCTCGGGGTATCTGCGAGATTTGTGTAAGTAAATGGAGAGGGGAGAGAGAGTTGGAAGAGAGTGAAAGAGGCAGAAACGTGGAGAGTAAAAGAAAGAGCGAAGGAATCTGTAAGCTAAGAGATGTGGCATAACAGAAGGATTGGTAGTGAGGCAGCTCGGGGTATCTGCGAGATTTGTGTAAGTAAATGGAGAGGGGGGAGAGAGTTGGAAGAGAGAGTGAAAGAGGCAGAAACGTGGAGAGTAAAAGAAAGAGCGAAGGAATATGTAAGCTGAGAGATGTGGCATAACAGAAGGATTGGTAGTGCGGGCACTGCTGCTTGGGGTATCTGCGAGATTTGTGTAAGTAAATGGAGAGGGGGGAGAGAGTTGGAAGAGAGAGTGAAAGAGGCAGAAACGTGGAGAGTAAAAGAAAGAGCGAAGGAATATGTAAGCTGGGAGATGTGGCATAACAGAAGGATTGGTAGTGCGGGCACTGCTGCTTGGGGTATCTGCGAGATTTGTGTAAGTAAATGGAGAGGGGGGAAGAGAGTTGGAAGAGAGAGTGAAAGAGGCAGAAACGTGGAGAGTAAAAGAAAGAGCGAAGGAATATGTAAGCTGAGAGATGTGGCATAACAGAAGGATTGGTAGTGCGGGCACTGCTGCTTGGGGTATCTGCGAGATTTGTGTAAGTAAATGGAGAGGGGGGAGAGAGTTGGAAGAGAGAGTGAAAGAGGCAGAAACGTGGAGAGTAAAAGAAAGAGCGAAGGAATATGTAAGCTGAGAGATGTGGCATAACAGAAGGATTGGTAGTGCGGGCACTGCTGCTTGGGGTATCTGCGAGATTTGTGTAAGTAAATGGAGAGGGGGGAGAGAGTTGGAAGAGAGAGTGAAAGAGGCAGAAACGTGGAGAGTAAAAGAAAGAGCGAAGGAATATGTAAGCTGAGAGATGTGGCATAACAGAAGGATTGGTAGTGAGGCAGCTTGGGGTATCTGCGAGATTTGTGTAAGTAAATGGAGAGGGGGGAGAGAGTTGGAAGAGAGTGAAAGAGGCAGAAACGTGGAGAGTAAAAGAAAGAGCGAAGGAATCTGTAAGCTAAGAGATGTGGCATAACAGAAGGATTGGTAGTGCGGGCACTGCTGCTTGGGGTATCTGCGAGATTTGTGTAAGTAAATGGAGAGGGGGGAAGAGAGTTGGAAGAGAGAGTGAAAGAGGCAGAAACGTGGAGAGTAAAAGAAAGAGCGAAGGAATATGTAAGCTGAGAGATGTGGCATAACAGAAGGATTGGTAGTGCGGGCACTGCTGCTTGGGGTATCTGCGAGATTTGTGTAAGTAAATGGAGAGGGGGGAGAGAGTTGGAAGAGAGTGAAAGAGGCAGAAACGTGGAGAGTAAAAGAAAGAGCGAAGGACTATGTAAGCTGAGAGATGTGGCATAACAGAAGGCTTGGTAGTGCGGGCACTGCTGCTTGTGGTATCTGCGAGATTTGTGTAAGTAAATGGAGAGGGGGGAGAGAGTTGTAAGAGAGAGTGAAAGAGGCAGAAACGTTGATAGGAAAAGAAAGTGCGAATCTGTAAGCTGGGAGATGTGGCATAACAGAAGGATTGGTAGTGCGGGCACTGCTGCTTGGGGTATCTGCGAGATTTGTGTAAGTAAATGGAGAGGGGGGAGAGAGTTGGAAGAGAGAGTGAAAGAGGCAGAAACGTGGAGAGTAAAAGAAAGAGCGAAGGAATATGTAAGCTGAGAGATGTGGCATAACAGAAGGATTGGTAGTGCGGGCACTGCTGCTTAGGGTTTCTGCGAGATTTGTGTAAGTAAATGGAGAGGGGGGAGAGAGTTGGAAGAGAGAGTGAAAGAGGCTGGGACTGGCTGTATGTGGTATATAGGGGAATTGTGGTGTGTAAGGGAATTGTGTTGTGGAGTGCAATGATCTGGTCACTTGTGGTCAATGCGATAATAACTGTATAAAAGACAGCTGCAGCGTGGGAGAAAGGCAGCATTTCACAGATGCCTGTGTGTATTATATACATCTGGGCAACAGGGAAAAACAAGGCTGAATCACCACTCAATCAATAATGCAATAGCTCTGCCGCTGCATTGTCCCCTTCAGACTCCTGAGGAAATCCTGGGGCAGGTTGAATCCCCGGTAGGGCTCTGGGCATCAGCCACATCACGCAGCCTAGTGTGGATTTCCCCCACAGGATTCTGGTATTGGGGCTGGGGGACTGCAAAACTGGTTGTCCATCTGCTGAGTGAACTACAATGTCCAAGGACAGACGGCACAGTCAGGGAAGGAATGCAAAGAATTCACAGGAAGAGGAACTAGGAAAGGCGGTGGGAGAGAGAAAAGGAAGATGGGGGGGGAGGAAGAGGACAAGAGAGAAAGGAGCAGAAGAGGCGAAGAGGAGAAGCATTAGGGAGAGGAAGGTGGGCAAGAGGAGGAAGAGGAAAGGAGAGAAAGGAAGAGAAGAGGGGAGCAGCGAAAGTGAAATGGGGGAAGGAAGAATTAGAGCAGGAATGGGGAGAGGGGGTGAGTGAGTGCTGGAGCATAGACAGAATGAGAACAGAAGTAGATATTACTAGAGTGGGGGGTGAAAGGCGGTGGAGAGCAAGAGATCACGGTAGTAACGAATGAGTAAAGAAAGGACGGGCGGAGAGAGCTGCAATAAATGCAAGCAAGAAAGAAAGTGGGGCAGATGCAGGGTACGGATCTGGGACAGGCAGGAGACTGCAAAGTCTGAGAAGAAAAGAGAAGTGTGGAGAGAAAAAAATTGTACACGCCAACGTGATGTGTAATTGTAAAGCACATGTCCCCCCTTTGTGGTATCTTGGTGCTTAAAATATAGGTGTTCAATGAAACATAAGGTTGATTAAAAAAAAGGAACATTGAGGTATAAGAATTAAAGAGTCAGCGATCTGACTAAGACGTGAATCTGTGGCACTGGGAAAAACATTCCTGAGATGGAAAATTAGGCCACTGAGCCATCAGACATCGGGAAAGATATACACAGAAGCGAGACAGGAAGAAGAGACCATCAAACGCATGTCACTGAGAGACTACCATCACAAAACTCCTCAAGCAAGGACACATGAGGTCACTTACGAGCGCCGAGATGGACTGCGGAGACTGGCACTCAGTGAAAATTGTCCTGCTTTCTGCTGCATGACCACTAGTCACAATCTCACACCGTGTAGACTCCACAGCAACGAAAACAAGCCAGAAACTAGAAAGATATTTGTAAAGACAATGTGTGCATTGCAAACATGTAATTTGCATAAAGCACACCACACAGCAGTTTTTTTTCTGAGCACTGTGTACTGCAGACCCCTTGAAGAAAGCCCCGGGCATTGAAGAACGCACAGGGCAAATGTGCCCTGTCAAGCGCAAGCCTTTAACTCTGCCCTGGCTAAGCAGAGTCGGGTAGGTACCGCAGAGAGGGAGCACCGTCAATGAATGGCGAGTGTCGCCCTGCTCGGATGCCACCAGCAGTGAACCGGGTGCTAGCAGCGGTAAACCGGTAGCTTACAGTGGCTTACTTATCTTATCTTCGTCTATGCTGGGGTGAGACCTTAAAAGCAGAGGTAATTAAAGAGCGAAAGATGGGTAGCTGCAAGCAGGAACGGCGTGAAGAGAAGTTGTGTGATGATGCAACATGCACAAGGCGGGCAGGGGAGGGGGTGGGTAGCTGCAAGCAGGAACGGCGTGAAGAGAAGTTGTGTGATGATGCAACATGCACAAGGCGGGCAGGGGAGGGGGCGGAGCGGGGAGAGCGGCATGTGGGTGTTAAGAAGCAAAAGGCGGGCAGGGGAGGGGGTGGGTAGCTGCAAGCAGGAACGGCGTGAAGAGAAGTTGTGTGATGATGCAACATGCACAAGGCGGGCAGGGGAGGGGGCGGAGCGGGGAGAGCGGCATGTGGGTGTTAAGAAGCCGGGCCTTTGAAGTGAAGCTAAGCTTCACTTCAAAAGGTGTCGGAGGAATGCGGCTGAGGGAACAGACGGCGATTGTGGCTGTGCACGCGCTTTTAAGCTCAATGCACATGCGCATTGAGCTTAAAAGTCACGGGCACTTCAAGTAATCGCCACGATTCCTTGCTTCTTAGTTAAAGGTTGTTTAAGCCGCAATAGGCTCGCAAGCTCGATGCGCATGCGCATCGACAGGCGAGACCTAAAAACGTGTCGGATAGCTGGCTTCCAGGCGTGCTTTGCTGCACAAACTGGAAGAAGCACGACTATTCCACTACTTTGCACACATTGCACTCTCATATTTTATTTCAACATAATAATCCTGTAGAACACTGCCACATCCAGAACAGCCCTCTAGAACACTGCAGCAACTAGAAAGAGCCCTTCAGAACACTGCTGTGTCCACAAACAGCCATCCAGAACACTGCCGCATCCACAAACAGCCCTCCAGAACACTGCCGCGTCCACAAACAGCCCTCCAGAACACTGCCGCGTCCACAAACAGCCCTCCAGAACACGGCCATGTCCACAAACAGCCCTCTAGAATACTGCTGCGTCCACAGCAGCCCTCTAGAGCACTGCTGTGCCCACAAACGGCCCTCTAGAACACTGCTGTGCCCACAAACCGCCCTCTAGAACACTGCTGTGCCCACAAACAGCCCTCTAGAACACTGCTGCGCCCACAACAGCCTTCTCGATCACTGCCATGTCCACAAACAGCCCTCTAGAATACTGCTGCGTCCACAGCAGCCCTCTAGAACACTGCTGTGCCCACAAACGGCCCTCTAGAACACTGCCATGTTCACAACAGCCTCCTAGAACACTGCTGTGTCCACAAACAGCCCTCTAGAACAATGCAGCGTCCACAACAGCCTTCTAGAACTCTGCCGCATACACAAACAGCCCTCTAGAATACTGCTGTGTCCCCAAACAGCCCTCTAGAACACTGCCGTGTTCACAAACAGCTCTCTAGCACACTGCAGCATCCAAAAACAGCCCTCTAGAACACTGCTGCGTCCACAAACAGCCCTCTAGAACATTGCTGCATACACAAACAGCCCTCTAGAACACTGCCGCATACACAACAGCCCTCTAGAACACTGCCACATTCACAACAGCCCTCTAGAACACTGCCACATTCACAACAGCCCTCTAGAACACTGCCACGTTCATAACAGTCCTCTAGAACACTGCACATCCACAACACCCCCCTAGAACACTGCTGCATCCACAACAGCCCTCTAGAACACTGCTGCATCCACAACATCCCCCTAGAACACTGCTGCATCCACAACAGCCCTCTAGAACACTGCTGCATCCACAACAGCCCTCTAGAACACTGCAGTGTGCACAACAGCCCTCTAGAACACCGCCACATCCACAACAGCGCTCTAGAATACTGCAGCTTTCACAACAGCCCTCTAGAATACTGTAGCGTTTACAACAGTCCACTAGAATACTGCCACATCCACAATAGCCCCCTGGAATACTGGAGCACGCACAACAGCCCTCTAGAATACTATCAGAGCCACAACAACACTGTAGAGTAGCGCAATACTGCCATATCCACAACAGCCCTCTAGAATACTACTGTGTTCACAAGAGCCCTATAGAATACTGTCATATCCATAACAGCTTCCCTGAAGGTAAACATCGTTTAGAACGAGGTGTTTACACCGCAGTGCCTTATAACGCTGCCATTACAACGCAAGTCGTTACTACGACTTGCGCTGGATGGCGCTGTTCGGCAAGGAATGTTGTAATTTTATATTCCAACACCTTCCCTACTGTTACGTGGACTGGTGTTGGAATATAAAATTATAAGATTCCAAAATCCGTGCCCTCCAACGCAAGTCGTTGTAACGACTTGCGTTGTAATGCCCGCGTTGTCAAGTACCGCGATCTTTTAGATCGTGTTGTACTGACTTACATCCTCCCTGAATAATGGCAAATGCACGAGAGCCCTCTAGAATACAGCCAGAGCCAAAACAACCCTGTAGAATAGCGCAATACCCCCAACAGTCATCTAGAATAGTTCCACAGTCACAACAGCCCTCAAGAATACAGCGACATTCACAATAACCCCCAAGAATACTGGCACACGCACAAGAGCCCTCTAGAACACGATCAGAGCCACAACAACACTGTAGAATACCACAGAACCCACAACAGCCATCTACAATACTGCCACATTCACAACAGGCCTCTACAATACTGCCACATTCACAACAGCCCTCTAGAATACTGCCACATTCACAAAAGCCCTTTAGAATACTGCCACATTCACAACATCCCTCTAGAATACTGCCACATTCACAACATCCCTCTAGAATATTGCCATATCCACAACATGCCTCTAGAATATTGCCATAGCCACAACAGCCCTCTAGAATACGACCACATTCATCACAGCCCTCTAGAATACTGCCACATTCACAACAGCCCTCTAGAATACTGCCACATTCACAACAGCCCTCTAGAATACTGCCACATTCACAACAGCCCTCTAGAATACTGCCACATTCACAACAGCCCTCTAGAATACTGCCACACTCACCACAGCCCTCTAGAGTACTGCCACATTCACAACAGCCCTCTAGAATACTGGCATACCCACAACAGCCTCCCTGAACAATGGCACATGCACGAGAGCCCTCTGGAATACTGCCAGAACCACAACAGCCCTCAAGAATAATATCATATCCACAACAGCTTCCCTGAATAATGGCACATGCACGAGAGCCCTCTAGAATACTGCCACATTCACAAAAGCCCTTTAGAATACTGCCACATTCACAACATCCCTCTAGAATACTGCCACATTCACAACATCCCTCTAGAATACTGCCACATTCACAACATCCCTCTAGAATATTGCCATATCCACAACATCCCTCTAGAATATTGCCATATCCACAACAGCCCTCTAGAATACGACCACATTCACCACAGCCCTCTAGAATACTGCCACATTCACAACAACCCTCTAGAATACTGCCACATTCACAACAACCCTCTAGAATACTGCCACATTCACAACAGCCCTCTAGAATACTGCCATACTCACCACAGCCATCTAGTATACTGCCACATTCACAACAGCCCTCTAGAATACTGGCATACCCACAACAGCCTCCCTGAACAATGGCACATGCACGAGAGCCCTCTGGAATACTGCCAGAACCACAACAGCCCTCAAGAATAATATCATATCCACAACAGCTTCCCTGAATAATGGCACATGCACGAGAGCCCTCTAGAATACTGCCACATTCACCACAGCCATCTAGAATACTGCCAGAGCCACAACAGCCCTCTAGAATAATATAATATCCACAACAGCTTCCCTGAATAATTGAATTGAATTGAATTGAATACGCTCTTCTATAGCGCATGGCTACCCTGAGGCATCCCAGCGCTGTAAGACCCAAGGACAGGAGAGGACAATCAGTGGAACAACAATGTCTTCAATCGCTTCCTGAATGCCAGATGATTAGTTTCCAGCCTGATGTTATCTGGGAGTTTGTTCCAGCCCTTGGCTACATGGAAGGAGAGCTGGCGGCCGCCCATACGGGCTCGCTTCACCCTTGGTACCACCAGCAAATTTCGCTGATTGGATCTCAGGGATCTGTGGGATTGATGATGGCAGAACAGGGGCTGAAGGATGGTAGGACCGACATTACCGATGGACTTATGCACCATGCAGAATGTATTAAACATGATCCTTTCCTGAATCGGCAGCCAGTGGAGCGACCGAAGAACCGCCTTCGCCGAACAGCGTCTAGAAAGATTCATAAGCATCCGAGCTGCACAATTTTGCACTGTTTGAAGGATTTGAATGGAGCCTACTGGAGCTCCTAAATAGATGGCGTTAGCATAGTCCAGTCGCGAAAGAATCAGCGACTGGACCAGCACACGTCTGGCCTCCACAGGAAGAAGGAGCAGCACTTTCCTGATGACCCTAAGCAGTCCATAACAGGTCGCCGCCACCTTGTTGGCCTGGAATCCCAAGGTGGTGTCCAACCAGACCCCAGGCTCTTTATCTGGGTCTTAGGGGTGGGAGGGGGACCCAGACAGTGTGGCCACCATGGGTCAAGGTTGATGGGGGCTTTATAACCCAGGAGCATGATGTCAGTTTTGGCCCCATTTACCTTTAGAAACGAAGCCGTCATCCACTCCAAAACTTTGGTGAGACATGGGGTCAAATTATTGCTCCCCTGGTCTAAAGTATCATCCCTTGCTAGGGAGAAGACCAACTGCGTATCATCAGCGTAGGTGATGGGCTGAATTCCCCAGGGAAGCACCACCTCAGCCAGTGGTCTCATGTAGATGTTAAACATGGTAGGACTGAGAGAGGATCCCTGGGGAACGCCGTGATACAATTGCAGTTGGTCCAATGATACCCCCCCTCAAAATCGGAGAAGAATCTCTCCGCTAGAAAGGACTGGAGCCATTTGAGGGCCATTCCGGAATCCCGGAGGCGCTGAAGCAGGAGTGGATGATTGACAGTGTCGAAGGCTGCGCTGAGGTCCAACAGGACCACCCCCGCGCAGCCCCAGTCATCCACAATACTCCTAGTCGCCTCCACCACTGCCACCAGGGCAGTCTCCGTGCCCTGTTTGGCTCTAAATCCCGTCCGAGAGGAATGGAGTGCACCCGTGGTCTCAACAAATGAGGAGAGGATCTGATTGACGTGTCTTTCAGCTATCTTACTCAGGCCCGGTAACAGCGAGATAGGCCTGTAGTTAGCTAAATATTCTGTGTCCAAGTTTTTTTTTTTTTTAAAAGGGTCTTAACTTTCGCCATCTTCCAGGAAGAGGGCACCACTCCCGATTCCAAGGACGAGTTAATGACCTGCGTAATAACGGGGCACACCGTCCTTGATACCTGCTTAAGAGATGCAGGCGGTGCAGCATCCAGAGGGGAACCCGATTTGAGGTTACTGAGGAGTCTTTCCACAGTGGCCAAGTCGAGTGGCGGGAAGGCGTCGAGTCTTACACATGCGTCTGAAGCATCCTCCTCCGGAGTCCCATCCTCGCTCTCCGTAAGGCCAAAGGCCTGTACGGTTGACTCAAAGCCAGCATAGATATTAGACACCTTGGCTGCAAAAAAGGCAGCCAAGTCATCACACCGTTTTTGGGGATCTGGAGGGTCAGTAATGGCCAGGGGGGGAGTAACCAGGGCTTGAAATATTTTAAAAATTTCTCTTGGCCTATAGGCTTCTTCCGTGATTTTAACCTGAAAATACGACGATTGGGCGATTTTTAGTTGATTTTTATATAGTCTTAGCTCTGACCTATATTCCTTTTTGGAGGCAGTTGCGAAATCATTTCCTCCATTTCCTCTCCGCCCTTTTACAACGTTGTTTTAGCTCCTTGAGTTCCCTAGACTACCAAGGTTGTTTACTTGGGCCTGTCCGATGGTGGACCACTGTTTTGGGCAGAGTGGAATCTAAGGTTGAGGTAAGCCACTCGTTATAGGCCTCTTTGGCGATAACGGGGTTATCGTGAGGTACCGGGGGGGACCTCCTCAAGGAGTCCTCCCAATCCTCCACTGAGAGCCTCGAAAATTCGGCTAACTTTATTTGATAGACTAGCTATATGATTTTGGTCAACTGGAGACCAAGCAAAACAAAGCAGGCAGAGCATGGTCCGACCACGGAAGAAAACTAGGTTGGTCACAGCTGATGTTACCAAGGTTGGTGAAAAAATGATCTAAAAGATGTCCTGCTGTATGTGTATGGCCGGCCATTATTTGTTCCAGGTGCACTACTCCAAAAGTGTCCAACAGACACTGTGATGCAGCGGCATCTACCTCATCCAGATGTATATTAAGGTGACCCAGAATAGTAAAATTGGGTGAACTACTAATGGAGAAGGAGATCATATCCAGTAACTTGTTACAGAAACCGCGGTGGTCGCCCGGAGGTCTATAGACAAGAATGCCTGAAACAGTACAAGAAGGAGAGAAGGAGATAGAAAAACCTAAGCTCTCGCATTCCAGAAGTGGGTTCTCTGATGTTCTACATGCAAAAGTGTTCTTAAAAACAATAACCACTCCTCCTCCACGTCCAGTTTGGCGGTCCTGCCTAATAATTGAGTAACTGGGCGGTAAGGCCCGGACGACGTCCGGATCTGATGCCTCGGTTAGCCACGTCTCAGTTAAAAATAGGGCATCTAGGTCTCGTTCCTCCAAAAGCATACGAATTTCCACCGCATGTCTCGGGAGTGAGCGGCAATTTAATAAGGCAAATGAATGAGGTTTCGTTTTACCATTCACTGGCCTTATTTGGTTGCAAAACGGACACAAGATCCTTACCTCCTCTAATGGCACATGCACGTGAACCCTCTAGAATACTGCCACATTCACAACAGCCCTTTAGAATATTGCCATATCCACAACAGCCCTCTAGAATACTGCCACACTCACCACAGCCCTCTAGAATACAGCCACACTCACCACAGCCCTCTAGAATACTGCCACACTCACCACAGCCCTCTAGAATACTGCCACATTCACAACAGCCATCTAGTATACTGCCACATTCACAACAGCCCTCTAGAGTACTGCCACATTCACAACAGCCCTCTAGAATACTGGCATACCCACAACAGCCTCCCTGAACAATGGCACATGCACGAGAGCCCTCTAGAATACTGCCAGAGCCACAACAGCCCTCTAGAATAATATTATATCCACAACAGCTTCCCTGAATAATGTCACATGCACGAGAGCCCTCTAGAATACTGCCACATTCACCACAGCCCTCTAGAATACTGCCACATTCACAACAGCTCTCTAGAATACTGCCGCATTAACAGCCCTCTAGAATGCTTCCACATATACCACAGCCCTCTAGAATGCTGCCACATTCACCACAGCCCTCTAGAATACTGCCACATTCACCACACCCCTCTAGAATACTGCCACATTCACAACAGCCCTTTAGAATACTGCCATATCCACAACAGCCATCTAGAATACTGCCACATTCACAAGAGCCCTCTATACTGGCATACCCACAACAGCCTCCCTGAACAATGGCACATGCATGAGAGCCTTTCAGAATATTGCCATATCCACAACAGCCCTCTAGAATACTGCCACATTCACAACAGCCCTCTAGAATACTGCCACATTCACAACATCCCTATAGAATACTGCCACATTCACCACAGCCCTTTAGAATATTGCCACATTTACAACAGCTCCCTAGAAGACTGCCACATTTACAACAGCCCTCTAGAATACTGCCAGAGCCACAACAGTCCTCTAGAATATCATATCCACAACAGCTTCCCTGAATAATGGCACATGCACGAGAGCCCTCTAGAATACTGCCAGAGCCACAACAGCTCTCTAGAATAATATCATATCCACAACAGCTTCCCTGAATAATGGCACATGCACGAGAGCCCTCTAGAATACTGCCACATTCACCACAGCCCTCTAGAATACTGCCACATTCACCACAGCCCTTTAGAATATTGCCATATTCACAACAGCCATCTAGAATACTGCCACATTCACAACAGCCCTCTAGAATATTATCATATCCACAACAGCCCTCCAGAATACCGCCACATTCACAACAGCCCTTTAGAATACTGCCATATCCACAACAGCCCTCCAGAATACCGCCACATTCACAACAGCCCTCTAGAACACTGCCACATTCACCACAGCCATCTAGAATACTGCCACATTCACAACAGCCATCTAGAATACTGCCACATTCACAACAGCCCTCTAGAATACTGGCATACCCACAACAGCCTCCCTAAACAATGGCACATGCACAAGAGCCCTCTAGTATACTGCTAGAGTCACAACAGCCCTCTAGAATAATATAATATCCACAACAGCTTCCCTAAATAAAGGCACATGCACGAGAGCCCTCTAGAATACTGCCACATTCACCACAGCCCTCTAGAATACTGCCACATTCACAACAGCCATCTAGTATACTGCCACATTCACAACAGCCCTCTAGAGTACTGCCACATTCACAACAGCCCTCTAGAATACTGGCATACCCACAACAGCCTCCCTGAACAATGGCACATGCACGAGAGCCCTCTAGAATACTGCCAGAGCCACAACAGCCCTCTAGAATAATATTATATCCACAACAGCTTCCCTGAATAATGTCACATGCACGAGAGCCCTCTAGAATACTGCCACATTCACCACAGCCCTCTAGAATACTGCCACATTCACAACAGCTCTCTAGAATACTGCCGCATTAACAGCCCTCTAGAATGCTTCCACATATACCACAGCCCTCTAGAATGCTGCCACATTCACCACAGCCCTCTAGAATACTGCCACATTCACCACACCCCTCTAGAATACTGCCACATTCACAACAGCCCTTTAGAATACTGCCATATCCACAACAGCCATCTAGAATACTGCCACATTCACAAGAGCCCTCTATACTGGCATACCCACAACAGCCTCCCTGAACAATGGCACATGCATGAGAGCCTTTCAGAATATTGCCATATCCACAACAGCCCTCTAGAATACTGCCACATTCACAACAGCCCTCTAGAATACTGCCACATTCACAACATCCCTATAGAATACTGCCACATTCACCACAGCCCTTTAGAATATTGCCACATTTACAACAGCTCCCTAGAAGACTGCCACATTTACAACAGCCCTCTAGAATACTGCCAGAGCCACAACAGTCCTCTAGAATATCATATCCACAACAGCTTCCCTGAATAATGGCACATGCACGAGAGCCCTCTAGAATACTGCCAGAGCCACAACAGCTCTCTAGAATAATATCATATCCACAACAGCTTCCCTGAATAATGGCACATGCACGAGAGCCCTCTAGAATACTGCCACATTCACCACAGCCCTCTAGAATACTGCCACATTCACCACAGCCCTTTAGAATATTGCCATATTCACAACAGCCATCTAGAATACTGCCACATTCACAACAGCCCTCTAGAATATTATCATATCCACAACAGCCCTCCAGAATACCGCCACATTCACAACAGCCCTTTAGAATACTGCCATATCCACAACAGCCCTCCAGAATACCGCCACATTCACAACAGCCCTCTAGAACACTGCCACATTCACCACAGCCATCTAGAATACTGCCACATTCACAACAGCCATCTAGAATACTGCCACATTCACAACAGCCCTCTAGAATACTGGCATACCCACAACAGCCTCCCTAAACAATGGCACATGCACAAGAGCCCTCTAGTATACTGCTAGAGTCACAACAGCCCTCTAGAATAATATAATATCCACAACAGCTTCCCTAAATAAAGGCACATGCACGAGAGCCCTCTAGAATACTGCCACATTCACCACAGCCCTCTAGAATACTGCCACATTCACTGGGTGCGGATGACACCCAGATCCTCGTCTCTCTCTCCCAGTCAGCTGCCCCGACTGCCTCCAATTTTAGATCCTGTATGGAGGCAGTCGGGAAATGGATGATTTACATTTCATTAAAACTGAATGGAGAGAAGACGGAGGTGATGGTGTTTGGAGGGAAAGAGGATGTTTGGTCACCTAGTTGGTGGCCAGACTCATTAGGAGCCTGCCCCACCCCTACCTCCTCTGCTAAAAATCTAGGGGTCATGATCGATCCCGCCCTCAACCTGGACAAACAGGTTAACAGAACCATCTCTACCTGTTGGGGCATCATCCACATCCTCAGAAGGATTAGACACTACCTATCTTTGCAGGCAAGGAAACAGCTTACAGTTGCTTTGATTGGCTCCAGGCTGGACAACTGCAATGCGCTGTATGTGGGACTGAACAAAAGTCTACTGCAGCGCTTGCAGGTAGTCCAGAACGCTGCTGCCAGGTTTGTCCTGGACCTCCCTAAACGGGCCTCAGCCACAGCGGCTAGAAAGCTGTTACATTGGCTTCCTGTGGAGGATCGTATCCACTTTAAGACTCTGTGCATGACCTATAGGGCACTAGCTAAAAACAGTCCTACCGGTTTAGGATCCATCTTGTTTCGCTACACTCCTGTTAGGAACTTACGCTCTTCGAGTAGACTTCTTCTGTCAGCCCCCCGTTTCAGGAGAACTAAATGGGGGGGGTAGGGCTTTCTCCACCTTAGCGCCCAAATGGTGGAACTCCCTCCCTTTGGAATTAAGATCCCTTCCTACTCTCCAGGCTTTCAGAAGAGCCTTGAAGACCCACCTTTTTGTGCAGGCCTATATGTAATGGTGATAAGCTCCTGCTTATGATATTAGTTGTTAGGCGCCTTGATACCTTCGGGTTATTGTCTGCGCAATATAGGTCTTACTCAATCAATCAATCAATCAATCAACAGCCATCTAGTATACTGCCACATTCACAACAGCCCTCTAGAGTACTGCCACATTCACAACAGCCCTCTAGAATACTGGCATACCCACAACAGCCTCCCTGAACAATGGCACATGCACGAGAGCCCTCTAGAATACTGCCAGAGCCACAACAGCCCTCTAGAATAATATTATATCCACAACAGCTTCCCTGAATAATGTCACATGCACGAGAGCCCTCTAGAATACTGCCACATTCACAACAGCTCTCTAGAATACTGCCGCATTAACAGCCCTCTAGAATGCTTCCACATATACCACAGCCCTCTAGAATGCTGCCACATTCACCACAGCCCTCTAGAATACTGCCACATTCACCACACCCCTCTAGAATACTGCCACATTCACAACAGCCCTTTAGAATACTGCCATATCCACAACAGCCATCTAGAATACTGCCACATTCACAAGAGCCCTCTATACTGGCATACCCACAACAGCCTCCCTGAACAATGGCACATGCATGAGAGCCTTTCAGAATATTGCCATATCCACAACAGCCCTCTAGAATACTGCCACATTCACAACAGCCCTCTAGAATACTGCCACATTCACAACATCCCTATAGAATACTGCCACATTCACCACAGCCCTTTAGAATATTGCCACATTTACAACAGCTCCCTAGAAGACTGCCACATTTACAACAGCCCTCTAGAATACTGCCAGAGCCACAACAGTCCTCTAGAATATCATATCCACAACAGCTTCCCTGAATAATGGCACATGCACGAGAGCCCTCTAGAATACTGCCAGAGCCACAACAGCTCTCTAGAATAATATCATATCCACAACAGCTTCCCTGAATAATGGCACATGCACGAGAGCCCTCTAGAATACTGCCACATTCACCACAGCCCTCTAGAATACTGCCACATTCACCACAGCCCTTTAGAATATTGCCATATTCACAACAGCCATCTAGAATACTGCCACATTCACAACAGCCCTCTAGAATATTATCATATCCACAACAGCCCTCCAGAATACCGCCACATTCACAACAGCCCTTTAGAATACTGCCATATCCACAACAGCCCTCCAGAATACCGCCACATTCACAACAGCCCTCTAGAACACTGCCACATTCACCACAGCCATCTAGAATACTGCCACATTCACAACAGCCATCTAGAATACTGCCACATTCACAACAGCCCTCTAGAATACTGGCATACCCACAACAGCCTCCCTAAACAATGGCACATGCACAAGAGCCCTCTAGTATTCTGCTAGAGTCACAACAGCCCTCTAGAATAATATAATATCCACAACAGCTTCCCTAAATAAAGGCACATGCACGAGAGCCCTCTAGAATACTGCCACATTCACCACAGCCCTCTAGAATACTGCCACATTCACTGGGTGCGGATGACACCCAGATCCTCGTCTCTCTCTCCCAGTCAGCTGCCCCGACTGCCTCCAATTTTAGATCCTGTATGGAGGCAGTCGGGAAATGGATGATTTACAATTCATTAAAACTGAATGGAGAGAAGACGGAGGTGATGGTGTTTGGAGGGAAAGAGGATGTTTGGTCACCTAGTTGGTGGCCAGACTCATTAGGAGCCTGCCCCACCCCTACCTCCTCTGCTAAAAATCTAGGGGTCATGATCGATCCCGCCCTCAACCTGGACAAACAGGTTAACAGAACCATCTCTACCTGTTGGGGCATCATCCACATCCTCAGAAGGATTAGACACTACCTATCTTTGCAGGCAAGGAAACAGCTTACAGTTGCTTTGATTGGCTCCAGGCTGGACAACTGCAATGCGCTGTATGTGGGACTGAACAAAAGTCTACTGCAGCGCTTGCAGGTAGTCCAGAACGCTGCTGCCAGGTTTGTCCTGGACCTCCCTAAACGGGCCTCAGCCACAGCGGCTAGAAAGCTGTTACATTGGCTTCCTGTGGAGGATCGTATCCACTTTAAGACTCTGTGCATGACCTATAGGGCACTAGCTAAAAACAGTCCTACCGGTTTAGGATCCATCTTGTTTCGCTACACTCCTGTTAGGAACTTACGCTCTTCGAGTAGACTTCTTCTGTCAGCCCCCCGTTTCAGGAGAACTAAATGGGGGGGTAGGGCTTTCTCCACCTTACCGCCCAAATGGTGGAACTCACTCCCTTTGGAATTAAGATCCCTTCCTACTCTCCAGGCTTTCAGAAGAGCCTTGAAGACCCACCTTTTTGTGCAGGCCTATATGTAATGGTGATAAGCTCCTGCTTATGATATTAGTTGTTAGGCGCCTTGATACCTTCGGGTTATTGTCTGCGCAATATAAGTCTTACTCAATCAATCAATCAATCAATCAACAGCCCTCTAGAACACTGCCACATTCACTACAGCCATCTAGAATACTGCCACATTCACAACAGCCATCTAGTATACTGCCACATTCACAAGAGCCCTCTAGAATACTGGCATACCCACAACAGCCTCTCTGAACAATGGCACATGCATGAGAGCCCTCTAGAATACTGCCGGAGCCACAACAGCCCTCTAGAATACTATCATATCCACAACAGCTTCCCTGAATAATGGCACATGCACGAGAGCCCTCTAGAATACTGCCACATTCACCACAGCCCTCTAGAATACTGCCACATTCACAACAGCTCTCTAGAATACTGCCGCATTAACAACCGCCCTCTAGAATGCTGCCACATTCACCACAGCCCTCTAGAATACTGCCACATTCACCACATCCCTCTAGAATACTGCCACATTCACAACAGCCCTTTAGAATACTGCCATATCCACAACAGCCATCTAGAATACTGCCACATTCACAAGAGCCCTCTATACTGGCATACCCACAACAGCCTCCCTGAACAATGGCACATGCATGAGAGCCCTTCAGAATATTGCCATATCCACAACAGCCCTCTAGAATACTGCCACATTCACAACAGCCCTCTAGAATACTGCCACATTCACAACATCCCTATAGAATACTGCCACATTCACCACAGCCCTTTAGAATATTGCCACATTTACAACAGCTCCCTAGAAGACGGTCACATTTACAACAGCCCTCTAGAATACTGCCAGAGCCACAACAGCCCTCTAGAATATCATATCCACAACAGCTTCCCTGAATAATGGCACATGCACGAGAGCCCTCTAGAATACTGCCAGAGCCACAACTGCCCTCTAGAATAATATCATATCCACAACAGCTTCCCTGAATAATGGCACATGCACGAGAGCCCTCTAGAATACTGCCACATTCACCACAGCCCTCTAGAATACTGCCACATTCACCACAGCCCTTTAGAATATTGCCATATTCACAACAGCCATCTAGAATACTGCCACATTCACAACAGCCCTCTAGAATATTATCATATCCACAACAGCCCTCCAGAATACCGCCACATTCACAACAGCCCTCTAGAACACTGCCACATTCACCACAGCCATCTAGAATACTGCCACATTCACAACAGCCATCTAGAATACTGCCACATTCACACCAGCCCTCTAGAATACTGGCATACCCACAACAGCCTCCCTAAACAATGGCACATGCACGAGAGCCCGCTAGAATACTGCTAGAGCCACAACAGCCCTCTAGAATAATATAATATCCACAACAGCTTCCCTAAATAAAGGCACATGCACGAGAGCCCTCTAGAATACTGCCACATTCACCACAGCCCTCTAGAATACTGCCACATTCACAACAGCCCTCTATAACACTGCCACATTCACTACAGCCATCTAGAATACTGCCACATTCACAACAGCCATCTAGTATACTGCCACATTCACAACAGCCCTCTAGAATACTGGCATACCCGCAACAGCCTCTCTGAACAATGGCACATGCATGAGAGCCCTCTAGAATACTGCCGGAGCCACAACAGCCCTCTAGAATAATATCATATCCAGAACAGCTTCCCTCAATAATGGCACATGCACGAGAGCCCTCTAGAATATTGATAGAGCCACAACAACCCTGTAAGATATTGCAATACCCACAACAGTCATCTACAATAGTGCCACATCCACAACAGCGCTCTAGAATTCTATCACGGCGACAACAGCTGCCTAGAATACTGTCACATCCACTTGACATCCCCTATGCAAATAGCGAAGGAGCTACTACCAGAGGTGATGGGGAGAAATAGGGGTGTCAAGTGACACAGACCCTGCAATCACCATGTAAAAAATATTCATCAAAAATGATGCACCTTCCAAGGCTAAGAGGCTCCTCATGTGACCGGCACGTTAAACAAAATAGAAAAATTCATATGAGATTGAGCGTCCGAGGGCTGCCAGGTCACTCTCATGCAAAAACTAAGTCATTTGAGGGTTGGTTTTCTTGCATAGATTAAGGAAAGTAATGTCAAAAACGTTAAAGTCTAAACCATGCTTGCTACCATGGGATATTGGAAAGAGAAGGGCAACCATCTCATCGGTACAGGAGGCACATGAACTTTTTCATGCGCCATTTAAACATTTTTATTTCATTTTGGCACTACATGTGAAACAAATATTGGAAAATCCAATAGGTTTGTCCTTGGTCAGTTTCCTTGTTTGTGTATATTAGGCAACATATACAATATGCATTAACAGTTTAAAAGCGGCAATAAATAGAAATTGTTGCTACCTGAAGATAATGTTCATATGTTCGCCAAAAATAAGACTAAATTACCCTACTGCATGGAAAAAAGTAGCGAAAGCAGAGATTTCCCACTAACCCTAGCACTGGAGTGGGCTACATTTTAGAAGGATATACACAAGCAAAATGATGTCACTTAAAGTTAAAAAGCCAATGGCTTAAGTGGGCTTACCCAATGCCCCATGCTGTATGCTATGGTGAGTCAAAGCAAAATACGAATGACAGCTGAACAAAGCAACTGATGAAGGGGGCTGGCAGAAAGCCGTGAATGTATATATGCATTCTATTTAGATTCGTTTACATTCATGAGGCATGCATGACAGTTAAAGCAACCTACAGACCAGGGCTAAAAAGAAAGTCTAATGAATTTGAAAAAAGTAGCATGGCCAACCAAATTAAATGAAGAATAGGAAGACCCCTGTCATGAAGAACAGATCATAATTTTATACAGACTTTATTCATAAAAGAAAAAAGCAATTGCCCTGACCACAGCAAATGTATTTATTTCATTTATTTATTTATTGAGTTTTATATAGCACAAACTTGACCCGAGGGCATCAGAGCTCTTCATAGTGTTAGCAAACGTTTAAGATAACATTTAGAGTAAATACGGATACGCAGTGACACGGAGTGACAAGATAAATCAAGAAATTGCATAGGCGGTAAATACGTAAGCTACATTTGGCGTTAATACAGATACATGGTGAAAGAAAAGGACATGGTGTACAAGGACAATTGGTAAAATTATCAATACAATTTTGAGGTAGTTACGGTACTCAAAAATACATATCGCTTTACAGCGTGTAGCATCGTGCTACAAAGAAATACAGACTCTGTATATTGTTTTACTGGAGCTTTATTGTATGCTTCCAATACCTTCCCTGTCCCTACTCTAACTGCCCTCATCCTGTCCTGACTCCTCCTCTTCCCCTCAGCCCACCTAGCTCCGCCCACCCCAGCTACTAGACTGTCAACTATATTACACAGAGCACAGCCGCAATTGCACAAGATTACCAAAGGAGTTAAACTAAAACAAAACATATAGTAACTGTAAAAAACGGCAAAACAAGCTGAACAGTAGTATGGATGGACAATATCGTTCAGAGGTAGATGGGTTTAGGCCTTTTAAGGGTGGGGGGAATTCGGGACGGGGGTTGAGGTATTTGTTGAGGAGAAGAAGCTTCAGTTTCTTTTTGAAGTGTGGGAAGAATTTATTTTCCCCGCAAGGCATGGGGCAGGGAGTTCCAGATTTTGGGAGCATTACCAGAGAAGGTGCGAGTGTAAGATTTCGCTCTCTTAAATTTTTGAGGAATCAAGAGTAGACTGAGCTCAGTAAAGGTCTCTTTTAGCCAGCTTTTTGGTTTTTCAGTGTACATGGCTTTGCGAGTCATGAATGTGATTTGTAATATGTCCCTAGTCCCAATTGGTAGCCAGTTAAGTTGTGTGAGAGTGGGCGAGATGTGATCAAAGACCTTTCACCTAATATAATTCTGGCCGTAGTGTAGCTTTCAATGGGGCTAGGTAATATTTTGGGGCGTCTGGAACCATTGCTTGGCCATAATCTACCTTGGGAAGAACTAAGTATCGCACCACCATCTTTAGGTCTCCAAAGGAGATGAAATGTTTGATTTTTATGTTTTTCAGCATGTAGAATGCAGTTTTTGCAGAGGCATTGAAATTGTCTTTCATGCTTAGGTGGCAGTTGAGTGTAATTTCCAGAGATTTAACAGAGTCAGAAATGGACAGTTTGCATTTTAGAGCCGTGAGGTTGTTGAGCCAGCTGCCTACGGGAAATTATTTTTCTCTGGGATAAATGAGGAGTTCAGTTTTGCCTGAGGTTGAGTTTGAGATGGTGGCTGGTCAGCCAAGCTTGAACTATGAGGAGAGTGTTATTTAGGTGTTGGATGTCTTTGACGGACGAGATTTTCATGTACAGTTGGATGTCATCTGCATTTAGATAGCAGGCTATTCTAGCTTGATTCAGGAACAATGCAAGGTGTTCCACATAGAGGTTGAATAGTATATATCATTTTCTCCCAACAATGAGCAATTCCTCGTCTGTTATGGACCAGCAGTATCAAATGTGTTTTTCACACTGAATAAATTATGCCATTTTAGGGTAAAGGAATTTGTAAATGACCTAAGATAACAAAAAATATGCATGTCTGCTCTACGTAAATAGTGATCAACAGCCACAGAGCTCAACTACCGTCTGTTCAATTTCTTCCTCATAGGCAGGACAAAGGCCTTAATTTGTTTAATAATACACATAGAACACAATGTACCAAAAAAATGAAAGTGTATGAACTTCACTATATAATATTTTGATCCAATCACACAAGCAGATATTGGAAACTATCAATCCAAGTCACACCGCAACCAGCAACCAATACATTTTTAAAAAAATGCAGTTTAGACACACACTAGTTATTAGGTACCATTTATGATCCATCTCCAACATTTAACCAATGTTGCAAATAAAACATCTGTGCTAAGCAAAATGCTGTATTGTACAGGATCCTGCCAGTCAGTAGGTACCACGGAGAACTCCAAATAATAAGCGTTGACGATCAGAATCAGACGTAACCCACACAATTGCACAGAACACCTGTCTGGGGAAACAACTGACAAAACCGCTTGGTGTTAGCAGGGTTGCAGGTGACCCACATACTCAGTTCCTGACCTGATTTCCGTGTCATGCAATTAAATCCCCTATAGGGACTTAGAAAATATTCACAAGCCCCAATGCATTTCAATAAAAAGTTCATATTGCACCACCTTTTCATGTGCAATGACGCCTCTGAGAGCAGGAAAAACATTAGCATTAATCACCATTAGCAAAATCAGCACACTTATCCTTCTTGTAATGAAGTTTTTTGCTCCTGTAGTGTAGTTCCTATCTTCCCAATAGGCTCTGCGCATTGGAATAGTACCTACAGCAGTAAAGGCCTAGGCCAGACGTTAACTAGGTCTACTACTGTCGATACTAGACTTAATTTTTGGGTTTGCCAGCTAAGCTCAGAGTTCGCTAGAAACTTTCTCGAATGTTCAAGGAAGGATTAACTTCCCTGATTAGACAAGAAGGGATTTAGTTTCTGACAACCATAGAACATGACAACTTTGCTCTCCCCTAATCAAGAGTCAATCTCGAGAGTCGTGTGAGCACAAGGCAATTATTTTACTCAGTCAGTACGTGCATTCTTAGTCTCATCAGAATGTAGAGAAAAGGAAGAGACGGGCGTGTTCAATAAAAAGGTGTTATTTATTGATCAGTCTCTTTTCTCGTACAAGAGAAATGGATCGATATTATTGCAATACTTATAGTTAAGTAAAGTGCATACATTAAAAGCAATAGTATAAAATAATACTGTAAAAACATTGATATGGTTTCTGAGCCATATGATGTTTAAAATGATTAAAATATATTTACATACACATTTGACTAAACGTACTCAACTGGTGTTTCTAAATACGCCTACCCCGTGTACCTGACCTAAGTCTAATGCGTGGGCGGGAATAGAAAGTTACAGTTTAAGTTAAGTTTGTTTTTGCCAAGTGAATAACTAAAGGAATTCTCTGTGAGGGGTTATTCAGTTCTGTACCTGGAATTTAGGATGAATGAGGAATGGTATCTCTTTCTCTGCTCTCGATATTCCAGGCTGCCTGCGAGGGCTGCCCAGAAACGCCGGTGCTGGGTCTCTCGGCTTGAGATAGCAGCGCGTCTCTCAGCGCGTCAGGAAGGCGGGGCTGCTGCCAGCGGGGTCTGCTTCTGCTCTCGGCTTCGGCAAGTGTGGCTGCTCCGTCTTGTCACCACGCGTGTGTTTGCATAGGGCAAGGTCGGCAATATTTATACCTTAAAGGTGCCGAGATTGACGTAAGGATGGACATAGGTACGTCAATAAAGATGTCATACGACTTGCTCGTTAGCACATTCTTTTGCAAAAGTTCTCTGTGAAATCAAAACAATGGCCGCACGGATTGTCCAGGTTGTCATAGGTTTGATTTGTTATGAGAACGTCGTATGCCTTATCAGGGGCTGGAGGAATGTCGCTTGTCTAATTAGATCTCAAGCGTTATGACCTAATCAGATAACACGTTCCTGTGCCGTAGTGTGACTGCGTCAGATAACGGTATCCGCATCATGGGGGCTGTTCTTGCCTCATGGGCTGACTGTTAGTTAACTTGATAGTTAGTTTAACCAGAATAGGGTCAGGAATAGGGGGATCGATTCAGAACCTATAGAAATACACGACACCCACTCCACGCTAACTATGGTCATATCTACTAATCTATGCATAGTATAACATAGTACAACATACTATAGAGTATAGTGTATACCTTACCACCCCAAAATACATAAATGCATTTTGAAATTTTCAAATATACTGAAAAATTGCAGTCATATATATTGTATGCACTTAAGCTATGAATTAAATGCAAAAGTAAACACGCATTTTTATGCATTATCGCTTATTGGTATATGAGAAATACACATGAAATGGCTCTTAATATGGCTATACAGAAAGGAAGTCCGAGACCATTTCATCACATAATAAAATATTTGTGAACATACCAGCGGGCAGCTAAAGTCTATAAAGTATATAAAGTATCTAAAAATAGAAATCTTAGTTCTCTAGGAATAGTTTCTTACTTTAAGCAGAAGATCAGTGTCCCGGAAAAAAATATATAGAAAAATATTTTAAGGGGCATGCTGAAAAAATTGCTGTCCGTGAACTGGAGTGAAATTGTTCATGTGACTTTATTTTCAAAGTTGAAGGCCGAATTCAGGGAACGCCGTGTGCGAGTTTACTCAAAAGTCTCTATTTCTGTTCTGGAGAGAACATCATATCATTCAGGCTTTCGAAAAAACTGTCAACAGCTTCATGGGAAAGTTCCACTAAGTCGGAAATAGGGGTAACCATGCATTCGTGCGCATGATTGTCTGCATTGACATTCTGATTCGCATTGCTGACAGAAGGTCGTACCTGTTCGATGCTGCTTTCATCTTGAACTTCACTACTCTTCAATCGTAGTGGTGAAGATTCCAGGAATGCCGTCATCAGGATTGGCAGCCTTTGAGGGCAGCACAAAGCGTGAACCTTGGTAGGAACCAACAGTGTATCTGCATCCACTGGCGCATCCGATTGTAGCGTCAGACAGGTGTCTAACACGCATTCTTCTCCGTATAGCAGACACCTTAGTACAGGTAAAACACACCTTTGCCACATTGGTCGAAATGATAGAAACCAAGTCATGTTCAGGTCTCTAAGCCGGGAGAGTCCCAGGATTTTTGATATCCGGTCCCGGTATCCAATGGCTAGGATCGTATCTTCCATTGTCGCGAGAGTTTGATCTGTGACATGGGTTGCCATAACGAAAAATAAGGACTAGGAGTAGGATTCCTGCAATTAGTCCCAGGATCAGGGGAAGTCCGCCAAAAATCGAATGGACGAAATCTGGAAAAATACCCAGTATGGCTTTGAATGGTGTTAATGCCATCGAAAATACTGTCTTAAATACCTTTGAGACCCCAGTGGTATCAGAAATATTTAAGATTTCGCTTAGGATTTCCGCGAAATGTACGGGGGAATTAGTTGATAATAATGTATGTATCTCTGCAGTCGTCCTTGCGACTTGTAGATCATACGTTTCTTTTGATGACGTGAGCCTTGTAGGCGTCTGAAGAAGCACTGTTTTCATTCTGCTTAAAGTATCTATTCGAATAGAAGTAATTTTCAAACTGGGCCATGCCCTTGCCTCCCTGTCTGGAAAGGAGCTGGGGAATAAAGAACGTCCACAGTACTTGACCTTCGCCGTTGTAGTGACTAGATAAGGAGTCCCGGGCATAAGACTACAACATCTGCGGTCTACAATAAGAATGTAACTCCCATTATAGAGTCTTTGAAAGAATGGTTCTATTTCAGTTGCAGGTGCGCCTTGCTGGTGACATGAAAGGTTGTATGAATTCCCTTCACAGGCTCCATGCAAACTAATTCCGTTACACAGAAGCGTGCCGCTTAGTGACATAGCACAATTGTTGCCACTAAGAAACACTTTCTGTCCTTTATTACTGACACATGCATGTGAATAGGGTAGGTTCCAAGTTGTTTTAAGGTACCCCTTTCCCAATTTCTCGTACATGCCAGCCTGTATATATTTTTGGCAGTATTGAAACCTGAAGGTTGAGATTGGAATATTTATGATTCCGTGGATTATCCATTCACTGACAGGTCGTTCTGACATTGTCATTGGTAATCTTTCCAGTTTTTCAATGCTCAAGATTGTATAATCAGCACCCTTTTGCGCCATACCGATTTGTCTATCAGTAAGGTTAAAGATTTGGAATAGTGACGTTGTGTTGATTAAATGCCAAGGCACATAGCCTGAACGCAGATTTTGTAACGTCCAGCCAAGCTGTACAATGGAACGCAGTTGTGACTGACCATGTTGTAATAACAGTAAGTCTTGCGATAATATATCGATTGCTGAAGACACAATGCTGTCCAATGAAAAAATTCTGAAGGACAGAGTCATTAACCCATTGTCCACTACAGAAAGTGATTTTTCCAAATTAATACGGTCAATTTCCCGTATTCTTTCTGCTGTCTCAATTTGAGTAACCTTCCAGGCCTCATTGTATGCTGCATATACAGAGGCTGCTATGAAACGCTTTTGACGCTGTTTGCGTGGTCCCATTATGAAATCACGCAAGTCAGCACCATCAGTAAGTAAAGTTAGGTGTTGCTTAATTTCAGGCAGTGTGGAAGTCTGTAGCCATTGAAGGCATAATTTGCCCACACTGTAGGTTGTTATTATCCCTGGGTGATGTCTTTGGGGATATCTAGGGTCTGGCCTGGTCATTTTGAAACCCTGTGTTTTATTTAGGAATCTATCTTGACAGTTATTTGTATCTGTGGGCCAGATCAACCATTGTTTCCAATCAGGATGTGTTCTGTTTTGGTTTAATATATGGTTTACGTCTATCTCTTCATCTGTATCAGAGTTATTGCTAAACATTGTTGGCTTTGGAATAGACGGTTTAATTAAATCTTTGATTTTGGCTAAGCCAAGACAGGTGGTTTGTTGAACAGTGTCATTTAAAAATATCATTTGTTCTGGGATCATGCAGGCTCTAAACAAAGCTTCTATACCCTGTACTTGCCATTCTTTTGTACCCCAAACACTTTTCAAATCAACATTTTTGTCCCAATAATCAAATCCAAAAGTATTCATTTTTTCGAAGAATGAATCTGAATACATCAATTTTGTGTTGGTTATCATGGTTTTCATCCCTGTCTTGTTTGACAATTTAAAATAAAATGTTTCAGCATTACTTATGTTAAAACCTGAAAAATATGAATATTTGTCATACACGGTTCTAGAGCTCCCTTTTGGAGGTGTAGCACAATGTTCCCATTGATTATAATTTAAAACATTTCTAGGTTGTGCCGATTTATGCAAAAAATGGTTACCATAATGGTTATAGCAATACATACTATCATAATTTGTAGAACCTTGCAAATAATCATGTTTTGTAAATTTAGCAGACATTACTAAGTCAGACATCATGTTGTTAATACTTTCGAAGTCCCAATCATCAGCAAATGAGTTTGGTTTTGCAAAGTCACTCAAGGAGATCTTGATTTGGTGTGGATATTTCAGGATCTCGACCGGACCATAAATTTCATAGTCAGTGTTGTCCCAGGCTACCCCACCAGGTATAGGATTGGCTGTGAAGTTGGCTGAAGAAAGTTCTGAAGAAAGTTCTCTTTTCTCGACGTGTGAAGATGTGTGTGGTTTGAGGATCAAGTTGATGTTCTGACTTGCTGTGTCCATTTTAGCATATTTTCCCTCAATGAAGCGTCCCAAAGTAAATACCATGATGAGCCAAAGTATGAGGATAAATGCACCAAAACCCACCCAAAATTCAATCCATGGAGAAATCAGATATGTTTCTTTCAGTTGTTTCAAAAGTTCCTTCGCTTTGTCTTTAAAGGATTTTGATGATGGCTGTGTCTTTGATTCACTGAAGCCGTCAGAGGAATCATCGAAGTTGATGAAGTAACCAGATGCAGTTCTGTCAATTGTTCCAATTGGTTCAGGATTTTTGTTTCTTGCATTTTCACTTGGTACTTCAGTATAGATTGGTGTGTCTCTGCTAAATGTCTTTATTTGGGTTTTCAGAGGTCTGAGTTCTATTGCATTGTTGCATAGTCCTTGTTGTTCTTCTGTAGGCGTTTCGAATGTGATGAGCCTCTTTGTTAGGACCTCTGTACTGGTAGCAAACCTTGGTGTTCTGCTACTTATTGGGAGTCCACTTGGCCTACTGTTTGTTATTGGCCACATGTTGTGGTTTTACCAGGTCGATGGATACAACTCGGTTCTCCTTTTTTCCAGCAAGTGGCGGTAGTACAACTGATCTTGTCCCGTTGACAGACAAGACAGGAACTGCTTTTCTGTAAGAAGGCCCAAATTCCTTCTTTACCGCGATCTTCTCCCTGACTAGATCCCCGACTTTTGGAATCCAGACAGGTCTTGCTGGGACAGGTGGTGATTCTTCAGTGGTCGTTGGCTGTTGTTTCAACTGTATGTTGCTCAGGTCTTTTCTTGTTTTGTTTAAGTCCTGCAAAATAGCCAAACGGTCTTTGACATCAAAGGTTTTTTCTTTAACCACTGAAGTCTGACTATCAAGGTCAGAGATCAACATCCTAGTTCCGAATAATAATTCGTACGGACTGAATCCCTTCAGAGAATTTCTTGGCAAGTTATTTAGACTACGTTGGACACTTATTAGATGTTTGACCCCCCCAGCTCCCGAACCTAATACCTTTGCCGTTATAGATTGCTTTATGTCACGGTTTTTTCTTTCAACAATTCCGTTCCCCTCAGGGTGAAATGGACAAGAGTACCGCACTTGCACGCCCATGCTGACCATGGCCTCCTTATAAGCCCGAGAGCTAAAAGCAGGACCATTGTCCGAATGCAGAATGCCAATTGCGTATGTGCCGATGAAGACCCGCAAATCTTTTACAACAGTTCTGGCGTCAGCCGTTCGCTGGGGCCACATCCATATAAATCTCGTGCATGAGTCCACTGCGACCAAGATATATTTATAGTTACCATCCCTTTGTAAGGGACCGCAGTGGTCTAGATAAACACAGGCTAATGGTTTATCCGAGATTAGAAGGGGCGTCTGCGCTGGACGTCTCACCGTTGATACTTTCATTTTTTGACATATTTCACATGCTAGAACATAGTTCCTTGTTTGTCTTCTCATCTGTGGCCACCAGTATCTCTGTTTTAATAATGATACTGTGGCTGAGACGCCAGCATGAATAGAAGCAAGCCCTTCGTGTGCCGCTATTATTAGTCCTAACCTATGTTCCATGTTTGGAATTGCCCTATCCCCCACTCCAGGGATTCGAGCAAAAGGAACATTGTTTGCATCAGTTATGTATGAGTATTTTACTGGAAAGCCTTTAGGGAGTGGTTCTATCGAATCCTTTTCTGAAGCGCTGACAGCTTGTAATATTTCGCTGTCTATTTTTGTTTTTGACCGGGTGACGGCAGCTACGGAAGCCGTTTGCACAGCTGCTTTCGCGGCCTCATCAGCCAATGAATTCCCTGCAACGTGAACGCCATCACGTTGATGACTCAGTGTATGTATCACGTGAGTCTTTGGTAGTTCTTTTTGTAAAAGAGCTACTTGTTCCCAGAGCATTTTATGCTTGATTGTGCCACCCTTTGCATCCTTGAAACCGTTCTGAAGCCAGATCTGCAAGTATTCATTATAAGACTGAACGCAATAATACGAATCGCACACTATAAGTGTGGGGAATTCTCGATCAGTATTTTCAAGCGCCATCTTGAATGCTAGTAGTTCAGCTCGCTGAGCTGTGCAATCTCCTAGAGATTGTGTTTTAGTGAGGGTTGGTTTAAATTTCCCTTTGTGCCAACGACCTTTAACAATCGCGCACGCAGCACTGTAAGCTTGTTTACCCCCTACTGCGGGTTGTGCTGATCCGTCTGTATATATTATACAGCCGTATTGGTCTAGAGGCAGAATTTCGGTCGGCGGAGGACATTCAAATTCATATTGGAGAAATTCTTGTGTTTTTAAGTAAGGATCAAATTCGTACACCACGTCTGTTGCAGCAAGAGAGTTAGCCCATTGTATCCATCTCGGATGGAGTGCTTAAGCATTTGGAATGCTTGCCTTTGTTACCGCCTCTAGGGCTGGTATCGGTGTCACGATTATTATTCGTTTACCTTGTGCCAGGGCTCGTTCTTTTGCTATAGCTGTCTGTGTCGCTGTAAGAATTTTTTCCGTTGGGCTAAATTTCATTTCAGCCTTAGTGTACAAGTGTGATTTGAATGCAATTGGTACCTTTTCTCCCTCATTAGAGGTCAGGTATGTGAATCCGCATCTCCCTGGGATGACTCGGATCACAAGATTGCGTGTGTTATCACGTGTTTCTAATTTTGTTTTAATTAGCATGTCTGTTTGTAAGGATCTCAAAATTTCTGTGTGTGTTTGAGTCCAACTGGATCTTTTAAAGTCTGGTTTAATTAGATCATAAAGGGGTTTGACCCTTTCTGCGTAATTTGCAATGTATGTTCTTCCGAAATTTAGGAAGCCTAGAATTGACTGTAGGTTTTTTAGTGTTTTAGGAGCTTGGATTACGGCACATTTCTCTAGGAAATTGTCTGCCAGGCTTTTACCTTCACTTGATAACTCATATCCTAAGAATAGGACCGTCAGATGGGCAATTCTGGACTTTTTGAAGTTGAATTTGTAACCCTCTGCAGCGAACCCAAGTATTATGGTGTTCACTCTTTTCAAGTGAGTCTCCAAGTCATCATCTGTTAAGTAAATGTCATCGACATAAGATAATGCTTCATCATCATATAGTTGTAGTAATTCTGTTACTCTCGCTGAGAATACCCCCGGGCTGTTCTTGTACCCCTGGGCTAACCGACAGAATTGCTTTTGAGTGCCATTTACTGAGAATGCAGTTAAATATCTGCTCTCTGGTGCTATGTTTTGACAAAAGAATCCATTGGAGATGTCCAAGGTTGTTTTGTATTTTTTGCGCACTATGTTATTCATTAGTGCAGCACTGTGTGAGTTTTGCACTGCAAAGGTTTTGCAACATGTGTTAAGGTGTCGGTAATCCAAAACTAGACGATATGAATTGTCTGGTTTGGAGACCGGAAACAAAGGATTGTTCATTTGTGAGGTGCAAGTTTCAATCACCCCCTGGTATTCTAGCTGATCTAATATTTCATTTACCTGTTTTTTAGCTTCTTGCTTAATTGGGTACTGCCTTTGTGCAGTAGGTTGTGATTTTAACTGGATTTTGTGAGGAGGAGAATCCTCATCCCATCCTACATGATTTTTATATAAAGCAGGTGCTAAGGCCACTGCCCACTTTCTAGCAAGTGTGTATTTTTTATGAATCGGTATTTGATTCGAGAAGGCAGGCATAATTACTTCTTCGCCATGAGGGCACTCCCTGACAAACTCTGGTGGCCAGTCTTTTTCAGCTAGAAGGATGTCATAGCCTTTGGAGAGGTTATCCCAAAATAGTCCCCTTATTTTCCTAGTCTTATCTCCCTCTATACGTAATGTTATCTCGTATATCTTGTGGGGCTTGCTAACTCTGGTGTCTGCAGTTTCCACTTGAAGGTATTCATTCGTGTCCACTGTCTCCAGATGATTCATAAGGACTTTGCGAGCTATGCTCACCTCTGCTGCGCTGTCTAGCATTGTCTGAGCCCACTCTCCGTTTTTCAGTTGTGTCCTCAGTATTCTCGGCATTGTTAACTACCTTGATACTGGCTACCTTCTTTTTTGGAAATTGTAATTTCTTTTTTAGCTGAGCAGGTTCCTTGTCTTTGGACTTGGCGTGCTCTTCTGATCGTCCTCTTCTTTCCGATTTCTGCGAGGAATTCTGAAAAGATTGAGAGGGACGTGTATCAATGTCTTGATATCTGTCAGGTTTTTTAATATTATCCCTATTTCTAAGGTTATATCTATTCCCAGAGGGGTCACTCTGTGGTGACCTCTGTCTTTGGTTTGGAGATTTCTCTCTTCGCCTCGGAGACCTTCCTCTGGACTGGAATTTCTTTTCTTTATGATTGGATTGTTTATTTCCATCCCAGTTCTTTTTTGGTGAATTATTATTATTAAAAAATATTTTTTCTGGACTTGTAGTCAGTTGCGGTTTTACTGGTATTCCACCTAGACTATCTCTGCCTAGTTCTTCATAGGATTTTTCTATGATTCTGGCTATTTCAGCTGGTTGGTCTGCTATATCTGTCTCTTTTAACCTCTGGCGGATCGCCACGTTTGCTGCTTCACCTTTTATGTTGGCTAATAATATAGCCGAGACCTGCTTGAAGTCTTTTAGTAATTTCATACCAAGAGTTAAAGCAGGTTCTGGACCGTATTCATCTTGAATTTGTTTTAGCACATCTGGTATTACCGAAATGGATGGAACACCGTGCGTTTTTGTGTAGATGGAAGCAAAGACTGTACCCCAAGTGTCACAGTCCTCAATGTGTGGTGCGATTCCCATTGGGAGACATATAGTCAGAATCCTGTGTTTTTCCAGCGGGGTGGTGTCAGGAAACACCGCCTCTATTTGGGTGATTTTCTGTGCCAACCAGAATGGTATTTGTTCCCGTTTAGCTGGAACTTTACCTAGGCAGGATTGGATGTTCTGTGGTGTGATTTTATTTGTGTTCCCCTGGTGAGGGGTCAGCTGTGGAAGTTTAATCGCTGGCTGAATTGTTGAAGTCCGCATTACATACTGAACTAATTGTCTATGAATTTTTAGTAGTTGTTTTAGCTGTATTAATAGCTCTGCTGCAGGCATTCTTTCGATGTCTGGATGTGGTGTGTATCCGGCTAAGACCGGCCACGTTGCTCCTGGTCTTCCTAAAGGACCGAGCCTTGTAATGTGATTGTTATGTTTTAGGGCGCCATCAAATAAGAGCAAATGCTCTTGGAATTTGAGTGGTACTTCCACCTCCTCGAAAGGAGTGTATGTTTCAGGAGGTTCCTCTACTTTGTAATAGTGGAAGTACTTTGTTACAGCATTTGCTGCTGGAAAATGTATCCATGAATAGTATACCTCTGTCTGCCGATATTCGTGTGCCTCGATTACGAATATGACTGTGCCACCTCTAGGTGTCAGTCCATTTTCTATAAGTTTTAAGGTTATAGATCTCCTTTTAATGACCGGAATGAGTATTATATCCGCGTCTGCTGCTTGCATGGTAGCATCAGCATCTGCGAGTTCAGTTGCTAATCTAACTGCCTCTCTTTCATCATCACTCTCTGCCATTTTACAGACAGGATGGTATTATGTTTGTTTGCAGATCAGGTTTCTTATGGAACAAAGATTAGATGCACAATATTTTGGAACTGTTTATCCTTCAACGTTGACTTGACCAAGAACCATACATAGGAGTTCCCTCCTGCGAGGTTTTGGAGGATATAACCTTTCACCCACTCCAGACGTCTTTGGAGTATGTGGGAAAAGGGGTCTGAGTGAGAAAGCACGACTGAGTTACTCTAAATGTCTTACGTTAGTTTTATCGCCCTTTCCAAACGCGTTGGGCGCCATGTAGTGTAGTTCCTATCTTCCCAATAGGCTCTGCGCATTGGAATAGTACCTACAGCAGTAAAGGCCTAGGCCAGACGTTAACTAGGTCTACTACTGCCGATACTAGACTTAATTTTTGGGTTTGCCAGCTAAGCTCAGAGTTCGCTAGAAACTTTCTCGAATGTTCAAGGAAGGATTAACTTCCCTGATTAGACAAGAAGGGATTTAGTTTCTGACAACCATAGAACATGACAACTTTGCTCTCCCCTAATCAAGAGTCAATCTCGAGAGTCGTGTGAGCACAAGGCAATTATTTTACTCAGTCAGTACGTGCATTCTTAGTCTCATCAGAATGTAGAGAAAAGGAAGAGACGGGCGTGTTCAATAAAAAGGTGTTATTTATTGATCAGTCTCTTTTCTCGTACAAGAGAAATGGATCGATATTATTGCAATACTTATAGTTAAGTAAAGTGCATACATTAAAAGCAATAGTATAAAATAATACTGTAAAAACATTGATATGGTTTCTGAGCCATATGATGTTTAAAATGATTAAAATATATTTACATACACATATACATTTGACTAAACGTACTCAACTGGTGTTTCTAAATACGCCTACCCCGTGTACCTGACCTAAGTCTAATGCGTGGGCGGGAATAGAAAGTTACAGTTTAAGTTAAGTTTGTTTTTGCCAAGTGAATACCCCTGTGAGGGGTTATTCAGTTCTGTACCTGGAATTTAGGATGAATGAGGAATGGTATCTCTTTCTCTGCTCTCGATATTCCAGGCTGCCTGCGAGGGCTGCCCAGAAACGCCGGTGCTGGGTCTCTCGGCTTGAGATAGCAGCGCGTCTCTCAGCGCGTCAGGAAGGCGGGGCTGCTGCCAGCGGGGTCTGCTTCTGCTCTCGGCTTCGGCAAGTGTGGCTGCTCCGTCTTGTCACCACGCGTGTGTTTGCATAGGGCAAGGTCGGCAATATTTATACCTTAAAGGTGCCGAGATTGACGTAAGGATGGACATAGGTACGTCAATAAAGATGTCATACGACTTGCTCGTTAGCACATTCTTTTGCAAAAGTTCTCTGTGAAATCAAAACAATGGCCGCACGGATTGTCCAGGTTGTCATAGGTTTGATTTGTTATGAGAACGTCGTATGCCTTATCAGGGGCTGGAGGAATGTCGCTTGTCTAATTAGATCTCAAGCGTTATGACCTAATCAGATAACACGTTCCTGTGCCGTAGTGTGACTGCGTCAGATAACGGTATCTGCATCATGGGGGCTGTTCTTGCCTCATGGGCTGACTGTTAGTTAACTTGATAGTTAGTTTAACCAGAATAGGGTCAGGAATAGGGGGATCGATTCAGAACCTATAGAAATACACGACACTCCAATAGCACCAAGAAAAGCACCCTGCAAACATGCGCTGTGAATAAGACCCAAGAAAGTCCAAGTTACACATTAGTACTCAACACAGTACTCCTTTTATCAAACTTGTAAAGATCGAAAGACGATTCAGTCCTGCCAGGTTTACCCTTAAGACTCAAATCTTAGCTCCCGGGCCTCTAGGAGAAAAGAGCCTGCCTCTACGTCTTCTATACAACCTTGAAATAGTAACATGCTCCTCTCCTGGTCATCTAAATAGGTTGTAATGCTTCCCTTCAAGATGTTCTATCGCTGAACTTTCGCCTTTTGTCTGTCCACCTGTAGGAGTGTTCTGATTTCTCTTGTAGACCTTGGACAGTACCTTGAATGACGCATACAGATGCATTTAGAACTAGATAATTGACCTGTTGGTTGGAACTCCGAATGAGGCTAGCCAACTTGCACTGGAATTCAGTTCTCGCGTGCTGTCTCCCACTGTGGCCACCTTGCAGTCCTAAAACAAGCTCACCAAGGAAGCCACGGCGGGAGTCCCACTACGTTGTCCCTGCTGAGATCCTGCGCCTCAATCATTTGTTTCTCTGGGAATTTGTTAAAACCGATTCTAAAATATAAATAGGTAAAGAACACACTGAAGCTCAGGACAGGCCTTGCTTGGGTGATCCAAGAGGTTTCATCTCTTCTAGACCAGAATGTGAACAGGTCAGCAGGGTCGGCTCTAGGGTGGTGCGACTGGTGCCACCGCATCGGGTGCGGACTTTAAATGGTTGCGCCAGTTTATATTGTGCTTAAAATCATCTGCTGCCCCGTTCCTGGCCTCCAGAAATGTTCTGTCAACAATTAAAATGTCAAGAAAACTCTGGCGATTAATGTTCTTCCTGGTGAGATCGGATGTGTCTTTTGTGTAGTTTTGACTCGTGTAAGTTTTGATTCATGGTAAGATAGTGCAGAGGCTTAATATGCCTGCTGCAAAGAACATGAACCATGCAGACCACAATGTGGATATAATGTAAACAGGTCAGTGGGTTACTGCTTTTGTCAGAGACTTCCTTTTGTTAGTTGCAGATTACAGTGAGCTATTAACTGTCATCATAGAACTGCATGCAGACCTCAAGCTATAGATTAGAGTTCATGGTGCTCCACAACCTTCACTTTTATGAGTGACACTAAAAAATGTAATTAATCTGAGAGAGAGTTTATGGAGACTGTTAAAGGGTGGTAGGGAGGGAATCAGTGGCGGAGCTGGTCATGGAGGTGGTACCAAAAATCATTGTCGCAATGGGCGCCACCACTGCTAAAGCCGGCCCTGCAGGTTAGCACAGGCGTTTAAGACACAGATTCCAAGTTAGCGATGTGGTAAAGCTACACAAAGCAGGTTAATAAAAAACACATGGGAGAAACGGTCCGTGTAAAAAGAGTACATATGAAGCCAAACTCATAAATTAACCAAAACAACCTGAGGAAAATGACCACCTAAACAATATCTGCTATCCTGCCGTGACTACCATGTGAGATTCAGATATTGGTTTGGAGCAGAAGAACATGTCATTTAAACCTAGTCAGTGATGTTAACTATTGCATTAACATGCTACTCCAAGTTGGATAAATGTATCTGGTAACCTGATCTGCTATGAATGATGCTACCAATAACCCTTCACAGCATCACAGCGAAAACAGAGCAGGCAAACTCTACTTAGCAACTTTACCCTAAGGTCAACTAGAAGGGCACCCAGCTGACAGCAAAAACCAGCAGCCTGTTATGTAGGCATTACATACATATGTGGGCCATTAGGGTCAAATGTGTGCCCATATGTTTTTCTAAGTAGGGCTGTTTCGTATCGAGGTGGTGTAGGAGTCAAGCTGTGTGGTGGAAGAGGAGATAATATAACGGAATAAGTGTAATCTGTGTCAAAAGTTGTTAAAAAAAGGAACTAAAGTATCCTAAAATGCACCCAAAATCCCACTAATCTGGCGGAAAGCACAATAAATGTAAACCTAGTGCTCCATTCATTGGAAAATCTCTTGAATACTCAGGCACACGGACCAGTACTCCCTACATTCCCAAGGGAGAGTATCGGTCCCTCTCAGATAAAAGTTCTTATTGGGATAGAGAGCACTTGTGTTATTTGTCCTAACCAACAACAAACAGCAGATTTATGTCAATATCCTTGGGTAAATCATAATGAACCCATAGGATTTGGTGGTAAAGACTTTATTCTAAAAAGAAAAATTATATTCTCCAACAGCTTGGATATTAAAAACTACGATTATAGTGGGAGGAGGTATGAAAGAGCTGTCAATACAAGGATATGACTGATAAGTGTTGGAAATCCAACCTTGTCTGTGTGGTCATCCTGGATTTTTCACCTTCTGCTGAACCCTATATTTATGCTGAATTTAGACCTCTATGCACCTAACCCGGTTAACCAGTGGTAAAATGCCTGTGCTACCCCTTTAAACCGAACAAACTGGTCATATTCCAAATTTGTATTTAACTTACCTGTAAGTCAATAGTATATGGTACAAAATACACCCAGGGCCTGTACAATAAATGTTACTAGTGAACTGTAGCATCTACTGTCCCGTCCACTGCAGTGACGGTGTAAAACGTGGCTTCAGGCCTACCATTGTAGCCTGGCTGTAACAGCTTAAAAGCTGCAATTGGATCTATCAAAATAAATAATTTTTACAGGTCAACACTTCCCTTTCAAGTATTAATAAGTCACCTCTTTTTAGTTCTTGCAGTCCACAAAGCAGGATACATGATATTAAAAAGTCGGACATGTAGAAATGTAATGATAACATAACCTTACAACTAGCACCCAAAAGCTATTATTCTCTGCGGCAGGCCTAGCTGTCCCATGTAGAAAGCCAGAGCAAAGATTAAAATCCTAATACGGTTTCTCAAGAACAGGACCTGCTAGAAAAATAAACAACTAATTTAATAGTTAATAAAAATCCAATCCAACTCAGATTTTTAATACATATTAGGGAAATGTAACTTTTTGAAAGTTACCTTTTCCCTGAATTACGTTCCTTTAGGATATTTTGCATTTGCACTTAAACTTCTATCAATCACTGGTTAGCATTTAAATAGGTATGAAAAGGCGGGAAATGTCTCCCAGGTGCAAATAAAAGGCAGAAATTACCCCTCTGAATCTCACAGAATATGCATTGTGGAGCTGGGAGCATCCCTTTTGAAATTTCAGTATAAAATCCTGCTTGCCAGGTCTGGTAAGTTGACATATAATACTGGGGCACACATAAAAGGCACAGAACAGGATGCCAAGACAATTCTTATGTATCCACTGTCTGGTTGCTAGAAACTCCTGCCTTTTTTCTACAAGACTTGGGGGCTAGACTTGCTGCATTTTATACCCAGAACTAAGAAGTGGACTCCAAAAGTCAAACTGCTGGCTTTCTGTTTTAGCTACATCGATACAACAAACTACAAGAGACCTTTCCTGCAACAGCCCAGCTGTCCGGTGGCAATTTGATCTGGAATGGACCCTGCTGTTGGCCTTTGACGGACACCCTGTGAGTTCCCAAATGCTTTCCTCCCCTGAGGTCCTGGGACGCTTTCGAAGTGCACTCCTGAAGTAGATTGGGACTTAATCAGAAGGTACAATCTTTGACTAGGACAAACCTGGTTGGTGTATTCGACCCAGGGTCAGCCTCAAACTGCGCCTAAGACCTGGTCTACCACTACCATTGACTATCACTGGTGCTTTATGCCTCTTGGCGCTATTCCTACTTAAATGTTAAAAATAATATCTCCCGTTCCTCTTATTGAAGTTTTGTCATATTGGTGCCATAGTGTTCAGTACATGTTCTAATTTGGTTGGGGATTTTTATTGTTTTTCCTTCTGACATGATTACTGTTTTGTTACTGCATAAATAGTTTACACATTGCCCCAAGTTAAGCCTGTCTGTTCTGTACCATAGCTACCAGGATGTTGAACTCAGGTTAATTTGTTGACTTTGCAGGTTCGACCTGACAAGAGTTGTGATTATTCCTTGAGGTGGATAGTCACTCGCCCCAAATAATAATCCCAATTTCTTACTGGTGTCACAGTCCTCGTTAGCAAATTTTATGGCAACTGAAAAAAATGGCACTAGTAAATATTAAGCAACACAGGCCCACTCTGCAGTACAGTAACCCTTTAATCAAGCAGGTACTGCACCAGTACATCAGTGAGTTTTACCATACACTACTTTGCAACTTTTTAATAGAACATCCAAACCTGTTCATTTGAGTCTTCCCAAGAAAGCTTTTGTTCAAAATTCACTCATTAGTAATTACTAACAGGCACACAAATGACTCACTCATACACTAAACGTACAGTAGGGACCAGACACTTACACACCTGGCCAAGGGCCAGTATGCCCTCTCTGTGATTAATGCACTATACAAATAAATATAACATAACTAAGTACATCAGCCATTTTCAGGTGCAGAATTAGCCAGTGTCACTAACAGTCTCCCCAGATCACTTGTGGCTTTGCTTCACTACAGCCGATAGCCAACAAATAACCAGATAGCTAGCGACTGCTTGAGCCTCACTCTCACATGACACACAGTGTTTGCACAACTCCTAACAAAGAAGAGTTCAGTGTGACTACAACACAAGGCAGTCTGTCTTCGGGGGCTGGACCAGAGATGTCACAGACTAGAGCAGGAACACAAAAACACAATTGTTAACTAGCAATGGTTTCCAAATGCATGATGGAAGGCCACTTCTCGCAACATCGGACTGCAGAGCTGGGCTCTGGGGAGCTGTATGGGGAATAGAAGGGCCTGTTTATACACACCGTGCACACAATTAAAGAGTGGACATGGACCATCTACAAACAGATAATCAAGCACATCTATTCATCTCTTCGGCCATAGCTGAACGTGCCTAACATTTGCTACCCTCCTTTAGCAAAGCCTTAGAAGCGTGGCTCTTCTGTTCATGTCTCCTCTTGCTTCTTGGCCGCTCATTTATTGCTTATCTTGGCCATTGATATGATTTGATATCATTTGGGTGAGGGGCAAAAACATACACAAAAAGATAAGTAAATCCTGTGACAAGGGCAGGCAATAATTCTGTTCTGCTTGTAGGCCTGCCTGTATCTTCACAGCAATGTAACAGGTGTCAGACAGCTGCTTGCTGTTAAATAATGCATACCCGGGCAACCATAAGCAGAGCACACAGTGAACACCCATCTACAATAAAGCTATGCTCAGGCTGGTAGCAGCTCTGGTGTGCTGCCCTGTGGCACCTCTTTTATGCAACAAGTGAACAACTGCTTGTTAAGTAGACATGTCTGGGAACACCTAGCATATACTATAGTACACACATACAGGACCATGCAATGTTGCAACAGGTGAGCTACACAGTAAACTGGACACTTGGGTAAATGTATTAATGGCATTAACACCATTACTGGAATTACTTCCCCGGATAAAGTCTAAAAATAAACCCATAGACCTGCAGATGAACAGAACAAATACAAGAACCGACTTACAAACTGGTCATGTTGTTGTAGCTGCATCCAAAGGGGTACATTCTCCAATAAAATTCGAGACTAATTCTTAGAACAATTTCTCTGTAAATTCTAGGTGTATTTTCACTCCATTGCTAACAACACGGCGCCTGCATGCATTAGCCTGGCTGGTGTGTGGGCCTGTTTTCCTGCGTGACGGTATCGGTCAGGATAAGCTAATACTGCCACACAACAGCAGAGTAATGGAAAGTTCCTCAGCCTTTTTACAGCCCACGTTAACAGGCGCAGCCGTCAGTCACGCAATGTGTCTGTCATTCAGGAAAGGCTGGCCCTGTCACTCCATGACACGCTCCACATGGTCACTACCAAGATACGCAGGCAGGGGTGCCCGGCGTCACCTGCCTAGCCATTAGGGATTATCAATGGAAAGTGGCCTCCCACAGAGGTGTGTGAGCACGCCCACCCCCAAACCCCTCGACTTCAACGAAGTGCACGCCGTGAACCGGTCCTGAAAGGCGTTTGCATCACCAAAGAAGTTTTCCATCAGGGTTTGGAGGTGCAGACGGTACCCGTCCAAGCCTGGGTCGGTCACCCCTCTGCCTGCATCACCTACATTAATGGCTCGGTTCCAGGGTGCCTCTTAGGAGCGCTATGGTACAAATGCCAGTTAGGGACAGCAGCAGGCTGTTTTAGCGCCCAGCACAGTTACAGTTAAGCTAATAGCGGCTCTCAAGAGGTACAGAGTAGCGGCTCTCAAGAGGTACAGGGTAACAGCTCTCACCAGCAAGCATGTCAAATAGGTAAATGAACAAACACAAGACTTCTTTTTGCCGCACACCCCCCTGGGACTGGTTGCTCCCACACTCAGGACTATGCACGGGAGACAGGCACAGGTTTCCCCGCCTGTGCACTAGCTGGGACCGCAGCCGGCTCCGCAGTGAGTTGCATGGCCGGCTACCTCTCCATCAGTGCGCCCAGACCCTCTCCGCCATGCAACGGGGACACCGGGCAGGCCCGCTCCCCCCGACACTCACCTCCATCCATTTCTGCGCCTCGCTGAAGGCTGCCTCGGGGGCCGGCTCCTGCGGCGGCACCCCGGCCGGCTCGAGCCCCGGGCTGGCCATCCTCGCGAGCCCGCTGTGCGCGTGAGGGGAGACCGCAGCGGGCGCCGACACCCGGGGATCCTGCGCTGACACCGCTCTCCTCGGCGGCCGGGGGCGGGATCACCGCTGCGCTCGCTCGCTCAGCCTCCACCCACCGCTCCGCCGCTGTCCCCACGGACCGACCGACACAAGTGCGACCCCGTCCCCGCCGCCGCCACCAGCAGCAGCAGAGCGCAGCTAAAAATAAACAAGGCGGGTGGAAGGGGCTTTGCCATCCGCCCATGCAAATCCCGATGCCGAGGCCGCCTCCCACTAATCACATGCTTCATTAGTGCCTGCGCGGCCGGGCCTCTGCAGCACTGCGGGCTCGGGGCCTAACGGGGACCTGGCCTGCGCTCCTCTCTGGCAGAGCACGCCCCGGTGTCCAAACTCCGCCAGTGCAGAGACAAAGTAAACCTTCCTCCCTAACAGAGTAAAAGCACAGTATAAAATAAATGTAAGCTGGGTCAAGCAATATACTTTCAATCTCAGTGGGTCCACCCAGCCTTTCATTCTTCCACGGATCGAAAATGAGTGCCATCATGTTGAGGAATATTAAACACCTGCTATCTGTCAATAGTTCCCATTTACCCCCAGGTGGTCAGCGTGTGCTGTCTACAAATAAACCTATTATTTTATATTATTGTTCGGCGGAAACTGCAAATGAGATGGTGTGCTAGTGTATGTACCACTGGGGACCTGCCAGGCTGTGCAAGGACTAAACCAACCAACACATGGGTGCTCGCACACATTGTCCCAGGGGCCACAGAGTTTGGTCTGTGATGTGACCGAAGGTTGCATTAATTTCAGCAGTGGCATTGGGAGGTGGGGGTGGTGGTAAGGTGGGTGTAGGGGAAGCTGACCATATACATCTAGCGTCTGAATTGAAGAAACGAAACCAAAATCTTGGGATTAACCCTGGCTTCTCCACTTAACCAAATTGTGTGATCATAGGCAACTTAAGTTCACTTTCCCTCCTTTTTCTTAATTATGACATATTAGGACCTTGAAATGCATTACTTCAGGATGTGGGCTGTACAAATCCTCCTCCTGTGTTTGATTTAATAAACTTTTGCTAGCTGTAATCGCCTTTGGACTCTCTGAGGGAAATCAGTGCCTGCAAACCTTCACGCCTCACGGAACCCGCTGCGCGGGTCCCGCATCGCCGAGGGGCGCTCTTCACTGGACTTGTAAGCTGCTGCTGGGGTCAAACAGGGGTTGAGGGCTGCGAGCTAGTGGTCAGGGACTCCATATCCCAGGAGCCCCTGGAACCCGCGCCCGTTCCACCTGGGCTGCTCTCCCTCACCGCCCCGCCCCCAACAAACCTCCTATTAACATCTCCACAGCTATATCACAACGCGAGCATACCGCTGCGCGGGAGCGCGCGGGAGCTCGCCGGGAGAAGCCCGGGACAAGGGCGGGACCGTCTGTGGCCGTCCGGGGCCGAAGGAGGCCGGGCCGGGCCACCCCCTTAACAACTTCAGTTTAGTGACTTGTGCTTGGCCATATGTTGGACATGGCGACAGAAGAGGGAACTCCAGGGAAAAAAGGTAGACTACGCAACGGTTCATTGGAGAAATATTTCCCCAAGAAGAGCGAGGGAGATAAGGATTCCATTCTAGCGGAGCGTAGGGCAGAGCGGCGTCGCTCAGTTGAGAGTTTGAAACAAAGACCCCTTATTGACAGTTCCTTGTTGGATTCAACCCGGGATGGAGGTTCTGTAGATTTGAGTGGGGTTAATGTTAGCACAGAAGGCGTCCCCCTATTGTTCCGTGACTTTGTATCCACACCCGATTTCCCTTTGGATAACATTATATCTGTTTCCCCTACCCCTAGTCCTAATTGTGTTCCTTTCACATCTATTCCCAGGAAACAAAAACCAAAGCTTTTAATTGCGGCCCAGATCCACCGCCCACCACCTAGTAAAACAAGCATTTACAATGCAACGGTTTCGCCTTTGGAAAAGTTAGACCTATTGGCAATGTAAATGACAATGCCATTTATTTATCTGTTTTCAAAACCAACACATAAATACAAATTTTGTCATTTACAATGCCAATAGCTCAAATTTTTCCAAAGTCGAAACCGTTGCATTGTAAATGCTTGTTTGCAAGTGAATCCCCGAACAGAGGCGTTTTTGACAGACATTAGGTGGAAGAAAGGAGTAGTGTAAACGTTCACAATGTATTATCCAACAGGCCATGTTGGCTGGGTTGCGTAATTAATGAACTGACTCATTTGGGTCAGCAGGGGCATAGCTGGGGGAGGGGAGGGGCGGTTGGGGTGTTACACCTCCCAACCCCCCTCCCCAATAAATGTATGTTCTGCTAAATAGTTGGGTACAGCTGCTTTCAGTCGGGTACTGTAGTGTCTGTCAGATTTCAACAGGAATTTTTATTGCACACAGACAGACACGCGTACACACATTTCCCTTTCTGTTTTGGAAGTCTTCAACAATGTTGGCTATTTTACAAAATAATGTTTTCTCTCACTTAGTTCCCCTACCAATCCCTTGCGCCCTGCTTGTCGTATAATGTAATTTAGTTTGTTAGAAAGTCTGAATATAACCCCCCCCCCCCCCCCAATCTTACAGACCAAGCTTCACAAACAGCCTTGGAAGGTAGTTGCCATCTCGGAAGCAACTGCAGCTAGGTGGGATAGGTAAGTGGGCCCTTTCCAGCACAAATTATTGAATGCATTTGCATACTTATATAATTCCATATTATGATGGATGGTATTTATTAATGAATGTAATCACTGAAGCGAAGGTGTTTCATTTTAAAAAGCCTTATTGAGTTTGTATGACGCTATTTGTCCCCATCTATTAAATGACTGAAGGCTTTTTTGTCCCTTCCCAATTGATAACCACAGGGAAACCAAATGCTTCTCCCACGGGTAGCTATGTTTGATTACCTGACGCTCAGACTATAGTTGAAATCACCAGGGAGGCAACACCCACCCTTTTCTATTCCACATTCCATTACATCATCATAAAATGCTTTCGGTCATTACTGGTTGACTGGCTGAAGTCTAAGAAAGTCAAGCATGGTAAAATAAAAACACTTCTGACCGTTCCGTGCTCTTTATTGAAATGTTTTTACAAATAGTTCACAAATGAGCAGGCTGCCCATAAACGACGTGGTGGCTTTTAGAAGTGGAAAATATTGCTGGCTCCTAACTCACTGGGGGACTTCTCCAATGGCGATCAAAAATGTTGGTCAGAGACTAATTTTGGTTCTGAAATGTGCTACTCGCCGAAAAAGCGCGTCGACGCCTCGTCAGGGGTAGTAAGCGCTATATAAATGCAATTACAATACAATACAATGCTCAATGTATTCCGTTCAAGACTACTCTAACGCGAATTTTAAATATTTAAATTAGGTTTGCTGTGGGTTGTTTTTTTAACATAAAACTTACACATCAGTCGAATTGAGCTCGAAAACACCAACATGTGGAACGCGTCCAGCATATGTGGCGCATGCAATCCGTCCATGACCAATTGTCCAACCCACCCACTTCAAGAGTGACGCAGCAGCTTATTGCTTACTTACAAAAGGCCAAGACAAGATTTTGGTATCTCAAACTCTGGTATCCCGAGCTTAAACTAGCTTGTGAAACGTGTTACTGAAATCAGATGCACTCAGCTTAAAGGCTGAAAAAATGATTTATGAAAGCAGGAGGCTTAGCCAAAATCCGTTTTACGGCCTGTCTCCAGGCATGTTAAATGCGTACTTACTCAGGACGCTGAAGGGGGGAAAATGGAGTCTCGCAGACCATAAATAAGTGTATTTGTACAGTTAGCAGCTCCAATTTGAGCCGGCAGGCCGAGTAAACCACACATCGGCATGGTAAGAATCCGCGTATCTGCTGCGTTCAGTAGAGCCCAGCTAAGCTATCCATCTTGCGGCCGGTGCCTGCTCTGAGGAGGCGGGCTGTGGTTTGTGTAAATATTATTTCTGTGCTTTAAAGAACACATTCAGAAGGGTACTTTGCTGTCTGTATGCGGCCTGCCTTGCGGGAGGGGGCGGGAGTGGACACGGATGGCGGGAGGGGGCGGGAGGGGGCGGGAGTGGACACGGACGGCGGGAGGGGGCGGGAGGAGGCGGGAATGGACAGCAAATGTGAATCACGGACGGCGGGAGGGGGCGGGAGAGGACACGGACGGCGGGAGGGGGCGGGAGGAGGCGGGAATGGACAGCAAATGTGAATCACGGACGGCGGGAGGAGGCGGGAGAGGACACGGACGGCGGGAGGGGGCGGGAGGGGGCGGGAGGAGGCGGGAATGGACAGCAAATGTGAATCACGGACGGCGGGAGGGGGCGGGAGAGGACACGGACGGCGGGAGGGGGCGGGAGAGGACACGGACGGCGGGAAACGTGCACAGGACAGCTGGGGGGGGCGGAAAGGCACACGGAGGGGGCGGGAATGGACAGCGCATCAGTGAAAGGGGAGGGAACGGGCAAAAACGTAACTCCGCCCTGGGAAAAAATCTCGGGAACGCCCCCGAATCTGGTCCAGCCTTGACGGACAGATCTCTGTTCCAATGGCTAGCCTCCATTTATGGAGCTAGCCAATGGGACAGGGGGCGTATTCCATTCTCCTTACTGGAAATCAAGAGATTTCTCTGGAGGCGGAGCTAAGAGCTCCGCCCTCCAGCCGAAACCTAAAAAGAAAGACACTTAGGGTGGTACCTGGCAAAGTTAAAACCTCGCATACTGAGTTTGGCAAAAGGTCAAAAACCCCTATTTTATCTGATAATACCCCTGTAGTAGAACAGGATTTTATATCAGCAGTAGTACCACCATCGGGTCACAACCCGCCAGAGGTAGTTATACAGCCAGTGATTCCTAATGATAGTACTGGAGCGGCAGCTGCTGTTACCTCATTCCCCCCTCCATTGATGGGAAATTTGGAGTTTTTGTTGAGATCTCTCCTCTTACCCATCAATGAGTCCATTAAAAAGGTGGAAATCAGACTCACCATACTGGAAGCCACCATAACTAGCATGGCCACTCTGACTAAAACCAAGGGGAGTGGGGTGGCGCATTCAACACCTTCGACATTGCCCCCTTCTAATTTCGTACAAAAAAACACTCCCGTTCCAGCACAGCCGGCCAAGCAAACCCTACAGCCCCAGGGCACAGTCGATCTTTCCACCCAAAAAGCACAGCCCCCAATTCAACCTAAGCCACCAGGAACCGATTTAGGCGCCGCCCCCAACAAACCAACCGTAAAGGCTACGATAAGCGCCAATCAGAACATCCAAGGGGTAGGTCGGAATAACAAGATACTACACAAAAAGGTCCCACATGTAGAAATTCCCCCAGAAGCAGCGCCCTATGTGGTGGTCTTGACAGGGGTCCCCCAGATAGCGGAAAATAAGAAGGAGGGATACGTTGACCTTAAGAACAAAATTATTCATTGGTTGAGAACATACAGGCCGATAGCGCCCAACATAGATGGGGACATAGTCCATGTGAGACGGATTAATTGGCTGGGGAGTAGCACTAAAAATATAGAGGGGGACATAGTGGTGGTGAACTTTAGAGATCCTCGGGCTGTTGACTATATTTTAAACTGGTCACAAGGAAATGGCGAATCCCGTATCACCCCTCGAGCCTTAACATATTTTTATCCCAGGACAGAGGCTACCCTTTTTAAACATCCAAATAAATTTCTATCTTATAGGCCTTCTTTTACCCTGCCTCCTATTAACAACTACCCCCAGCAGGGACAACATTTTCCCTCGATGCCTGATTAGCCCCTTCCGTGGTCTAGGGTCCCTTATAGACACATGAGTAACCACGACAGCAGGATGAGCCGTTTTAGACCCTTTACCCCGCTGGAAACATATAATCGGTTTTCTCAGCTCTCGGGGCTGGAAGACTGTGATTGAAGTTCAGCGCCCGGGGGGGAGTCAAGTGAACTTCGTGAGGGGGAGACCTCACGATGTGCCTGTGGTAGTGTAGATATGGAGAAGGTCGGGCCACCCCCAGTCCAAACTGTGATTAATAATAACATTATTGAGGCTTCTATGTTCGGCGTGGATGGTTGTCCTATGACCACTATCCCCCTGGTATCGGAGGGGGGGTGCTGTATGACCATGGTGGACAACGAGGGTGGGACTGGAGAGGGACACACCTTAGTGCCAAAGGGAAGTCGGGTAATAAGTCTCCTTTCCTGGAACATTGCGGGGTTAAAAAGGAAGTTAGAAATACCAGAGTGGCACGTGTTTATTGAGAGGTTCGATGTTTGCCTGTTTCAGGAAACTTGGAGCCTAAATCCGCTATATAAATCGGGGTATACCACTCACTTTCTCCCAGCAGTAAGCAAGGGTAAGGGTAGACCAGCGGGGGGCCTTATGGTGTGGATCAAAATAGAACTGGATTGGGTGGTCACACGCCATACCCTGGAGTGTAACGATATCCTCCATCTTTCCTGTAGAGGAAGGGTGGAGGGTAGTAGGCTTGACCTTTTTAACGTTTATGCTAGAGGGGCCCCTGGGGACCCTGCCTCCCTGACTTTAACAGCTCTGGACTCCGCCTTAGCAAACTGCCCGTCTTCAGCAAAGATCATCGTGGGGGGTGATTTTAATTGCACGTTTGAACCACTCCTCGGAGATGATCCCTTGGGCATCGAAGAGGAGGATTCAAAATGGTCCATTCCATCATTATCCCTGCCCCCGATTAGGAAATGGTCAGCTAGGGCAATTCAAATCACTGCGCTGACTAGGGATCATAAGCTAAGAGCCCTTAACGGTAGGACTACATCTGATCAGGTAGGGGCAATGACCTTCAATAGACTTATTGGGCCGTCCCGAATTGACTACATCCTAATGGATGTCTGTTTCTGGGCGGACCTTATTGACATGGAGGTCCACCCAAGTCAGGATAGCGACCATAATCCCTTGTGCTGTAAATTTAACTGGGCTACCCTAAAAGACAGGAGGGCGAAAGTCACCTCAAAAATATCTAAGGAGGTTATTCCATATAATAACTTTCGCAGATTGAAATGGGATAAGGTTAAACTCAGGGAGGACGATCTAGGGGCCATCAAATCCTTGGTGGAGCGCTTGACTTTAGACCTGGAGGGCTGGATTGGTGAAGACCCGATTAGTAGGCTCCCTTATCCCTCTCTTGATTCTGCCTACAAGGCCACACTAGACCATGTTGGTCAATTTTTTACCGCGAAAGCGAAGTGCAATAGGGCCTCTATTGTACCCCCCACTCTTACTAAACCCTGGTATACTGACCAGTGTAAGGGTAAGAGGAGACAACTGACAAAAGCCCTGATTTCGGGGGACTCCTTGCTGGTTAGAGCGGCCAGGAAGGATTACCTGAAAGCATTATCACTGGCCAAACGTGAGTGGGAGGAACAGCATTGGCAGGACCTATCCAATGCTGTGAGCAGTAGGAACCCGAACCTCTTTTGGGATTTGATTAATAGATCTAGACAGAGGAAATCACAACCATTGGCTGTACACATAACTAGTCAGCAATGGTTTGATCATTTCTCATCCCTGTATGGAGGCTCTGAGGAAACAACTAGCCCTGGGACGGTTAGCTTGGGTGAGGGGGATACCTTAGGGGTGGACGACCTCCCATTTACGACCTCAGAGGTAGTGGCGGCGATCAGACACCTAACCCCTAAGAAAGCAGCCGGACAGGATGGGATTCCTGGAGATTTGTTGATGGTTGAGCCACAGGCTTGGGCTAAATTAATAGCCATAATAATGAATCTGATCACTAGGGGTCAACAGGTGCCAGATTCCTGGAAAGGGGCAGAGGTGGTAACCGTGTTCAAGAAGGGGGCTAGAGAGGACCCTGCTAACTACAGACCTATCAGTTTGATAGACATAATCCAGAAAGTGGTTGGCAGGGTCATCATCTCTAGAGTAGGAGATTGGATGGAGGAGGCCAGTATTCTTTCCCACTTACAAGCGGGCTTTAGAAGTAAGGTAGGGACGATGGACCAGGTCTTTCGTTTTTTTGCTATCTATTGGAAGGCAGTGACCATTAAGAAAGGTAGTTTATATATGGCCTTCATAGATCTCAAAACAGCTTTCGACCTGGTCCCTCGTGCAAAATTATGGAAAATCCTAGGGGAGATGGGTTTTCCCAGTGGACTCCTTAAACTAATCGTAAGGCTCCACGAGGGGAATTACGCGAGGGTTAGATGGGGATCCCAGGGACAGTTAACAGATAGGGTCCCTGTGAAGAGAGGAGTACGCCAGGGCTGCGTTATGGCTCCGACACTTTTCTCCCTATTCGTGAATGGAGTGGTGGACCATCTGAAGGGAGAGGAGGCGGATGCCCCATCCCTGGCGGGGGAAAAAATCCCCACTCTACTCTTCGCTGATGATACCTTATTAATCTCCAAATCCCCTGTGGGCCTGCAAAAACTCTTGAACCGGTTTAGCTCCTTCTGTACCAACCGAGGCTTAACCATTAACACATCAAAAACTAAATTGATGGCACTCTCCCCCTCCAAGAGATTCAAAAACAATCTTCTACTTAATGGTGTTCCTTTGGAGTTGGTTGAATCCTTTGACTACCTTGGTGTCCGGATAAACAGTCGTATGTCCTGGAAGAATCATTTGGCCAAAATGCTACTCAGTCACCAAAGAGTATCCGGGGTGACTTTGAGGGAGCTCCGTGAATCAAGCAGCAAGCCTGTCTCTCCTGCTATGGCTATTTACGAGGGCCAGATTCTCCCTGCGGCATTATATGGCTCTGAACTTTGGGGGTTCGAAAATGTGTCTGATTTATCGACAGCGGAAAATAACTTCCTAAGGAAGGTGGTGGCTCTTCCTACTTCCACCCCATTGATCCCCCTGAGACTAGATCTGGGTAGAAGAGCATTAAAGGACTTGGTAAGGCTTCGCCCGTTGCTCTTTTGGACTCGTTTGAGAAGAACTGCCGAGCTTGCAAAATACGCTGAAGGGCTTGATGATCTTCTGCTATTGGACACGGGCAAAAAAATAGTATGGCTAAATAAACTGAAAGATCTGGTTCTTAACCTGGGGTTAAGGGATGCATGGGAGTCACAATTGCCACCGCCCAAGGAAGCGATCAAAAAACTATATTGGGACTGGGTCCAGAATAATGCGCTGAGGGCTGCGGATGGGGGCCCACTCACGGATCAATTTTTGTTATTTAAGTGTGTGAGGAAATGGGAGCCCTTCCTCGATCTGATAACTAAACCCCTGGATCGTGCGTTATATCTAAAACTGCGATATGGGACGCTTCCAGTGCATGAGTTCACGGCGAGGTGGTTAAACCCTGGTGCCCCCCAGCGTGTATGCCCAGGTTGTGTGGCACCAAAGGAGTCTGTGGCCCATTTGTTTTTTGCTTGCCCAGCTTATAAAGGAGCACGGAATCTTTGGCTGAAACCAGTCTGCAGGGAACTCGGGTTGAGGTGCCACAATCAGGCACTTCGTGTTCTCTCTACGGACAGTTCATCTTCCATCATGATTTGTGGGGTTGCAAAATTCTTGGGTAGTGTGTGGTTGACGCGCTCCAGATTATTGAAACTGCGTCCGGGGGTTTTAACGGTCTAATGCTGAATGCGTTGGTAGTAAATTGAGTCTGCTGTGCATCCTCTTTTAGTGTTTTAATAATTTTATGGAGATTTGATAAATGTAATATGTACTGTATTTCTTTTATGGTGATTAATTTGCCGAATAAAGAGTATGATAATGTAATAAACTTTAATGTTGCTCATGTATAATAGAAACTCAGGCCACCAAAAGAGTGCACATTACCACTGGTTTTTCTCTTACTTCACTATTGACATTGTTGTCAGATTGGGAAGAAGAATGAATGTTTCTGATTTTGTGTCTGAAAACTATCACTTAAAAAATACTTCTCAATTCACTGATATAATCTGATGTACTAAAATGAAACAGTTCTGGATGTTAATGAAATACACTTTGGAATTTTGAACAGACTTTATCATACTTTTACACTTTTACTACAATATGTCTTTAAAAATGAAGGTATTTCTAAAGTTAAGCAGGGCGGTACACCCTAGTTACTGCCTTTCTTTAGTTGCAGGTAACCTTTAAATAAATGCTTGCCTGTTCATTTAATTTTTTTTATATTAGTGCTGACTCGAGTAAACAGCAGCCCAGTGCTGCTGTTTACAAGGGGGGACACATTAAGATCAGGAGGGCCGCAAGTGGCCCCCAGGCCGTACTTTGAGTATCTCTGGCCCAACAGGACACAGTGATGATGCTGCACCCAACCACCAGGCCCCTCCTATGGATGCCCCCTCCCCCTCCTCGTTCAACAAACTAGCAGGCTTTTTAAAGAAATTCTCTAGTGAAAGGTATTGTGTTGCAGAATGAACAACTTTTTGTGCAATGACTGGAGAAAAGGAGGGTAAAGGGCACCTTGTTCCTACATTACACATGAGAGGAGATTTACACGCCTTCAGAATCTACTCTTCATGAGAAATGATTACGAGAACAACAAACTGCTGGCCGCCCACTTCAACCTGCAAAACCACCCGGATTATGAAGGGTTTATTAGGAAACACGGTGAACAAAAAGACAGTGAACCTTTAGGGAACCTCCATGCACGGCTGCACAATCTTGCAAGTACCTGCATGGAGGACCAAAACAAAGAAGTCCATCTGGGTCCACAGTGCCAGACTGTCCTTCCGTCATTTTCCCGGGGGACTAGACCCACTGGAGGCCGGTTTTGAAAGACCAGGGTTGTTGTTGGTGCCTCTGTGACTTTCCCCAACTTACGGAGGTTAATTACATCAGCTACAGTGGGGCTTTGGGAGAGAGAAGGGGCGAGAAAGAGACAATAGAGAATGGAGAGAAGGCTAGAGGAAAGCAGGCCTGGTTTGAGTATTTTTGCCATGGCTGCTTTTGGTTCTCCAGTCCGGCCCTGGCCCAAATCATGTTGAGGTCCAGACCGTCAATAGTGAGACAGCTCATTCTAATGGAACCATGATTGAGTCTTGAAACATTGTAATCCTAGTACACGTTCACAGTTTGTTGCATGTTAAAGCCTCCAGGATTTAATCATCTCTAGAACACATTACTCCCTCAAAGGTTTTCACCATGATTAATTGTATAATGCGCCTCACAGACACATACCCACAAAGTGAAACTGACCAAAAGCCCTTCTCATCCCCACCACCTCCTGTTTTAGTTATGTCTTGTGGACACATTCTATGGGTCACAGCCGAGTAGAGACTCCAGCGGGTTTTATTTAATAATATTTACTATGCATGATTGTTTTCAGTTGTTGGCTCCATGTGGGCACCGTGGAGCACGCAGACCCAAGCGTAATCCGGTGAGCTTCCCGACACAGTCTAAGAGGGTGCAGCTCACGGCAACAAAGTAGGAATACCCGCAGGCGTAGGCTAGCGGCAAGCATCACCAGAGCTACAGAGAACCTGCGGGGGACGCTGAAATAAACAAGATTCCATCAAGGCCAGATGGGCCATAGCTGGCACCAGGCGTTTCCCCAATGGGCTAAAGTGGTGGGGGCCGTTTTTGTTACTGGGGGCCGATTTTGCAGCAGTCCTGCAATATTGGCCCCCTGTAACAAAAAAACAGCTGGTCCGTTAGAAATGCCAGGGCTTGTTTGTGTTCCAAGTCCGGCCCTGGATTCCAGTGGAAGCTGCAATACTTCCGTCATGTTGGCTGTATGGAGCGCCAGAGAACAAGGCCGTCGGTAAGGGTCCCCGAAGTTGCAAAGTGCCTGTGGGGGATTCCAAGAGCACCAGCAAAACAATTGAGAGCCACGGGGTGGCCCGTTGTACATTGGCCATTAGGAGAGTTGATCGGCATGGTGCTTAAGACCATAGACTCTCATTTAATAAATTAAGGGCTGAATAGTAGCGTCTGTTTATTTCTGGCCAATTTAAAGACTAATGGGCAACATCTGTGCTTGAAGTCTTAAGGTCTTAGACTCATACTCTGAAGATTAAGGGGCTGATTTTAGGCGCCTATGTTGATTCTAGCTATGTTGAAGAATTATGAAAACCATTCCTAACTAGTCTTCAGGTCTTACTGGGGCGTATCCAGTTAAAGGAAGGGTGCTGGATTTTTTTGATTGTTTGGGAGCAAACCATCTGGATCAATGGGTACTCAGTTTAGTCAAGAGAGGATATGTGATTGAGTGGGTCAAGAGGCCTCCAAACTTAGGTACCATCTCTACATCCATCCCTAAAGAGCTGGTAAAAAGAAATTCTTTGTAGTATGGGGTTCAGGCTCTTCTGGAAACAAGGGCAATTGTGGAAGTTCCACAGGCAAAAAAGGGCAAGGGACTCTACTCCATTCTTTTTCTGGTGCAGTAGGCCAATAGAGCATATTGGCCAGTACTCAGCCTAAGCAGAGCGAATATCTAGGTAAAACACATCCCTTTCAAGATGCTCTCCTTGCAATGGGTTATTCCTTTGGTATCAAAAAACTTCCTTGCCACAATAGACCCACAGGATATCTATTTTCACTTCCCTATTTACAGTCAAAGGTTACTGAACTTCACAGTAGGTTCTCTACGTTTCTAGTTTTACCTACTGCCTTTTGGCCTAATGTCGGCACCCAAGGTTTTTACCAAAGTCCTGGCATCACTGGTGGGCATGCTGTGTCAGGAGGGTACTGCCATTCTACTCTACCTGGAAAACTGTCTGGTATTCTTGTCATTCCGAGAGACCCCAGAGGTTCAGGTCACAAGGGTGTGTCAGTACTGGAACATTATGGGTTTCTGGTGAACGTTTCTGGTGAAGCTGAATAAATCTCATCTGATGCCACCTCAGGACCAGACTTTAATTGGCACAAGATTTGTAACAAACATTTGATTCAGCTGAGCTGAGTGTGAGCGATGCAGGGTGTGTCCGGCGGACTTCCTACACGTAGCTTGGACTTGCCTGTTAATTGCTAAGTTCTGGGAAAAGGTGTTTCAGACACTGAGCGACATTGTAGAGGCGCCGCTGCACCCTGACTCTATTGTCGCACTGCTGGGGTATGCTAAGAGAATTAAGAAGGGACTTAGGCGATTAGTGGAAATGAGTAGGCTTATTGCTAAGCCCGGGATAGCTATGCGTTGGGCGAGAGGTCCTCCCTCTACAATGCAGGAGTGGTCGCGCGACATGTTGTATTGCAATACGCAGTCAGAACTGGATAGTAAATTGCTTCCCCCTCGCAGCTGACCTAAGAACTTCTGGGGTTGTGCCAAAGGTACCTTGTTCGCCATAAGTTGGCAGGGTATGCTCAGACGTGAGTCCCTTGCTCACTTTGCCACTGAATTCAAGCAAGCCGGGTTGAAGACGACTGAAATGCCAGAAACCGGTCCTCGCAAGCTTGTTTCCGGTCCAGGGAAGGCATGGCTTGGCAGTTCGGGCTGGACTGTTCCCATGAGGCACAGGGTCAGACTGATTTGCATATGGCCATGTCTGAACTGGGGTGGCAGAGTGGGCTAAAGAACGGTGATGGATTAAACCCAGATCTGTTGACTGGGTGTGAGTGTTTGATTGGTTCAGATGCTCCTTCCATCACCACCCCCTTTTGTACCAAACGTACCATGTTGGGCAGGTGTTTCAGAGCGCAAGTCCGCTTTCCTCTGCAGTGGTAGATCCAGGGCAATGCTAGCTATTCTAATTAAAGTGATGTGGATATTAGTGAAAGTTCTATTTGACCTACCTAGAAAATGAACTGTATTGAAGGTGATCGGAGCTGTTTTTGTAATAAGCACTGTCAATTCCTGCTGTGACCACTGGTTGTTATAACAAGGTTTGCATTTTTTATTTTTACAAGTGCACTTTAGTATGTGGATGCTTAGAGACATTGGCTTTGTAAGTGTTGGAAATTAATACTTATTTGCAAGGCAAGACATGTTTTTTCTTACTGTGCAACTTAGGAAATAAAATTTAAAAAAAGATATGCTCCCTTCTAATTAACTCTTTTTCCAATCTATGAATACTCCCTCATGACCTATATTTCTTTTATCTGATTCAACACAAATTCAACATGGGCTGAACATAGAGTTAGACAATAACAAAAAACATAAACATATTCATGAACCTTAACATTATTTATTTATTTTCTTTGTTTTATCAACATTATTGTTATACTCTCTTTTGCTAATTCTTCATAAAACATTAATATTGTAGACATATACACATAACTTTACAATATTATATCATTTTCATGTGTCAACATCATAAACCCCTAGGTAAAGAGACAACAAGAATCATTCCAACAAACTCTCATACATACATACCTCTCCTACTACACTCATACCATATTCATAGCTACATATATCTGGGAAGTGGGAGACGTAGGGTTGTTTTTAGTCTCCGCGACCATTTAAAGCAACTGCATATATCAGGATCTGAAAAGCATTGGTCGACGCGTTTCGGTGGCTTGTAGAATGGATGAACACCACCTTCCTCAGGACCTGCCAGATATCAGACCGATATCGCTACACCCAGGGGAACTACCAATATTTCTCCATCAATAGATATTTTAAATTGAAATAACTACCCTTATTGTGCGGTCCTCATGTGATCATTTAAATAGAATCTCTGTATCCTATGTCCGGAAAAAAGGGTACGCAATGTATGAAATGAGCTCATTTGATACTTGAGTACCAGTTTTTCAGTTTCGAGACTCTAAGGATTTTGTGTTGGCGAAGGAAGCTTTGTTGGAATCAGTTTAAGGCATTCGGACGCACATTTTAACCAAAGATGTTGCCTTTATGGAGTGGCGAAAATATAAGCACATAGGATACAGAGATTCTATTTAAATGATCACATGAGGACCGCATTTTTGCGACAACACACTTGCATTTATATCTTTCACGATATGCAGCGTAGATTTTTTTTTTAGAGAGTGGTAATATTATTGTAAAATTAGCAAAAGAGAGTATAAAAATAATTTTGATAAAACAAAGAAAATGAATAAATAAAGTTAAGATTCATAAATATGTTTCTATTTTTTGTTATTGTCTAACTCTATGTTTAGCCCATGTTGAGTTTGTGTTGAATCAGATAAAAGAAATATAGGTCATGAGGGAGTATTCTTAGATTGTATTGTTGTCCCTCCCCTCTTATTCCTGACCTTCAAAGTCTTTTCCTAGAGGGGGTCCCCTTATCTTGCATAGCATCAACTCCTTTTCCTCCTCCCCTCCACAAGTGGATGTGCCCTTGTCACCCCTTCCCAAAGGAGACGCGGTGCAAGTCAAAAGACACACAACTTGAACACTACCTGACCCCTTGCATCACTGGGGACATTGCACTGAGACTTGAATTGCGCCTTGAGCTAATATGTTTACTTTTGTCTAGATTGTAAATCTCTCGCAGGCCGCCTGTTGTGAAGCGCTCTGATACCTTCGGGTCTGGCTAGCGCTATAGAAAACTCCTAAAATAAAACATAAATAAATGTTTGCATCAGCTAAAGACTGTCCTGTCTAACAGTACTATTGGCTTTAAATTACTGTAACCTGTAGACAGAGTGTAAAGACACACAAGAATCACTGGCAAGTTACGAAAAGGATCAACAGTGAAAGAAAACAACATTTGCAAAGTACAGTATTGGTACACCAGTGTTGGCACTGAGATATCCTTAGCGTATGAATCTGGATTAACAGTAGCAGGATTGTTTGGAAGCCCTATAGGCGGATCTTTCAGTAGATTCAATTACATTGAAATAAATCATACAGAACAGTTTTACACAGTGAGTTCTGGTTCTTGCTGTAACAAAAGGATCTTAGCAGGATCCCAGACATTTTTTGGGCAAGCAGTAGGGTGAATGACAGCAGTGTAATTCTCCATCAGTTCATTGCAATAGGTCAAGTTTTTAAGCCTTGATGTTTAATCTGGTGGTCTGGTGCTCATCCAGTGTATCATCACACACCTCTTGGCCAGCAGACTACCAGGGACACAAATTCACAATTTTTTTTAATGTGTGGCTTCTATATGTCCCATGAGAGCCAGGGGTGGACTAGCTGTACCGGGCCCCGGGCGTATCCCCGGTGGGCTTCCAGGGTGGAGGTTGGTTTTGGGGGCCTGATGGGGCTGTTTTTGTTACCGGGGGTCGCAACAGTCGTGTCCGCCACAGTCATGTCCGGTTAACCGGACACGACTGTGGCGGTTAATGGCTGACTAACGCGCCAACACCCCCGCAGACGGATTTACTCCTCCAGTATCAAATTTCTGAACCGGCACCCCGGTGGTCAATGACCTAGAGGCTCCAGACTTGCCGGACCTCGGTACCCTCCACGCCGCCTCTTACTCACGGCGCCCTCTCGTTTATATTGCCCATCCTGGCGTGCTCCTTCACCCGAACCGTAGTCTCACCCACCCGGACTTCTTTTCCCAGCCTCCTACGCCGGATTTACTCGTGCTTGCAATTGCGGACACAGGATCGTGTCCTATTAAGCCTCCAGCCCACCCACCCCCAGATGTTACACGCCGCGCCTTCCCTGAACCAGCCCACGCCCTCCACTGACCCTTAGCACCTCCTTAACAGCAGCCCCGTCCTGAAGATGATCCTGATTCAATAGGATCGAAACGTCGTCATCTCCTCAGCGCTACTGACGGCGCCATAACTCTGTGTCGTTCATACTAAATTACTCAATCGTTCCTCATGCCATCATTGTAAATTATTTCACCATGAACCACACAGTTTCTTGTATATATTTTCATTGAAAATTTTTGTCACCTTGCGCCTGCCGCTGTTTTCACAATATCACTTGCGTCGCCACGTAAATGTAAATGTGTGTATACTTGTAAAGCGCACTGCCGCCCCATCTCGGGGCATCCTGGCGCTGTATACCACTGTGGAACCCATCCTGGCTTTCCCTGTGAGATGCCCCCCCGCCCCCAGGGCACCCCCAAGGTGAAGCCAGGCATTCCAGCGCTGTTGGGGCCGTTGTGGCGATTAAGCCAGCTATTGCCCAGAGTTTTAGAGTGGGACCCATGATTAGAGTAGGCACCGAGGCGAGAATTATCGAGTCCGCGGACATTGAGCCCAAGACCCTGCCGCGTCAGGAATTGAACCCTGGTCCCGGCCTGACCTCTGCTTCAGGGTCTGCCGCTTCTAACCAGTGAGCCACACTTCTCCATGTATATGTGTCACAAGCACATTTGTGCACCAGTAAAATTTGGGCTGCCATATGCATTCTATGCCTACAGTGCTGTTACAACTGTATCGTTTTTATCCTTGAGCCTAAATATATGATGCCATATGCACATTTGAAAAAATTGTTGCGAGTCTCCCTCCTTCCTTCCTCATATTGTAGTTTACATACTGGTTGATGTATGCTCGCAGCTGTCTTTGTCTGCCGTGACTCTGCTCTTCTCATTGCCCGCATCTCCGTGAGGAAAGGAGATAAGCTGCATAGTTTTTGACCGCGTTGGAGGCAGTTAGACAGGGGCCGGGACTGCGAGACCCAGGGTTCTGCGCGTGAAGACCGGAGCGCACCTGGAGTCTCTTCCCGCCCCTGCTCCGCCCTGCTAGTTTGGCTGCCTGCTCTCTGCTGATTCGCTGCCTCCACTATTTACAGCTCGCGGCCCCCGCTCCGCGGGTGCCGCTCGCAGCTGTCTTTGTCTGCCGTGACTCTGCTCTTCTCATTGCCCGCATCTCCGTGAGGAAAGGAGATAAGCTGCATAGTTTTTGACCGCGTTGGAGGCAGTTAGACAGGGGCCGGGACTGCGAGACCCAGGGTTCTGCGCGTGAAGACCGGAGCGCACCTGGAGTCTCTTCCCGCCCCTGCTCCGCCCTGCTAGTTTGGCTGCCTGCTCTCTGCTGATTCGCTGCCTCCACTATTTACAGCTCGCGGCCCCCGCTCCGCGGGAGCCGCTCGCAGCTGTCTTTGTCTGCCGTGACTCTGCTCTTCTCATTGCCCGCATCTCCGTGAGGAAAGGAGATAAGCTGCATAGTTTTTGACCGCGTTGGAGGCAGTTAGACAGGGGCCGGGACTGCGAGACCCAGGGTTCTGCGCGTGAAGACCGGAGCGCACCTGGAGTCTCTTCCCGCCCCTTGCTCCTCCTATTAAGTATACTCACTCCACGCTAAGCGGGACGCGTGCGGGACGCCGGGCTAAGCCCGGGCAAAGGGCGGGCCCTCTGTGGCCCTCAGTGGCCGAGGTAGGCTGGGCTGGGCCCGGTTATTTTCATCGCTTGATTGCTGTTATTTGATTCAAGTGTTATTTTACATCCTCTATTGGACAGTACGCCTGACTGTCGGCGGAAGGAATCATTCATCTAAATTGACTGGCTGCTTCCTCGGTCTTTATTCTCGGGCAGCCTTTGTTGCATCTCCAGGACTGGTTTTTATGATTGGTTTTATTATTGTGGTATATTGTATTATTCTTGTGTTCTCTCACCCGGAGGAAAATATTCGTTAAAATATCAATTTGTGGACAAATCTTGTGTATAAAGATGTTTAAGAAATTGCGTTCGAGAAGGGAAGTGGGCGGTTTGCCTAGTACAAATAATGAAATTAAGCGCTTGAGAAATAAATCGGTAAACAATCCCCCCCTTAAGGGTCAATGCCATTTGTATGAGCTGTGGGATTTGCCCTCCCCGAAGAACGCTAATTTATCCTCTAAAAAAGCCCCATGCGCTCTGGCCCATGAGGTCCATATGCAACCTTTCACACACCTACCGCTCTCCGGTTTTCAGCTCGCACCACAACAACCGGTGCCAGTGGTGTTCTCTTTCCCTGTTCTCCCTGAAGGGAATGGGGAAAACAAAAACACTACTTTAACACAGGAGAGGGAATCTTCAAATCTTCCATCTATACCTCGAACCCCGCTGAAGGATAGGTTGGAGGGGGATTTGTCTGCCCTATGTATTGATCATGAACTTTGTGGCCGGTATGTAGATATAGCGAAAATGCAGCCACCGGCCCCTACTAAATCCCCAGGGGGAGCTACCCCATCTGGGTTAATGTTGTATAGTAGTACCCCCTCTTTGAATGATCAGGATATGTCCGATTTGTTAGTTGCTTCGGGGACCCCGGGCCTTAATCTATCTGGCATCTGTCGTCCGTCTGAGGCATGTGAAAAACCAATTTCTGAATCCATGATTGCCTTGGAACAACTATTAGCCTCTATTTTATCTCTTTTGGGGAAATTTGTTGGCAATTCGGACTGCATTTTGGAATCCGTTACCCAAATACTGAAGTCATTGTTACAAAAGCCATTGGATTTGAGGAGTGTACCCCCCACGTCTGATTGTAGTCGGCCAAGGGGGGGAACTAATGTGACTTCAGTGGATTCTGACACGAAAGCTGGGACATCGGTTTTGATACCACATACTGCAGTTCTTCCCTTAACTGCAGTGCCAAACTGTATAAATAACTCAGTTCTTGAGATAATGGAGGAAGATAAATCCATATCTGACCCTAAAGTGGTTCAGGACCTTTTTCCCATCTTCGTGTCTGAAAATAAAAAAGAATTTATCGATGATAAAGATGAGGTAAAGGCAAAAAATGGGAAATCTAGAAAAAATGGGAAATCTAGAACCAATAAGGGGAATAAAAGGAAACCAACTCGTAAATATAGGAAGAAAAGGCAGCGTCGGATAATTTTTCAAAATTCTGTGTCTGCACTGGAGAATGAAGTGATTGATCTGGAGCCTTCTTCTATATCTGGAAAGGTAGTTATGGATATTGAACGGAACCTACCCATTAGTACTTTTTTTAGGGTAGAAAGTGAACTGTGTCCCCCAACGATTTTGGAATCTATTCCACAAAGGGTGGGCTCTCCTACCGGTCTTTCTCTTCCATTAGCGACTGGAGTTTCAATTCAAAATCCATCTGGGTCCCTTAACCCCTTGGCTCCCCCTTTCCGTGTAGTACCTGAGAATGGAGATCGCTATCTTCCGGATCATCATTTAACTACTTTAAATGCCCCAGTAGAAACGTTAGTGTTGGACTTTTTACCTTTATTCGACGTTGACTTGCCCTTAAACAGAGCTTGGCTACTTAAGCGTTTTAGTGAGATTGATAGTCTCCAGCACATCCAAACTAGGGATATTGAGTTAGTCTCCCTGTTTGGTGAAGTCAAGGTAACGAGTATAAGGGTGAAATTTTATTCCCCTATTATTGTGAATTTGATACTACAGCAAGCTGAGAACTTCCAGCGTATAGGAATTGATATTCTCCCGATCTTTAACCGTGGTAATACAAATCCGTCTCTTAGGGAGGTGTCCAGAAGGGAGGACCAAAATGGGGTAGCCTCTCCTCTTAGAGACCTGAAGATTTGGGTATCCAAGGGAAAACGCTCGGTTTCACAAGTGAAGCCACTCCCGCTGACTTTGAACTCCTCTCTGGTAGAGGACAATAATCGGTGGAACTGGCTGCATAGTGCCTTATCTACTAAATCTAAAGATGATCCAAGATTGTTTCAGCATCTTTAACACCCCTTTAAATATTATTTCCTGGAACGCCGCAGGGATTCACAGTAGCCCAGAGAAGTTTGAGTTTTTATCTTCTCTAGGAGCGAATGTGATTTGTTTACAGGAAACGTGGTGCATTGATACGCTGAAGGTTTCGAAGGATTATTATGTCCTGGAAGTTCCTGCCGTACCCTCTAAGAAAGGTCACGCTAGGGGAGGAATCGCTTGCCTACTATCTAATAAATTGCAATGGAAATTCTCCCATTACATGGATTCAAGTAAACTTTTCCACGCTATCACCATCGACAATTTGTTTAATAACGGGATAAAGTCCCCTATTGTAATTGTGAATATCTATATTCCTCCGGAAGAGTGTTTTAATGTGATTTTAAACCAGGTATTTCGATATATTGATTTAATTAAAAATGTTCCGTCCCCTCCAGACATCTTGTTGGTTGGAGACTTGAATTGCAAAATCTCCAATGTTAGCCTGGATCTTTTTAGGAATAAACTTAAAGAAGAGGCGTACTTTATCCCGCAAGCACTCTTCCCGGATAAGTCAGTGACAAACAAAAGAGGGAAGATTTTGTTAAATGAATTAGCGGCCGTCGATGGACTTATATTAAATGGGAGATTTCCATCTGATGTGCCTGCAAAATTTACTCACAAGTCTCCGTTTGGGTCCTCTATCTTAGATTATGCTATCGCAGACTATGGTTTGTATCCTTTTATTCAGGATCTTAAAATAATATGTACTCCTCTGAGCGATCATAGTATACTGTTTGTTACTATTTCCTTAAAGCCTCAGACAATCGCACCTTGGTCTTTTAATGGCAGTGATGCCGCTTTTCACGCCTCTTCGGGAAGGTGCTATTGGAATCCCACAGCCATTAATGGGGTACAGGATTTTTTAGCCGATACCCTATTAGTCTTAAATGAGTGGCATGGGAATGAAATAGCATATTTTGAAGAATTTGTGCGTAATATTATTTTATATGCTAAAAAAACTTTTCGACCTAGAAATAGAGTTGCGGTGTCGAGCACACTGCGTAGTCTAAATAAGGAAATAAACAAACTGGTTCGCGAACAATATCTTGATAGAGTCACGGAACGTGGAAAAGAAATATCAAGGTTAAAGAGAAAGAGAAGTAGACTTCAGTTAAAATTAAAAAAAGTAAGGGAGGACAATGTATGGATTAATTTGAGGGAATCTGTTGTCCATGGCAGGATCAGAGATTTTTGGACGATAATTGGTAAGGGGTGTGGTTCTAGACTAGCCCCCGCCCCTATCCCCATAGCGGAAGAGGTATGGATTTCCTATATTCGGGACCTTTACGCAGGGAATGGGATTTTAAGTGATGATATTGCCACCGGTGTTAACTCAGGCAATGAGATCGCCATTAATTTTACTTGCGTGGGCCTTACTATCTACCCCGCGGAGAAAGAAATTGAGTTAGCTATAAAAAGTATGCGGGTTTCCGGGGCAATGGGACCCGATGAACTTCCTATGACGGTCCTGAAGTCGGATCCTGTAAGGTGGAGTAAAATCCTGTTTCCCCTGTTTAAAGTATGTTTTATGACAAAAAAGGTACCTGCCTCTTGGAGGGGAAGTATCTTGGTCCCTATCTTTAAGAAGGGAGCTAGGGATAGCCCCAGTAATTATCGTTTGATTGCTCTCCTCGACTCCATCGGAAAGGTGTTTGCGAAATGTCTTCTAAAATCCCTTTCCGGTTGGGTAGAGGAGAATAATATTTTGCCATTAGAACAGACTGGTTTCCGTAGGGACCACGGTACGTTAGACAACCTTACTGTTCTTCATGTGGTTACAGATAAGTATGTTCAGGTGAGAGGTGGGGTGGTATATGCTGCCTTTATTGATTTCTCCACAGCGTTCGACAAAGTGGATCGTGGAACGCTGTGGAGAAAATTGGCAGCGCTTGGTCTTCCATCCCATCTGTTGGAGTTGGTGCAGGCTCTACACACAGAGACCTGGTGTAGGGTGTTGATGGGGGGCGAAAGGGGGTTATCGGATTTAATTCCATCTTTGAATGGCCTTAAACAAGGCTGTCTGCTGGCCCCCCTCTTGTTCTCCCTGTATACGGCTGACTTACCCGCTGCCGTGTCCTCTAGAGAGGGCATCGCCCCGGTGGTTGGGGGGACCCCTATATCTTGCCTGATGTACGCCGATGATGTCCTTGTCTTTGATCTAACCCCCAAAGGACTCGCAAATCGGCTCACTGCCCTTCATACTTTTGCTGTGGCTCATCATATGAAGATTAATATTACTAAAAGTAAAGTTATGTGTATAGCTGGTATGAAGAGGTGCCGTTCTGTTGATTTTGGTTGGTTTATTGGGGGCCAAAAACTTGAGGTTGTAAAGTCCTATACTTTTTTGGGGAAAATTATTACAGCTAACTTGAGTGAGAAGCTCCACATAGAGCATTGTACACGTAAAGCTATTGCCCATGGCAAAGGTTTAAATTCCTTATACCACGCAACGGGGAAACGGCACTTTCCGATTTTATTGGAAGTGTACAGATCTAAAATCCCCGCTACAATTTTGTATGGTATTGAACTTATAGAAGTGAAAAAGTGGGACTTTTGCCATAAGATTGAGGGGAAACTTTTAAGATCTCTCTCTTCCCTAAACACTGCGTGCTCTACGGCCGCCTGTAGGCTTGAATTTGGCCTCAGGAGCAGTTGGGTACAGGGACTATTGGCCCTTGTTAGATGGGTGTCCTGCCTTGCAAGAGCAGAGGTAGGGACAATGAGAGCACTCCTCAAAAGTGAATTATTGGGTAATTTCAATGAGTTTTCTCAACTTGTCCGTAATTTTAGAAAAGCTGTATCCCTTTTAAAATGAGATGAAACTGCTTTGTTTTTGTATTCTCCTTTACAGTTAAAACTTGTTTTAAAAGCAGCTTCATGGGACTTATGTTTCCAGACGGATAAAAAAACAATTAGTGAAAAAAGGAAGGTTGATCCTTTTCTGGACCCTCTCCTTGATTCCTATCTGTGTAAACTTCCACAACCCTATGTAATATGGAACCTACCGCATGGTATCCGCAGATTCTGGTTTCTTTTACGCTACGATTTATTACCCTTAAACCGATTGTTATCTTAATGGTATGGCTCCTCTCCCTTGTGTAATTTTTGTAAAGTAAATATCCAGGACTGTATGCATGTGTTGCTGATCTGCCCTGCGCTTCGTAAATTGCGCTGTAGATGGTTAAAAATTATCTGTCTGTATCTTGGCATTGTCACTTTGAACGATTTTCTGTCTGCACTTTATTGCCCTCCCAATGAAATGTTCTGCTTCCATATTTTTAACTTTTTTAAAGGGTTCTTAGCTATTTATTAATATGTTTCTGGAGATGCATTTTGACTGTCCGACTCTTGTAGTTTTGTCTTATATGTCAGTGTCGTATTAACCTGAGGATGTTTAAAGGATATAATTTTTATTGCTTTTTTGTGTAATGTAATTGTAGTGTGTTAAATTTTGTATATTTTATGTGGCCCTCTTTGGAGAGCCAAAATCATAATAAAATAATTGAAATTACTGGTTGAACTGACTCCCCTTATGATACCAATTGAGATATTGTTGTTTCTTATTATGGGGGGGGGTGAAAAGGCAGCTAAATCCCCATATTGAGCTTGGCGTTGCTAAGATTACGGGTGCGCGCTGAGACGGAGACTTCCATCGGCTAGGGCAGCGGGAGATCTGCGCTCTGTTTATGAGTGGCTGCACGGTGCACCGGAGGATAGCCCACGGCGGGATACTGCAGTGGCGACAGCCAAAGGGGGAGCGAGCTGGAGTGGCGGGATCACCCGAATCTCCCAGTGCTGTCATACGCTCCCTAGTTGGCAGCTGTATAACACGAAGGGAAGACATGGGGCCGGAGGAGGCCGAGAGCAGGCCCAGGCGGAGCAGCGGGAAGGTGCTGCTTGCGGAAGAGACTACTGGCCACTGGGACGCGCACCTCACGCCCAGAACCACAACATTGGGCAGTGAGATAGCGGCGACCGTTGTGAAGTGGCACTGAGGACAGAGGCTGATGGATGACTGAGCGGCTGGGATGTGATCCGAAGCGCAGAGCCGCAGCGAAACTCTGCAGGGGCGGCGATCCTGAGGGAGAAGACTGGGGAGGCGAGGAAATCGCCGGAGCCTTCCTGCGTTGCTTTGCCCTCCCAAGATGGTGGCTGAGTGCCACGGAGCGGAGACCTGACGCCGGCGGAGGTAAGAAGCAAGCAGAGGTGGTGCAGTGAGGAGGTTGCTGGTCGCTGGAGTGACTGTTGGCTGGCTGTTGAGACATGTGCTTCATGCTTGGACTCACAACATTGCGAGGTGAGGTAGTAACTGGACCGGTCCCGCTGCGCAGCGACAGATGTGAGGTGGCACTGAGGACAGAGGCTAGCTGGCGGCTGGAGGAAGAGGGACTGCTGAATTGCACTGAGTGCTGGATGGGGAATGCGCGGACGGCGTGGGACTGATTAGTGCACACCGGCGACTTCTCTGAGGCTCATTACTACTGTACAAAAATTATGTAAAATTATGTAAAAAACAGGAGGCTGGATTTGTGTAACAGAGAGGGAGTAACCACAAAAGCTATGCTAAGGTACTGCATCATCTGCTAGTTGACGGAGTTGGGCACGGCGGGGTGAAGAGGCAACAGACCCTTAACACAGCTCCTGGGCCTCCATAATTACCTGTGGGCTTGACGAGCTACGCGTCCCGCAGACAGTCTGGAGAACCAATAATTCCTTCATTCCCACCTACATCCATGGGGCGGCTCCAGGTCACCCCTGATCCTATCGCAGCGGAACTGCGCATTTTGTTGAAATTGTTCACGTGCAAGCCACTCACGATGGGGATAGTATCCAGAAAGAAGGGGTTTGCAGTCCTGCGCGTAGAGGGAGCGGAGCAACATACCGATGATGTCGAAGATGTGCCAGTGAGGCGGACGGAAAGTGCTCCTGGGGACCCTACCCTAGCCGACATTATGCAGGCCATCACCTCATCAAGAGAAGCACTGGAGACAAAGATAGACTCAATAGGAGCAGATCTTACCCTGCTAAAAGATGACCATCGTAAACTTGAAGAGAGAGTGACCCTCAATGAGAAAGCAATTGAGGAAGTCCCGGAGGCGGTTTCTACATTACAGCACACTCTGAAAACTGTGGAAACCACGATCTGTTGGAACTGAGGGCAGAGGACAGTGAGGGGCGCTCCCGTAGGAATACCCTGTGTATATTGGGGGTTCCGGAATGAGAAAAGGGGGCTGAGCTTACGATTCCTGGAGGCTTTGCTTAAGGCGGAGGTGGCCCCGGAGGGTCTTTCCCCCTTCTATGCGCTTGAAAGCGCCCACAGAGTCCCAACTCTGCCGCCCAAGTCTGGAGCCCCTCCCTGCCTTTTGGTGGTGAGGCTGCTTCACTATCGTGATCGAGACCATATACTGCAACGAGCACAGGAGAAACAGGATTTGCAGATCGGAAATAGTAAAGTGATGATCTTCCCGGATTTCACTAGGGAGGTGCAACACCAGCGAGCTTCCTTCCTGGCCATCAAGCAGAAACTACGCCATCTGCAACTCCCCTATGCCACGTTATTCCCGGCACACCTCCGAGTGATTGATATCTCAGAGATGCATTTCTTTACTACCCCACATGACGCATGGGAATGTCTAGAGGCCCAACGGAATGCTGGAACTCGTACCTCATCACCAGGCTCGTCTCCTCTGCCTCTTCGGAGAGCTCTTTCACCGAAGGGGTGGAGACTGGAGCAGGACAGAGCTGTGAAAGCGGTGGCAGAGATTAGCCATGGATACACTAGCCCGAACAGGAATATCAGTGAACATGCAATGGACGGATCTGAGGGCTCACGGTCGAGCAGCGTGCATGGGGAATCGGATGCTGAACTCCCGGACATTACCCCTCAAACTGCGGACGGTATAACCTAAAGCTCGCACATCAGGTAGTATGAAAAAGGAATTCCTGCTGCTGGGAGATGACTTTTGCTAAGACCTGCGCCTAATGATGGCATCCTGGGGGTACTGCCGTAGAAGCTGGGGCAACCACCTGAAGTAAGAGAGTGGCGGAGGCCTGGGGGAGATCTGGGTCCCACAGTGGCAGTGTACACCCGGCAACCTTTTGTGTATAACTGTTCATGTAAATTAGTTTGGATTGGAACTTGTTTGTTTGTACCTGTCCTGGGGAGGGGGAGTTGGGGAGTTTTTATTTTTGAGGGGATTTGGTTTGGGTCTAGGCATGTCGCTATGGGGGGACTACTTCAAGATAGGACAAAGCTGGCACAATGGGACCCGCCATAGATTTTAAATGTATCTCTTGGAATGTTAGGGGGATGCACACCATGATCCGGTGACATAAAATACATACATACCTGATTAGGAGAGGGGTACAGATTGCCCTATTGCAGGAAACCCATTTATCGCAGAAAGAAGGGGTTGCATTGCAGCAACATTGGAGGGGGCAGGTATTTTATACTACATACTCGGCCATTGCCAGGGGGACTTTATTTATTTATTTATTTAGTGTGTTTTGTTATAGCGCGCAGATACCCCAACAGGGTGTCCCGGCGCTCCTGTGCGATGTTATGCTGAAATAGAAGTATATTTAAAGAGGGGGTGGTTAACAGAAAAGGTAAGTTTTTAAAGCCTTCCGAAAGGTCTTTGGTCTGGGTGCAAGCAGGAGTCCCTTTTCAGTGTGTTAGACAAATAATAGACCCAGAGGGCAGATTCGTGGTGGTGTCAGGGAGATTGGACGGACTGGATATAGCGATAGGGAGTATCTATGCCCCTAAAGTAGATCAACCTGCATTTTTAGGGCAACTCTCACAGACACTAGCATCTGTATTAAAGGGATCAGTGCTGTTGGGGGGGACTTTAACAGTATTACTCATGTCAGTTTAGACTGATCCCAGCCGCTGCTTCCTGACGCTCCAACACACAGAATTGCTGAGGCTAGACGAGACTGGCAGTGCCACTGGGGGTTGATGGAGACCTGGAGAGCCCAACACTTGGGGGAGAGGGATTATTCCTACTCTTGCCTTACACGAGATACACGTTTGCTTAGACTCAATCCTGTGCTTCCCGGGGTCAGTCTGAGTGAATACTTGGCTAGGACGATTTCTGATCACAATCCCCTGCTGGTGTCCTTGGACTGGGTACAGATTAGACCTACAATCCCTAGCTGGCGTTTAAGACTGGAAGCATTGGAGGATCAGGTGTTTCGGGCCACGAGAAGCACTGCTATTGAGGATTATCTCCTCGCTAATGCCAATACAGCGACAAGCCCACTCATTGAATGGGATGCTTTTAAAACCGTTATTAGGGACCATTGCATTGGAGAAGTGGTGGGGGTGAGGAAGGTTCTCCTGCATGAAGTACAAAGCGCGGCACAGCGACTTAGGGAGGTAGAGAAAGATAGACCGGAGAGGGTGGATAGACAAGCTGATCACCTTGCAGCCAGAGAAATACTGGAGACACAAGTAGAAAAGTTGCGTTGTTTCCATTATAGGCCATATATGGCTCGGGCCCATGCTGAGGTAGATAAGTCTGGAGCGTTGCTGGCTTGGCTGTCCAACCCAGCACGCAAAGGGACGATGATACTGGAAATGCGGGGGCGAGACGACGAGGTCTATTATAGCGGGCAGGATATTAATCTCCAGTTTTTGGAATATTATACCACCCTGTACCAGAGTAGGCTCGACCCAGCAGTGCTAGAGGAGGTGGGATTTCTAGAGGATGTAGAACTTCCTCAGATTGATGCTGAAGCTGCAGAGGTCCTAGGTGGAGAAGTCGAAATTGGGGAGGTACGGGGCTCTATCAAACACATGGCCAGGAATAAGACACCAGGGACTGATGGGCTCCCAATTGAGTTTTATTCAACATACGGAGACATATTGGCTCCCCAATTGGTGGCCCTGTATAATAGTGTGAAACGGCTATCTACCCGCTTCAATGAGGGAAGCGGTAATCCTTCCGCTTTTAAAGCCTCACAAACCAGCTTGGGACCACACTGCGTATCGGCCCCTCACCATGCTCAACTTGGACTATAAGATCTGAAGTCACATATTAGCAAACCGACTGCTGGTCCTCATGTCGACGCTCGTACATGTGGACAGGCGGGCTTTATTCGGTCCAGGAATACAGCAATGACTATACGTAGACTTCTACGAATATTGGACGCGAACACGTACAACAAAGAGGAGGCATGCATTTTATCAGTCGATATTGAGAAAACTTTTGATAGCCTCGAGTGGCCGTATCTTTTTAGAGTCCTGAGAGCGTCTGGTTGGGAGAAGGTTTCGTAGCTTGGGCGGCAATCCTATATAAGAATTCTCCTGCTAGAGTTAGAATGGGAGGGCTGATTTTGGATGCCTGCTCGGTGGGAAGGGGAACGAGACAAGCTTGCCCGTTATCTCCCCTCTTGTTCGCGCTGGCTGTGGAACCTTTGGCCGTGCACAATAGATCAGGCCGCCACTATCAGGGATTAGAAGTGATGGAAAGCTCCAATTTATAGCGCTATATGCAGACGATCTCTTGATGTTTCTAGCTAACTCTGGGGATGCTTTACGAAAGCCAAAGATCTGCTGGGTATACTGGGGAGAGTTGCAGGACTTAAGGTAAACTGGAATAAGACGTGCCTTTTCCCTGCTCTCGCGGAGAGGGTTGTTCCACTAGAAACAGAAGACATGTTGTGGGAAAACAGATGCCTGAGTTATCTAGGGTGTTAAAATATATCACAACCCTGCAGATTTACTAGAAGGCAACCTAGGGCGAGCGATACGAAGCACCAAAAGTAATTTTGAGTTCTGGGGGACCCTCTCGCTGTCAGTGGCAGGCAGGGTGGCACTATTAAAGATGGTCACGCTGCCTAGATTGCTCTATTATTTCGGATCGCTACCACTCTGGAGCCCGCACAGACTTTTTGCCCAACTCAACACACTGATCACAGGGTTTCTGTGGGGCACTGGAAGGCGGAGAGTAGCGCTTACCACCATGAAGAGGCCCAGGGCAGAGGAGGGATTTGTGGTGCCAGATTCTGAAGCCTATTACCATGCAGCTCAATTGCAGTGGTTCACGAAGTGGATGGCGGGACGCATCCGGAACGCAGAGGACCCTGGAGGCTCGGATCCGGGTTTGCAGTTCCTATCCCGTGTGTTGTTGCGCCTCCCCTTGAGGGATGGGGCAGCTCCTTCGGATCTACGGGCAGTGCGCCGGTGTTGGAATCAGTCCTTTGGTCGGTCGCAGATAAGATCCCCTTATGTGCCAGAGATTCCGTTGTTGATCTGCGAGGCACTGCCCCATGGTGCACATCGAGGTAGCGCTCTAGCGCGGTGAGGGGCGGAACACTTAAAAAGACTGGGAGGTTGTGGGCCCGGGCGATTTCCTGAGGTGGTGGCAGTTCCTTGGGGGTTGCTTTGGAGTTAGGCAGACTGCGAGGATTTCCTCCTCTGCCTCTACCAATCCCAGCAAGCCAATTTGGATAATTTTAAATAGCTGCATTTATTTCACTTGTATTTTTAAAATCATTTATACCTTTTGCAGTGCCTTGCTTCGCTCACTGTATTTTTCCTGTGTGCTCTACTGACATCGCTCCCCAGTCCCGATCCACCGCGGCTGTGTGCCGTTTGCAGTGGCGGGCAGGGGTAGGCGCCATATTGGATGAGGCCCGGATCCCTGGTGCACATCGAGGTAGCGCTCTAGCGCGGGGAGGGGCGGAACACTTAAAAAGACTGGGAGGTTGTGGGCCCGGGCAATTTCCTGAGGTGGTGGCAGCTCCTTGGGGGTTGCTTTGGAGATAGGCAGACTGCGAGTATTTCCTCCTCTGCCGCTACCGATCCCAGCAAGCCAATTTAGATAATTTTAAATACCTGCATTTATTTCACTTGTATTTTTAAAATCATTTATACCTTTTGCAGTGCCTTGCTTCGCTCACTGTATTTTTCCTGTGTGCTCTACTGACATCGCTCCCCAGTCCCGATCCACCTGCGGCTGTGTGCCGTTTGCAGTGGCGGGCAGGGGTAGGCGCCATATTGGGTAAGGCCCGGATCCCTGGTGCACATCGAGGTAGCGCTCTAGCGCGGGAGGGGCGGAACACTTAAAAAGACTGGGAGGTTGTGGGCCCGGGCGATTTCCTGAGGTGGTGGCAGCTCCTTGGGGGTTGCTTTGGAGTTAGGCAGACTGCGAGGATTTCCTCCTCTGCCTCTACCGATCCCAGCAAGCCAATTTGGATAATTTTAAATAGCTGCATTTATTTCACTTGTATTTTTAAAATTATTTATACCTTTTGCAGTGCCTTGCTTCACTCACTGTATTTTTCCTGTGTGCTCTACTGACATCGCTCCCCAGTCCCGATCCACCGCGGCTGTGTGCCGTTTGCAGTGGCGGGCAGGGGTAGGCGCCATATTGGGTGAGGCCCGGATCCCTGGTGCACATCGAGGTAGCGCTCTAGCGCGGGGAGCGGCGGAACACTTAAAAAGCTATTGTCACCCGGAAGCGCAGCAGACGTGCGCAGCGGGCGCGCCGTCTGCGCGCCGAAGGAGCGCAAAAGGAGGGCCCGTCTGTGCCCGTCCGTGCCTCGGACGGGCCCAGGGCCAGCCATTCTGCCCGGTATCTCCCCCGTAGGAGGGTGGCTGGTAGGGTCAGATATTCTCGCAGTGACCTACTGAAGCTCAATCTGGTAGCTGGAGGGGGTCTCTGGACTCGGGCGGGGCGGGACTGTACTGCCGGGAAGTGTACAAACTGTGGTTTTCTGCCCCAGCCTAATCTACCCACACGAACATGCAGTGGATCAGGTTCTACTGTGATTAAGGCAGGGTTAATTAATGCTAGATCCATGGTAAAACATGCGGCTGATATTTTTGAAACACTCACTGACGGACAGCTTGAGCTCCTCTTCATCACTGAGACATGGCTTACTAACACCTGTGCTCCAATCATGGAACTCGCTGTCCCTAGAGGTTTTAAGATTGCTAGAGTTGACCGCATCACCGGCAGAGGGTGCGGGCTAGCAGTAATCTATAGGGAGAGGTGGCACTTCTCCACTGAGCAGTCCGATGAAGTGGCTGATGGAGAAGTACTCCATTTCTCTCTTACTATTAATCCCCATTTTACCCTGGGAGGATCACTGATTTACAGGCCTCCAGGCTATGCTAGGCACTTTATTGATGTGTTGGAGGAGTGTATAGTGCCACGGGCCCTGAGCTTTCCGAAATTCCTTCTGGTAGGCGACCTCAATATTCATGTTGATGTCTCCGACTCTACTGAAGCCCGCCGCTTGGGGGAAATTTTCGATCTGGCTCAACTCAAACAGTGGGTGTATTTTCCGACCCATGATGGTGGTCACCTTTTGGACCTAGTCTGCTCTAACTTTCCCATCAAGGCATTAAGTTCAGAAAGAGTGACATGGTCCGATCACGAGCTTATCAGGTTTTCATGGGAGGTGGAGGACGCAGGCAGAACGGCTTGCGCCTTGCCCCTGAGCCACCCCCAGAAGATCAATTTGGTTTCGTTCGGCCAGGCCCTATCTAGAGCCCACCCGACGCTTGCCCTTGAGGTAGGCGAGGCAGTTTGTGGCTTTAATGGGTGGGTGCAGCAGGCGGCTGATGCTTCTACAAAACATAACACCATGGCAAGGCTCCGTCGCACCCCCTCTCAACCCTGGTTCTCCCCCGAATTGAGGGTGCTGAAACTGGGGTGTAAAAAGTTGGAGCGAGCGCGGAGACACAAGTATAGTCCGGAGACAAAGGCCGCCCTGCGTACAGCCCAAAAGGACTAATATACCGCTATTAGGACAGCAAAAGGCAGCTACTATGCAGGGAGAATTGCCAGAGCGAATAATAATAGTAGTGAGATTTTCTTTATTGTAAAGAGCTTTCTATCCCCTGTTGCTGACACAGCCACAATCCCTTCCTCCATTCAATGGTGCGAGGAATTGTCTGTTTTTTTCATTAATAAAATAGCAAAGATTCAGAAGGACCTACTCTCTGCTTTGCCAGAAGCCAGCACAGCGGCAGGTTCCCCCCCTATGCTATGTCACTGTGGCACCCAGCAGTTCACGGACTTTTCTGTGGCTGCTGAATGCGATATATTGACACTTCTTCAGTCCTTAAAATCTGGCTCAACCTCAGACCCCTGCCCTGCTCGGGTACTTTCAGAAGTAGCCAGTACTGTATGCAGTGAGGTCACCCAGATTGTGAATCTTTCTTTATCCTCAGCAACTGTTCCTGCAGGCTGGAAGCAGGCAAAGCTTCTGCCGCTCTTAAAAAAACCAGGGCTGGATGTTGCTGTTCCAGGGAATTATCGTCCTATATCCCTTCTGCCGGCATTGGCAAAAATCTGTGAGAAAGTGGCTTTTCGCCAACTCGAGAACTTCGTGGAGACCTCCAACGCCCTGCATCCAGCTCAATCGGGATTCAGGGCGGCCTACAGTACTGCGACAGCTCTGGTTGAAATGACGGAGGCAATCCGGGAGTGTTTGACGGTGGCGGCAGAGCGGTCTTGATTCTTCTGGACCTCTCTGCCGCGTTTGACACCGTTCCGTATGAGCTCCTTCTCGCCAGGCTGTCTGAGATCGGCATTGGTGGCTGTGCCCTGGCCTGGCTAACATCATTCCTATTGGATAGGACGCAACAGGTCTGGATGCCGCCCCATGCCTCAGAGCCTAAGCCACTTCTCAATGGGGTCCCTCAGGGCTCCACTCTTAGTCACTTACTGTTCAATGTTTACATCACTCCCCTGGTTTACCTGGCGGAACAGTACGGGGCTAAGATAATTGATTATGCCGATGACACACAATTGCTGTTTACCTGGCCGGACGATCATCTGGATACCACGGCAGTCCAGCTCTGTTTGTCCTCAGTCTTTCGCTGGTTGACTATGGCCCAGCTGAAATGCAATGAGGACAAATCCGAGGTCCTCTTCTACGGCTCTTTTTCCTCCAGCTTTAAAGACACGCTGTGGCCCCCGAACATTTCCAGCCCTAAGGTGATGGGTGGTCCTGCTAAAAATCTTGGTATATGGTTTGGGGAAGATTTAAGATTTGAGACCACATAAGGAAACTCTCAGGGACCTGCTTTGCTACCCTGAGAGCGCTGCGAAGATTCTTCCCACTGTTCCCCAGAGAAGCAAAAGAGACTGTTGCCCGAGCTCTCATTTTATCGAGACTGGATTACACGAACGCTTTGTTCAGCGGTATCCCTGCTTATCTGGTCAAACGCTTACAGGTCATCCAGAACGCCGCTGTCCGTCTCTTGTTTAATGTTCCGAGATTTAAGAGCGTCCGCTCCCACATGTGCAGCCTTCACTGGCTGCCAGTGGCACAGCGCATTCTATTCAAATCCTTAGTGCCCTCTTTTAGAGCAACTCACGATCAAGGGCCAGCCTACTTGAAGAAACGGTTTACCTTTTATGCCCCTCCACGTTGCCTTAGATCGTCCTCCCTGTACAAGATGACTCTTCCTCGCTTTAAGCGGACTAGATTAGGGGGTCAGTCGATAGCCGTGGTGGTTGCCAGGGCATGGAATGCCCTTCCCCTTCACCTGCGCTCCATTCAGTGCGTGGGTCAGTTTAAGAAGAGTATCAAAACTCATCTGTTTGTCGGTGTGGCATAAGCTGGTCCCCTCGCTGTCTTTTTCTGACTTTCTCCATCGCGCCAGGATACTCCCAAGTAATAGAGCGCGCTATAAAATGGTTTATACATACATACATACATACATTAGCTACGAACATGGGGGGAGGCGGGGATCTCTACTATCGGAGATTTATATGAGGACAATACCTTGCTCCCTTTTTAATGATCTATTAGAGCGGTACGACCTCCCAAGAGGGGATTTCCTTCTACATGCTACCCTGACAGCAGCTATCCGGAAACATTGGCGGGAGGGGCTGGCGGAACCTCAGACCTCCCTAGTTTGTCAGTATATAGTGATAGCTGCTGGAACGATTAAGGCGGTCACTTGCCTCTACCGACACCTCATGCAGGAAACACGACGAACCCAGACAGCCTTACGTCTCAAATGGGAATTGGACTTAGGTGAGACCATCGACGAGAAATCATGGGGAGAACTGGTGGAAAGGGCTTGGAAAAGTTCTAGAAATGCGCGCTTGCAGTTGATTCACTTCTTTGTCCTCCACAGAGCGTACCTTACCCCGCGTAAGATTAATGAATATTTTGGGGCCCGATCCACCTGCCCGAGGTGTAACCTGGAAGCTGCAGTGTTTTTACACATGTTTTGGGACTGCCCACTTCTGGGAGAGTTCTGGAGAGGGGTGACGACTAGTTTAGTGGACATGACGGAGCGTGACATAGCGCTGATGCCAGGGTGTTGCCTCCTACACTGGTTCCCTCACACTGCCAGGAAAAAGGTCACTAGCAAATTTATAGACCTGGGGTTGGTGTTGGCCAAAAGGGAACTTACTAGACACTGGAAGGCGGAAAATGCCCCTAGCGTGCTGAGATGGACGAGGGAGCTTATAAGGTGGACCGACTGCGAAGGGATCTTGCGACTGCAAATGGCACAAAAACTGAGAGCGAAAAGACATTGGAGGCGGCGAGGACATGGGTGGCATTAGAGGAGGTATTGAAACAGCACAATGACGACAACGTTATATCCCCTGATGGTGCAGACCCTGTTGTGGGGGATTGAGCGCTTGATTTACTGGCCGACCCGGACTGATGCCCGAGGGCTCTGGCTGCCCAGTGGAGCTCCTGTTCAGTGTGGCCCCACGGTGGAAATACATTACCTGGAATAGCATGCCCGGTGCGCTACTGGACTGATTAGCATTGGCATGCAGGGAATCTGGTGAATAAGCGACATGCCTGGGAGGCGGGGAGGGTGGATATTTGGAGGGAGGAGGGTTTTTTTTCTTTTTTGGTTTGTTAGGGGGTAATTGTGGAGAAGAATACTGAGATGATACATACCTAATAAGTGCAGTACCGAGCACTACAGGACTGCATAACTTAGGCTGCATTAGGTGAATCACCATTTCCTTGCACTGGATCAGGACTAATGCCTCCTTGCGGAAAGACAGCCTGAGATTAGTACGTGTAACTATAGTAGGATGTACACTGGAATTAGACTGTAATTACAGTATTACCTCTGCGATGCTATTGACTGTTTTATCACAAATTAATAAAAATCTGTTTACAAAAAAATAGTTGTCATAGCCACTGGTAGTCTATAATACAGCATGACTGTCAATGGAGTGTTGCCAGGGCCATCTTTAGCCATGGTGGCGCCCGGTGCGACAATCACTATTGGCGCCCCCACGTCCCTTGAACGCCTCCTCGGATTCTCTCACTACCACCGGACAAAAGTGTCCCTCATCTCTCCTATCATAAGATATTGCTAAGCACAGCGCCCCCCTGAGGTCACAGTGACCCCCTCCACAGGACAGCGCCCAGTGGGTCCGCACCAGTCGCACTGCCCTAAAGCCTGAGTGTTGCCATGCTTAGCCTTACAATATTGCAGTTTCATGCAGACCCAGTTTGGAAAAAAATCACCCAGAACTTCAATACTTAACTGCTTTTAAAATATGGCTATGCGTTTTTTAAAATGTAGGCGGGAGGAGTGGGTTATACACTATATTCACTAGAGGAAAGTGCGTAAATCCAGCCCCAATCCTTCTTGCTCTTTCCCTCAAAACTCAGCTAGTTATTCCTAGCACATGGTCCCTCAGTGAGGTTGGTTCTTTACATAGAGAACGACTTAGGTAGTGTTTGTTTCATCATCACTTGCTTAAGGAAGGGGTGTGAGGACTGAACCAGTACTACGCTTGATGTGCTTGCATAGAAATGGGTCTGGTACTGACAAGCCCCCCTTTGCCTTTGGTTGTATCCGGACTTCTCATTTAATGCATGGCTGTTTAACACCCCATATTAACCCCATTAACACCCGTCTAAGTCGATAAAAACATTTGTTAGGTTTGCAGATTGAAACATTATTAAATAGGTATAAACATTCAGCAGGACTGACCCAGCAACGGTATGGCGAGCACTATCCAATGTTCATCTTGCACTCTGAGGCTCTTCGGAGGTACCCCAGTGTGTCATCTCAGTAGCTCTGTTGTATCCTTGTTTACGTGTACCCCCAGGTATTTAACCCCTTCTACCCTCCATATAAGTGGCTATTCCCCTTTAAATTACTTAGGCATAGATTCATCAAGGTAAAATCCGCTCGCAAAGGGGCAGATTCTCAGAATCTGCCCCTTTGCGACCGGTATCATCCCAAATGCAAAAATCACAAATTAAGAAATCACAAAATTGCGATTACTTGCATTTAAGGAATCTCAAATTGAGATTCCTTAAATGCAATGCATTAAAGTTTAAAAAATAGCGATTTCGCTAATAGGGCTCGCAAATTACCATGAAGTTGAACTTCATGGTAATTTGCAAAAACTTTGAAAATGCACTAAAGTGCATTTTTCAAAGTTTCATGTTGCGCACACACATGCCCTAAGGGCATGTGTGTGTGTAACATATGTGCACAGAGCAATTTCAGGGGTGCAACAGGGTGTCCTTTGGACACCCCTGCACCCTTGAAATCGCATTCTCAATTTGCGATTCGCTAATTGCGCTTCACAAATTGAGAATGTCTTCCCATTCATTCCTATGGGCCTCTAGGCCCATAGGAATGAAGGAATTAAGGAATTTTAAGAAATCGCTATTTTTTTTAGTGATTTCTTCATGCATTGCATTTTGCTATTCCTTAATAGCAAATCGTTATTTTTCGCTATTAAGGAATAGCAAAATGGGTTCTTGATGCATCTGGGGGATAGTGTTCCCCATAACCGGGAATCATTCTGATTTATCCCAGCTAATCTGTAAACTAGAATATCCACACAAAAAAATTATATATTGGATGATTGGGGAGATGTTAACTTCCGGTTTTTGGTCGTACAGTATAATGTCATCAGCAAGGAATCATATCAAAAGAGGTTCCCACGGACACAGACTGGTTTAAGAGTGAAATTCTCGAATCAGGCAAGTCAGGGGCTCGATAGCCAAGGCAAAAATTAGGTGTGGCAAAGGACAACCATAGTGAGCGCCCTTGTTAATGGGCACCAAAGGCCTCGTTTAGATCTCGGCGGATGGCTTACTCCATCACAGCGGTGACGGATATCCCGTCCGCTGAAAAAAAAATCCCATAGAATAAAATGGGATTTATATTTCGTGGATGGGATATCCGTCACCGTTGAGAAGGAGTAACCCTTCTGCAGAGATCTAAACTAGGCCCTGAATCTGAGTAAAGATTGCTAACTGCCACCCACCCGGGCTGTGGGACCTGCATACAAGACATTTACCAATTCAAAGAAATACTTGCCAAGACCCATACGCCTTAGCACTTCCTGCATGAGCAGTCATTTCAGCACATAAAAATCCTTTTCAGCATCAATATGGAAAAGCTGCTGCCAGTAAATGTTGTTTTACCTGGTACAGGATGGCCATTAATGCATTAAGAGATCTTGACCCATGAATTATAAACCCAGATTGTTAGACTGTCAATAGCTGTTTTAACATCTTCATTCCTAAGGGGAAAATTAAGAAGTACACGCATCCCTCCCTCCCTGAACGCAGGGAAGTGTAACATTATTTAAGTATTCTTCTATTTCACAGGAGGCATAACTAGATCGGGAAGAGGATATACGCTCATAGTTTTGCCTGAAGTAGTGTTGACTATCCGTTGGGGATATTGCAATTTAATTCATCGCCTGTGGTGATACCCAACACTTCTGTATCACAATTCCGAGCTCTTGGAGCCCATGCTAATACTTTACCTGGTCATTGCCCTTCACCAAATGCGGTGGCGCGAACATGTCTGCCTAGGTATACTACAGCCCAATCGGTGGCCTCCCTAAATTCTCTCAGGATAGCTAGTATTTGAATTAATATAGTATTATCTCCATTCAAATCGTATTTATTTTCAAGATGTCTAGGCTCCTCCTCTGACATTCCTAGCTGTGTACCCAACAATCTAAGGATTCCTGCCCCTTTGGAAATGCATATACCTCAGGTGCACACTTTAAGCGCTTCCCATACTGTTTCTCTTTCAGATAGTGAATACTCATTTAAGTTAAAATATTCTAAAGTACAGGACTTGATCTCATACCAGATGACCAGATCTAGCATTTCAATCCCTTTTAATTTCCTGTATTTAGGGCCATATGTATCAAGCCTTTTCACTGTTTGCAAACGGGCCGATTCTCAGAATCTGCCCTTTTGCGAATGAGAAAAACCCTTTGGGGATGTATCATCCCAAAAGGCCATAGCAAAATAGAGAATCGCAAAATTTGCAATTCTCTATTTTGCGAATGCAATTAAGGAATTGCAAATTGCTATTCCTTAAATTAAATTCTGGAAGCACCATGAATGTGCTATTCAGCCTTAAGGAATCGCAAATTACCACCAACTTCAAGTTGGTGGTAAGTTGCCATTTTCTAGAAAAAAAACTTTTTTGCTTTTCTCAAAGTGCCATATGGCACACGTACATGCCCTGAGGGCATGTAGGTGCGCAACATGTGCATACTAGCATATTTCAGGGGTGCAACAGGGTGTCCTTTTGGCACCCTTGAAATTGGATTTGCAAATTGCGATTACCTATTACCTCTAGGCCCAAAGGAATGAACGGGAAGCTATTCCTTAATTGCGATTCGCAATTTGCGAGTCACAATGCAGGAATATGTAGGACTCGCACATTTTGTTGCAAATCCTACATACGTTGCATTTTGTGATTCTCAAATTGCGAATCACTAAAAATCACAATTTGAGAATCGCAAAACTCTTTTTTGATACATATGCCCCTTAATCCTCTGTGGAGGGGAAGGAAGGGGAAATAGCTAACAAAAGCATCACTGCTGAATAGTATGATAAAGTTCTAGGCTATTAGAAGTTGTGAAGCCAGCCATAAATCAATACAGGAAATTAGGTAATGTACTGACCAGTAATAGTATTCATTCGCCTCAGGTTGTAGTGTTCTTCGTGCATCTACTAGATGGTACAATTGCATAATGTGGGATGCAGTTTCACTTGGTTTGTGGGTGGTCTACTGAGTTCAAATGACCTGTCCTATCATACTTCGCAGTTAGCAATTGTTTGATGTTTCCACACCAAAGCATTGCTACGCCCACAAACCTTTAACATTTGAGCATGACATCATCAAAAAATGTTGCTGTGTCAATATTGGGGGTCATATAAATGTATCCAAATAATCGGCATTGAGACAATCTGCCAACAATTATCACTAATCACCCCAATGAGTCCCACACCCATTCCTGTAAAATGAAGTTTGTAGTTTTCGATGTAAGAGTTGCCACCCCTCTGGAATACATACAATACAAGGGAAACTATTTGTGCGGGCCCCATGTGGATGCAAAAGTGGATTGTGCTCTTGGTGATATGTTCATCTCCTGAAGTAGGGCCACATCAATTTATTATCAATCTATATAAGCAAGAACTTGACGGGCTTTGCAGGTATTGTCAATCCCACGCATATTCCAACTAATTTTTTCCAGTGTTAAATACATTAACCGCATGCGCGCTAGCGGTTTTCCCGCTGCGCGCTGCGATTTAAAAAAACCTGCGTTACGTGACGAGCTCAGCTCGTCATCCGCGTAGCGCAGGTTACGCCCATGACGAGCTCAGCTCGTCATTAGCGTAGAAGGGGTTAGGAGATCTGCTATTTACGACCCTTTAAGCCAAAAAGCATGTAGTGTTGTGTGTGTATACACATACTATACAATTTGCAAAATGCTTTCTTAGGGCCAGATGTATGCCCGTTTTTACGGTCCAAATATGAAATTGGCCCGTTTGCGACTGCAAAAAAGGGTCCTGGCATGTATAAATTAACCCTGGGCGTAGTGTGCGTAGTGGGGCTCCGCGGAGCTACGCGAAGTGGGCACGGAACTAGGCCCACCCGCGCACTCCGCGTAGCCCCACTACGCGCCGCCCGCCTCCCTCCCGCCCTCCCTAAATACTTAAATAAAAGGATAGAAAGCTTTTAAAAACACTTACCTTGTCTGCCGCGTCCCCGGGGCTCCCTCTCGCCGTCCCGCGATTCGCGCCGCCACCGATTCAGATACTAATGCGCATGCGCGGCCGCCCGGGCATGCGCATTAGTATCTGAAATGGCGGCGTGAATCGCGGGACGGCGAGAGGGAGCCCCGGGGACGCGGCAGACAAGGTAAGTGTTTTTAAAAGCTTACTATCCTTTTATTTAAGTATTTAGGGAGGGCGGGAGGGAGGCGGGTGGCGGCCGGCTACGCACCATCTGCGGAGCGCGCGTAGTGCCGCCTGGCTACGCCCGCTACGCAAAATGCGTAGGAGACGGCACTACGTGCACTCCGTGCACGGAGCGTAGCTGGCCGCCCACCCTTAGTACAAATGCAAATTGGAGATTTGACCCTCGCTATTAGGAAGGGGTTAGGGTCCCCTTTGTGACCCTCGCCCAAAGGGGCCCCCGTTTGTGAATGGATGCAAAAATATGTTTTAAGAGAAGCCAGTGGTCCATTGGACCACTGCCTAGCCTTAAAATAACGAAACAGAAACATTTAATGTTTCTTTTTTTAAATGCATCCTGTTTTTCTGTAAGGAAAATGGGCTGCATTAACAACAAAAATTGCTTTGCTTTAGAAGGAGTCACCGATATGGTGGTCTACCCCAGCAGGCCATCATCCCTGGGAGTGCTAGCCATTCCTAATGGGGTCTCAAATTGCACATGCATCATGAATATTAATGAGACTTGCAATTTGTAACCCCATTAGGAATTGCAAACAGTGTCTGAGACACTGTTGTACATTCTAATTTGCGAGTCGCAAATTGCAAGTCGCAAAACGACGCAATTTGTGATTCGCAAATTGGTAGGTTCATACATGTGGCCCTTGGTGTCATACCAATACAAAGGCGAACAGAATTCAGAAACCCAAAACAACCCAATACCCACCCCTTTTCCAAGCCAACCACAATTGGAAGCAAATATAACCCTCCCAAACCTAAAAGAAAAAGATAACTATACAGTGACCCACATCATCTCCGCAATTGCGCTTCACACTTGGTGTTACCTAAGAGCACGCATCTGACCCTGGGCAATTTATATAACCCATCACCTTAATGAAGATTTACCCATTTACCAAAACATCAAACAAATAACAATTGCACACAGTAGCATATCAGAATGCATCTAGAGAGCGTAACTATCAGATGTAGTTTCTCAATTTTAATCCAGTATTGTTGACATGACAAGCAGCTAATACAACCACATTGCCTTATTAGCACTTAGAAAACTTAGAAATTGTGCGCTCATTCTGAAGACCAAATATATCTCATTAAACTGATCTGGGTGCAGAAAACTATATGGCAGGAAAGATGTGGAATACATCCAACCGTGTCACTCCGGCCAGCAGCTGCATTTCTCTGCAGCTGGATGGATCCTGGACTACTAGAGCCAGACTTCATTCCTCCTCTGGGTTTCAGACACATTTCGATACATTCCAGCGCTAGCTCCAGTTGAAGGTAAAATGTACTTTTCTGTTGGGCTCATTTCTCAATTTGGCCAGATACAACATCGAATACTTGATGGGTTTCTTCCTTAGCAACTTCTTGAGCTCTAGAAATGACTCTGGCCTCTTGCACAGCAGGGGTAGAGTTAGGATAGAGATTTGGACCAGCTCTGTTCAGATAAAGAACCGCGTCCCATGCCATGTAATTGAACAGGTGCCCCAGGTGCGTGTCAGTGGCCCAATAGTGAGCAGAACTCTGGATGCTGTGGGCGAGGAGGCAAACACAAGGAGATGATGGACGGAGCGCTGAAACTTTTTAGACACTCACCCACTGGAGGAAGGCATCAACGATACTCCTGCGATCATGGGGTAAGTCTTCCTGATTCCAACGGCGGTCTTGGGTGCCCCTAGGTTCGCGTGGTCTTCTCCCGCTGGTCACAACTCGCTACACTGCTCGGGTGTGTGCTGCTCCAGCATACACTGCTCCAGAGTGACAGCCCGTATCTTCACCACAGCTTCATCCTGGCATACGATGGTCGCAAATAGTGCACTCCGGGAAAAGGCCAGTTCAGGTTGCAACACTGCATGGGGGCAATGATCCTCTTCCTTGTCACAGCGCTGCACCAAGGATCTGGCCCTTATCTTCACTGTGGTTCCACCTGGCATACTGGGATTAGGAACAGCAAACTTAAGACAGCCCCTTTATGGCACAACACGGCACAAGTGAAGGCCTATTTCTTGTTACAGAGCTTATCTTCTCTGCAGTCCCCACCTGGTATATATATGAAGTTTATGACAGCAGCACTCATGCTGCTGATCGGTGCCATGGTCCTCAAACTTCACTGCAGCCCGCACCTAGCATATGGGGGACCAAAACAAGAGCACTCAGTCTGACAGCCCAATCAGTGCAATGGTTCTTAACACGGACCCATAATCTCACACTCAAGGATCTTCTCGACTGGATTCCTACTGGACCTCACTCCCTCCAGGTGTTCTCTTCCTCCTCACAGAGTCCTCTGGTCTCAGCAGGCATTTAGATGCTGGTGCTCCTGGCTCCAGGGCAAGTGGTCTTGAGTTTCCTCGGTAATGTCCCCTCATTCACTAGGGAGACTAGCAGGCAATAGTCTCCAGCCCAGTCACAAGAGGCAGAAATCATGCTGAGCTTCTACACGCTGATGTACAGCTCCAGTTCGACATATTATGAGAGGTTGAAGCTCCCCTTTTTATAATCCATTTCCAGAAACAGATGTGGTTTCGTTTTTGAGTCTCTAAACTTCTTGATGTAGAGGTTGCCCCCTTTGAAGTGCCCACTCCTCTTTCCTCTCCTTTATTTAGGAAGGAGTCTGTCACAGCCGGGGCAACTCCAAACTTGATGCTCCGCATACAGGCGACAGGAGTGACTAGAGGATTCCACCTGGCTGTCACCCTCACTGATATTTGTCTATCAAGGTCCACAGATCTATTCTTTATGATTCTCATGTCAGCCCTAACTGCTTCCTGAAATGTCTTAAATGCAATAGTCCAGCACACTTAAATCAAATCGTAGTTTGACAGAAAATAACTTAATAAAGTTGTAAACATTTATCATTCATATATCAGAATCAAATAATGGCAATTCCAGCAGAAGTTGTATCTCCAAATCCTTTATTAATTATCTTGGCTACGGTCTTTTAACATGTTGGAAGAGAAAAAAAGAAAAAAGTCATTAATAAAGGATTTGGAGATACAACTTCTGCTGGAAATGCCATTATTTGATTCTGATATATGAATGATAAATGTTTACATCTTTATTAAGTTATTTTCTGTCAAACTACGATTTGATTTAAGTGTGCTGGACTATTACATTTAAGGAATTTTGGTATACTTTGTATTTTAGGAGATTTAGCGGTTTTGAATCTCCAGTCCCTAGCACCTTGTGTACCTAGATTACGGTTACTCCACTAAGGATAGGTGCAGTCTATTGTTGCCTCAATTCCGTTTCCATTTCTATTGTTGCTTCCTGAAATGTACCCAATCCCCACTGACCAGTGGCCTTTTCAGAGTTAAAGAACCATTTTGAAGTATGGAAGATTGTCTGGCTCTCTCTTCCTCCAGCGTATGTATCCCAACCAGCTCTACAAAATGCAGGCAATCCACAGCTCTGCCTGGGATGGTTCTTCCACAAGCCTCTACAAGGCCCTGGGGTTCCAAAATGCCCTCCATATGCTTTGCCATGCACAGGCACAGGCATACATACACTACAGCACACACACACACACACAATCACACATGCACTGCACAGCAATAAATATTAATGTGATGTGGGCCAAAGATAAGGTAAGTTACACAGCAGCAGAACTTTACATGAGTGGGCCAGTAGGCTTCAGTCAAGTGACACAGGTAAAAAGGTCTGCTCACTTTACTGATGATTGTCAGAAAAACGGTATGCTGCCACCACTGCACATGAACTACTTAACTCTGGGTAAGGGCAGTAGTCCTTTACCACTACCAGGGTAATGCTTTGCACATACTCCCGGTCTAAGTAGATGCACAATCAGTGAAACAGGCCTAAGTCGTGGCACACATGCATGATCTGTGTTCGCCCATGAAGAAACATCGGTACCAAGGCTACAGATAGTGCAGCAGAGGCTGAGGTGCACGTCTGTTACCATGCAGGAATTTTCCATCCCAACAGAGGGCAAGCGGAGCAGCACTGGAAAAACGCTCCACCAAGGGTAGCCACACTTAGGTCGGTTCCAATAGAGAGTCCGGTACAGCGATGGGTGTTAGATGGCCGGCTATGGGTTTCGTCCAGCATAGGCCATTATTTTATTTATTTATTTATTTATAACACTTATAAAGCGCGCTAATACCAACCGGTGTCTTGGCGCTGAAGTGGTAACTCATTAAGATTGAGATTCCCGGGCTAGAGGGTAAAGAGCCATGTTTTTAGGTTTTTTCTGAATGCTAATAGATTGGTGTTTAGTTTGAGGGTCATGGGGAGGGAGTTCCATGCCTTTGCTGCTCCCCTAACAAAGCTCCTGCCCCCCCCAGCGTGCCTTCCTGGTCCGAGCTGTTTTAATCAGTCCCATACTGGCAGACCTCAGTTGTCTCCCAGGTCTGTACCATTGGAAATGATCCTGAAGAAACACCGGGCCGAGACCATGCAGTGCCTTGAAGACAATGCAGAGGGCTTTAAACAAAATCTCTTCCGCATCGGGAGCCAATGCAACTTCTCCAGTTCCTTAGTAACTGATGAAAACTTGCGCAAGCCCCCAATAAGGCGGGCTGCCGCGTTTTGTAGGACCTGAAGTTTGTTCAACAACCCCTGTTGGGCCTTCAAGAAAAAGGCTGTTACAATAGTCGAGGCGCGAAAGAACGAGTGCCGTCACCACCGTCTTTCTGCTTCCCTCCGCTAAGAAGGGGAGAACCTTCCTAATAGTTTTCAAAATCCAATGTATGGAGTAAGTCAATGCCTTGACTTGGGGTTTGAAGGAGAGTTGGTTGTCTATAATGACTCCAAGATTCTTCACCTTTGGAGCCGGAGATGGCGGAGATCTCATGTATATAGGCCACCACTTGGAGCTCCAAAGGTTTGTGTTTGACCCAAAGATAAGCACCTCGGTCTTGGAGGAATTCAGTTTTAAACAGCTTTTTGCCATCCAGGAACTGACTGCCACCCCCAGCTCTTTCCCCGGAAGCACCGAGACCACAATCTGGGTGTCGTCTGCGTAAGATGTTAACTCGAACCCAAAGGATCGGATCACCGGGGCAAGAGAGGATACGTAGATGTTAAATAAAGTGGGGCTAAGGGAGGATCCCTGAGGGACCCCCCCGGGGAGTTCGAAAGGTCTTGATTCAAAGTCACCCATAGCCACCACTTGTACCCGGTCTTTCAGGAAGGCCTTCAGAATGTTGAGTGCTTGCCCCTGGATCCTGCAGCCCTCCAATCGGTCCACCAGCATAGCGTGGTGAACCGTATCGAAGGCCGCTGACAGATCCAGAAGTATCAGCACTGCTTGGCCCCCATCGTCGAGCACCTCCCGGACCTCCTCTGTGGACTTGATCAGAGCGGTCTCAGGTCTCATTATGATGCACAGCTCTATAGCACCCTCAATGTGAATGATAGATAAACAGACCAATGGATGAAGTGGGGTGACCCAAAGCCCATATGTATTTATATATAAATGTATTTTTATTTATGATTTTTTTTATATACAAAAGACTGGTGAGAGAGCTGTGTATATGCCAGACCTAAAAAAATATCTGTGAGCTACATTCACACATGGCAAGAGGATTTCAGAATGTATGCAAACATGTACACTGTGGTACACACGTGTGCAACAACTGCTCACTGAACACAGAGGTTCATGTTGCCATCATTGGTGAGCTGAAAGAACATGTTGGGGGTCAAAAGAGTATCAGGTATCAGGTTCAGCCGTGATCAGCACGCCAATTTAAAATGGATGAGAAAACATAGACTCATGTGCATGTTAAAGTCTGCTAATGAATTAAATGCCACATTTTCTGTATCAAACCCAGCATTCCTATACAGTACCGCTCTACACACTGCAAGAAATGTTGTTTGTTATCATATTTCACATGGACTGAGGCGGGCGGAGCCGGGAGCCGAGCGGACGCTGATCGTCTCGGCTCCCGGTCCACGAGATGCTCTGACCCGGCCCTGGGCAGATGCAGCCCTTCATTTTGCCCGCTCTTTTTTCCAGCACGAAGCGGAGAGAGTGGGGCAGGTGCGGAGCAGAAGCGATCGCTCCGAGGTTGGCAGACAGGCTCGATCTCCTGAGGTGAAGGAGGAGAGGGTGGAGGTGCTCAAGATGGCGGGCGGCACTGCGCCGTGGACTCCGCTGACTGCGGCCGCCGCTGGGAGGTAGGATTGCGTCCTGCGCTACCCCGGCTGGTCGAGACTCTCGCCGCAGCAGCTGGCATAATTTCCTCTACCTTCACTTCGGTGGAGACCCCCACCGAGGGAATCCTTCCAGCGCCTGCCTGACTCTAAGATGGCGGCCGGAGGCGACTTTTGGATGGCGATCGCCGCTTCCACTGGCTCGCCCCAACTTCTCCCCGGCCTCCTGCTAATCCGGCCCTCTCTTGGATTTTTGGCCTGCCTCCCGACCTGCTGCCAGTTTGGGGCCACTGCCAGTGCCGTAATGCCCTGGGGCCCTGCAACACGGGCCGGATCTCCAGACCACTCACCCTCCCCCTCGCCCCCACAGGGCACCAGTGTTCTGAATGGACTCCACACTGCTTGCGGGTGAATCCACACACAACCCACCGGCAGCCGTGCAGCGCCCCATGGCCAACGCGTGACCGTACCAACAGCGTCAACATGGCCTTCACCACCTGGCGCACTCTCTCCCCCACCGAGACGGCTGACTGCAAGCTCTCCAAGATGGTGTCGCGCCTGCGGCTGGCCTCCAGCTTCATCTCCCACCTTCACTCCTGGACTTCTTGACTTTTTGCTTTGTCCTGACCATCACTTTGCTGCTGTTTTCGGTCAGTTTCGATGGACTCTAGCCCTCCTCCCATTCCCTCGTCCATCAACCCTTTTCCCCGTGGATGATCCTCAAATGTTCCCTCCCTTTTCCGCTTCCCCTTCTCTCCATACCCTTGCATCCCTCCCACCCTCCCTTTGTTCTGTGACTGCATCCACACTTATGGAACTCTGCTCTTTGACTTATTGTAATAACTCTAATCAATGGTATTTGCTTTAGACCTTGCACCATATACCTTGCCTATGTGACTCTTTAGTATATCCAGTCTTATCCCCTCCCTATGTATATAGAGATAACTCTAATCACTAGTGTATGCAGTAGACCTTTGTACTCTCTACCATTCCTATGTGTCCATTAGAGTATATCCGGTCTTATCCCTTCCTATGTATATAGAGATAACTCTAATGACTAGTCTCCTATGTGACTTTTAGAGTATTTCCATGTGTATCCCTTCCCTATGTATATAGAGATAACTCTAATCACCAGGACATGCAGTAGTCCGCTTTGCTCTCTTCCATTCCTATGTGACTTTTAGAGTATATCCAGTCTTACCCCTTCCCTATGTATATAGAGATAACTCTAATCACTAGTTTATGCAGGAGTCCGCTGTGCTCTCTACCATTCCTCTGTGACTCTTAGAGTATATCCATGTGTATCCCCTCCCTAAGTAGATAGAGATATCTCTAGTATATGCCTAGAGTTTATCCATTTGTATCTCCTCCTTGTGTGACTCTATCTCTTGTACATTTGCAATTTTTTCTGTTTGTACCTTTTTTTGTAACACATGTAATCCTAAATCCGTATGTTTTCAACTGGTTCTTATGTAAGTCAAAAATTTGCAAATCTGTTTTTCCGAATGTAACCATCAGTCCTTATGGTTGAAACTGGGTCCTATGTAAAGCGCTCTGACACCTTCGGGTAAAGTTCGCGCTATATAAAATCGCATAAATAAATAAATGGACATTGCAAGGGTCGCTCTGAGTCAGTTATTTCTCGAGTGTCCCAGCAGAACTGTCTGCAGGTTGCCTGGTTTCCTGCTGCAGAATTAAGACCTGCACTCCTGAGGACAGCAGAGACCCCCAGAGCAGTGGAGCACCTGCCCGCCAATCAATCACCCTTTCAGCAATGCGATGACAGCGAGGATGAGAAACGGCAACAACCTGGAAAACATTAGACAAATCGCTCATCTTTTTTTCCACCGTTGGCAGTTGCCGCAAAAAGTTCGTTAAACACAATTGGAGCCTGTTTCTAATCTCTGCTGACAGCTGAAATAGCCGGCAGAAGAGATGTAGGGCAGGTGTCGGGGGTCCTGCGAGTGTCAGACCGACTACGCAGCAGTAAAACTGATGTTAAGCTGCAGATTTAGCTGTGCTTAGGCACGCCTTAAAACACGACGAACGGCCTTGGAGAATCACGGCTCGGGTTTACCCAGTATTTTCTATGAACGGATGATTATTTTTTCAGGCACAGGCAGCATCATGGGTCAAATTTATTGAGGTGTTTTCAGTTGTAAATATAATTTTACGGACCAAAATACCTCTGTTTTACGTCTGCCAGGAATTAACTAATGGTTTCCTGGCAGGCGCAAACGCTTTTATTACTGCAGATTTCTCTGTCACTAGTACAGAGAAATCCACAGTAGTAAATCACACAATAAGGGGTGGGTAATGGGAGGGACAAGGCATGGTTAGCCATGTAAATTTGAGAAATCTCACAAACTACCTACCACCTTCGTGAGAATTCCCAAGCTTCAATCCAAAAAATCAATCAAACATTTATAGAGCGCTGCAAATCACCCGTGAGGGTCTCGAGGCGCTGGAGCTGTTTGCTGCTGTGTGGAGGTTTAACCATTCAAACATCCAGGACTTTAGTTCTCTTCTGAATTATTGGAGCGACTGTGCGGTCCTGAGGTGCAGGGGGAGGTTGTTCGAGCCTTGGCTGCCAGGTGCAAGAAGGAGCATCCTTCGCTGTTGGCTTGACGGATCCGTGGGGTGTCTGCGAAGGAGAGGGAAGCTGATCGAAGACGTCTTCGGTTGGTGGGGGGTCAGGCATTTGTTGATGTGAATGTGGGATACTTGTAAAGCGCACTGTTACTCTACCCGAGTGTCCTGGCGCTGTAGACCGCTGGGGAACCCGTCCTGGTTTTCCCTGTGAGATGGTCCCTTTCTGGGTATCTCCAGGGTGAAACCAGGCATCCCCGGCGTCTGTGGGGGGCCGTTGTAGAGATGAGGCAAGCTTAATGCCCAGAGTTACCGAGTGTGTTCCCTGGTTAGAGTAGGCACTGAGGCGAGAATTATCGAGTCCGTTGACCCTGGTCCAAGACCCTGCCGCGTCGGGAATTGAACCCTGGTCCCGGGCCGTCCTCTGCTTACAGGTCTGCTGCCTCTAACCAGTGAGCCACACCTCTCCTGTTGATGTATGCTGGTCTTTCATTGTACAGGGCCTTGTAGGCTCAGGTCAGCATCTTAAACTGGCATCTCTTCTGAATTGGGAGCCACTGTAGTTTCTTGAGATGTGGTGTGGGTCCTTCTGCGGAGGTCGAGTATGAGTCTTGCTGCTGAGTTCTGTATTGTCTGGAGTTTCTTCAAGAAGCATGTAGTGATTCCTACGTACAGCGTGTTTACGCAGTCCAGTCTGCTGCTGAAGAGGGCCTGCGTAACAGTCCTACGGGTGTTTGCTGGGAGCCACCTGAAGATCTTGTGAAGCATCCAAAGGGTGAGGAAGCAGGCGAATGAGACCGCGTTGACTTGCTTCTCCATGGATAGCTTGCTTTCCAAGATGATCCTGAGGTTGCAGACGTGGTCTGTTGGGGCAGGGGGGTGCCAAGCTCACAGGCCACCATGCGTCAGCCCATGGTGAGGTGTTGTTCCCAAAGACTAGGACATCCTTTTTTTCAGTTTTGTGTTTGAGACAGTTATCCTTCATGTAGTCTGCGACGTTCATCATGTATTTGTGGAAATTAGCTTTAGTGGTGGAGGGATCTTCGATCGGACTATTTGCCACCTTGGAAATGGAGACTTACTTCAGCCAAGGACTGAATTAACTCCCCTTCAAGAATGTTGAGGGGTACAGATCACCTTCAGATTTGGGGAGGGCATAAGGGAATAGATTTCTCCACATGAATAAATGTTATTCCCCAGTAAAACAAAAAGAAGAAATAAAACAGCGTGTGTTTGCACTGTTGGTTGCATTCCATTGGTGCGTAATTCAACTCTTTGTAGAATTTTGGACAGTGTGAATTGGAGCGTGGGTAAGAAATCACATGATATTTCCAGTTTTATTGTTGAAAAACTGCACCTCTTCAAGCTTTCCAAGCACAATACTGAGACTGTATGTGCATTACAATTAGTAGCAAAAACGCGCCCATATATTAGCAAACTTTTACGGGTGCAGATTTACTACATTCTTTGTGAATTGGCCCCTATGTCTTTATTGTATTCAAAGTTGGCCATGTCTCAAAGTAAAGCTCTGACTTTCTTATTCTTATTCTAAGCATCATGCTAACTGAGGTGTTGTGTGCAGCAGTGGGAAATTTGTAAAAAATCCAAGTGCTAGTGCTCTCGTCAGGAGGCAGCTTGCACCAGCACATTTCTCCTGTAATGCAGCATCAAACAGAGGCAACTACTAACTTAGAAGTGGGGGGAGTATGTGGCCTAATAGCCAGAGCTGCCATCTTCGGAGTTGTGGAACCAGGTTTGAGTCTTGGAATCGGCTCATCATACTGTGAATCAGGGCAAATCACTTAATGTCAATTCGTACCAAAAATGAGCATAGCACTGGTGTTGATGATTAAGTGCCGGTGCTGAGCACCAGAAATCACTGGCTCAAATTAAGCACTGGTGTGCAGGCCATGTTTGCACCCAGTTTGGTACCCATGGGAACATGCTGTGCTGAGTCTTCAATGTTTGCATGCACAGGTTGTACATGGAGGAAATTGCACAGGTAGAACAGTGCACAAACGGAAATACTGTGCGGTTAAACCAGTCGCAAAGAATGTTTTCCCAAATTATCACCACTGTACAAGGCAAAACTTGTAAATGGGCCCAAAAACGGCCAAAATCTATACCAATAAAATAAGCGAGGGCTAGACAGAGGAGGAAACGGATTCTACCCTCACGTCATGGTCAAACTGGAAGCAAATGTACAAAAGGAAGAATATCCTTTTGACAATTTGGGGGAAATTTGAGGCATCTGGTGCATTATAAAATACACTGGGGCAGTAACTTTGGTCAAAAGAGGGCAGGATTTATATGCATGTGGTTGCAGGGTAGAAAAATCTCCGCTAGTGGCCAATTGTATTTTAATTGCATTTATATAGCACTTACTACCCCTGACGAGGCGTCAAAGTACTTTTTCGGCGAGTAGCACACTAAAATGTGCTTTCTAAATCCCATTGGGCTAAGAGCATTGGTCAAAATTGAAAGAATAATCCACATTCACCTCAAGCATCAGCATCATCATCATTCTAAGGCCTTTTTGCTTTTCCAGTTTCCACACTGCTATCCAGGATGTAAAGCAATATTTTTAAGTCACCATTCACAATGCGCCTCGGAATGTAAAGGACTAGTACCATGCCAGTAATTAGCAATGCTTCCTGCTAAGCCTCAGCAAATAAAGTCCAACTGCCTCTACAGTATCCTCAGCTGTCCACACATGTAAAGCATCAGTCCATATTGTCTGCGTGCATTAACATGTAAAGTTGCATCGACAAGCCAGTATTATACATTGACGTCCCAAGCACTAGTATAAAAAGTACCAATGCAAATCCAATGTACACAGTAACCAATAGGTGCAACCCTTGTTGGCAAATACGTTTCCAAATTATCCCCTGACATTTAAAATTCAGTAGCCATACCAGTATCCAGAGACACTTATACCAAGAATGTAAAGGAACACTATCAAGCGGTTATTTACGTTGGCTTCCAGGGTTTAATGTGTTAGAACTGGGGGTCTCTTATTGGCAGAAGTAAGTACCTTTGACCAAATAGGGACCCTTGCTTCTAGTCAGGGTAAGGGGGTACAATTCTAAAATAACCCCTGCGCACCCCCTTTGTAGTTTGGCACGAGCAGACAGGCTTATCTCAGAGGCAGTGTGTAAAGCATTTGTGAACACATACAGTAATACACTGAAAACACTACAAATGGACACCACACCAGTTTAGAAAAAGAAGTAATCTTCACTAGACTTAACACAAGACCAAATGACAAAAATCCACAATACTGTAATCAAAAATAGACTTTCAATTGGTAGCAATAGCTCAGTTCAATGTAGATTCCTGACAGAGACCTGGTTTAATGACTCCTCCGCACCGACATCGCCATAGCCATCCCAGACGGCTACAAGATCACCCGCAGAGACCGCACCAACGGAGTCGGGGGAGGAATCGCCATCGTCCACAAGAACAGCATCAGGGTCTCCACTAGCACCGACAACGCTCTCAGCACCGCCGAACACATGCATTTCCAGATCCACACAGACCCTAACTCGACCCTCAGAGGCACCCTCGTCAACCGCCCCCCAGACCCTGCCCCCAGTTCAGCGACTCCATCGCCGATTTGATCCGCACGCACGCTCTGACCTCCACCGCCTACATCCTCCTCGGAGACATGAATTTTCACCTTGAGAACAACAACGACAACAACTCCACAACCCTGATCGATAACCTGGCCAACCTCGGACTGAAACAACTCATCACAACGCCCACCCACTCCGCCGGCCACACGCTCGACCCCGTCTTCTCAAGCCTGCACATCTCCGTCAGCCACACCACTGAACTCCTCTGGACGGACCACCGCTGCATCCACTTCGCCTTCCAGAAACTCACCACACACCACCGCACCCAACAGATCCCCCGCCGCTGCTGGAGCAAAATCACCGAAGATCAACTACACGCAAACCTTGCTCTCAGCCCACCCACCGAACCCTCCAACACCGACGACGCTGCCCACAGCCTCAGACGCTGGATTTAGGACTGCGCCAACACCCTCGCCCCGCTGAAGAAACCCCCTCGCAGAGACACCAACAAGAGGGCCTGCTGGTTCACCCAGAACTCCTAGCCTCCAAGCAAGCCTGCCGGAAACTAGAGAAGAAATGACACAGTGAACAAACTCTGGACAGCCACGCAGCACACAAGGACGCCATCCGCAACCACCACCACCTCATCAGGGTGGCCAAGAGGACCTCCTTCAAAGACCACCTTGACAACAACACACACAATAGCAATTAGCTCTTCAACATCGTGAAGGAACTCTCCAACCCCACCTCCAACACCAACAACATCCCGCCGTCGCAAGCCCTGTGTGACTCCCTCGCCACCTTCTTCCACCACAAGATAGCTGACATCCACAACAGCTTCAAGACCCAGACAGCCCCAACAGACAGCAACACAACAGACCCTCCGCACACCATCAACCACAACCCCCTGCTAGCCTGGGCCAGCATGAGCATCGATGGCACCATCAAGACCATGCGCACAATCCACTCCGGCTCTCCGTCAGACCCATCTCCGCACCACGTCTTCAACAGAGCAAGCAGCTCCATTGCACCCCACCTGTGCAACGTCATCAATCTCTCCCTCGAGACCGCGACCTTCCCAGAGATCTGGAGACACGCCAAGATCAACGCCCTAATCAAAAAACCTAAGGCAGACCCAAGAGACCTCAAGAACTTCCGGACCATCTCTCTGCTCCCCTTCCCGGCCAAGGTCATCGCGAAAACTGTCAACAGACAGCTAACCCAATACCTCAAAGAAAACAGAATCCTGGACCCTTCCCAGTCAGGCTTCCACAGCAACAACAGCACAGAGACTGCCCTAATCGCCGCCACCGACATCAGGACCCTGCTGGACAACGGCAAGACCGCAGCACTCATCCTCCTAGACCTCTCTGCTGCCTCCGGCACCATCTGCCACCGCACACTACGCGCACGCCTCCACGCCACAGGGATCCGAGACAAGGCTCTGGTTTGGACCACCTCCTACCTCTCTGGCAGAAACCAGAGCGTCCGCCTCCCTAATTTCTTTCCAAAGCCTCCGAGATTATCTGCGGCGTACCCCAGGGATTCTCCCTCAGCCCGACGCTGTTCAACATTTACATGGCCCCGCTCGCACACGTAGCCCGACAGCACGACCTCAATATAATCTCCTATGCCGACGACACTCAGCTGATCCTCTCCCTCACCAAGGACCCCATCACCGCCACAGCCAACCTCCACGAAGGAATGAAGGCCGTCGCCGACTGGATGAAGACCAGCCATCTGAAGCTGAACTCGGACAAGACGGAGGTCCTCATCTTCGGCTCCAACCCTTCAGCCTGGGATGACTCCTGGTGGCCGACGGCACTGGGGGCAGCCCCGACACCAACCAACCATGCACGCAACCTGGGAATCATCCTCAACTCAACGCTCTCAATGACCAAGCACGTCAACGCCGTCTCCTCCTTCTGCTTCAACACCCTCTGCATGCTCCGCAAGATCTACAGATGGATCCCGACAGATATAAGAAAGACAGTCACCCAGGTCCTCGTCAGCAGCAGACTCGACTACGGAAACGCCCTCTATGCGGAAGCCCCAACCAAGCTCATCAAACGACTACAACGCATTCAAAACGCCTCGGCACGACTGATCCTCGACGTACCACGCCACAGCCACATCACCCCCACTTGAGAAACCTACACTGGCTCCACGTCAACAAGTGGATATCCTTCAAGCTCCTCACCCGCGCACACAAGGCACTCCACAAGACCAGCTCAGCCTACCTCAACAGACGGCTCTCCTTCTACATCCCCAACTGCCAGCTACGCTCCGCCGACCTCTCACTCGCCACCATCCCGCGCATCCAAAGAACAACCACCGGTGGGAGATCCTTCTTCCACCTCACCGCCAAGACATGGAACACCCTCCCACTGAGCCTTCGACAGACCCAAGACCTGCTGACCTTCAGGAGGATACTCAAGACCTGGCTGTTCGATCAGTAGTGCCCCCCCCCCAGCGCCTTGAGACCCTCGCGGGTATGTAGTGCGCTTTACAAATGATTGAAATGAAAAAATGAAATGATAGATGGTAAATGCGACACTTTAATCTCAAAGTACCTTGGATGCGTCACACAATACAAACAAAAGGGTCGCAGGGAAGGTGATGCGTTGGTTCCTTGCTTCGGGGGAGGTGATGCGTTGGTTCCTTACCGGAGAGGAGGTGATGCGTCGGTTTCTTACTGTGATCCACTGCGATGCGACAAGATGGCGCCTCGATGCGATGATCCGGTGCGATGCGAGAAAATGGCATCTAGATGCGATGTGACAACGTTGGATGCGATGCGTGCATGCCTGACAGCCGTGCGGCGAACTCGGTAACTTCTGAGCTGCGACAGGCCCTGCGACACTCTTCTCCGGTGAGGCGACGGCGACATCTGCGGCAGCGGCCCGCTTCTCCGGTGATGCAACTCGCTTCATCAATGATGCCATGGCGAACAGCTGCAGCGGTGGCACGCTTCTTCAGCGATGCGACAGCAACTGCTGCGGCGGCGACACGTTTCTCATAATTGCGTCACGCTTCCAGCTCTCAGCGACTCGCAGTCTTCTCAGGGGGCCCAAACAACAGCAGGCACCTCTCTGCAGGCAGAATTCCACAGCAATGGAATTCAGGGGAGCTGGTGGCGAAGTCTTGTATCCCTGAGACTTCAGGCAGGAGGCAAATTCGGTTCAAGCCCTTGGAGATTCTTCTTCAAGATTGCAAAAGTACACACAAAGTTCCTTTTCTCCTTTCCTTGGCAAATAAAGTAACCACTGCAGGCCAACCCCAACAGCACAGCACAGGGGCAGTCTCCTCCTTGCAGCTTCCTTGGTTCTTCTCCTTGGCAAAGGGTTGTCTTGATTCCGAGAAATGATCTAAAGTTCTGGGGTCTGGGTCCCCTTTTTTATACACCAAAATCCTTTGTCTCTGAAGGCAGAGAGTGTCTGTACCTAGTCCAAACCAGTTCTGTCAGTCCTGGAGCACTTTGTTTACAGGACACACCACAGGAGGTGGAGCCAGCATTGTGGAAGGCAGGCACAGCCCTATTCAGGTCCAGGTGCTACTCCTCCCACCATTCTACATGCAGACAGGTCGATTCAGCCACGTGCTGACTTACCCTGTCTCCTAGAGCCACCCCAGCCCCTGTCACTCACAAACCAGACAAGGAATACACAACCTAGCAGAGGCAAGCTTGGATGGATAGGCAAGAAAATACCTACCTTCTAAAAGTGGTATTTTCAAACACAGAATGTTAAAACCAACTTCACTAAAAGATGTATTTTATCATGTTGAGTCCAGGCATACTAAACTCGAATTTCTACCTAGTCTCCTGAGTCAGTTAGGATTATAAGATGTTATAATCAAACTGCCCATTCTGGCATATGGTAACAGGTAACCTTGCAATAGTGAAAAACGAAATTGGCTGTAATTCACTATCAGGACATGCTACACACATCATGGCATGTCCTACCTTTTATATACAATGCTCCCTGCCCTTGGGCCTACCTTAGGGGTTACTAATATGTAGAAAAGGAAAGGTTTAGGGACTTGCAAGTGGGTGCACTTGCCAAGTCGACATGGCAGCCCCAGGCTGCACACAGGCTCTGCAATCGCAGGCCTGAGTCACATTTTACAAGCTGCTTCTGTGGGTGGCACAACCAGTGCTGCAAGCTCACTAGTGATACAAAAGGGGATGATGGACGGAGCGTTTGTACAAATCAAACACTCACCCCCAGTCAACTGATCTGGGTTTAATCTATCACCATTCTTTAGTTCACTCAGCCACCCCAGTTCAGACATGGCTATATGCAAATCAGTCTGACCCTGTGCCTTCTGGGAACAGTCCAGCCCGAACTGCCAAGCCATGTCTTCCCTGGACCAGAAACAAGCATCCTGGGACCGGTTTCGGATTCATAATCCTCATCAGCCAGGCTATCTTGAATCCAGTGGCCAAGTGAACAAGGGACTCACGTCTGAGCATACCCTGCCACACTTAGGGCGAACAAAGCGATACAAAAGGGGATGATGGACGGAGCGTTTGTACAAATCAAACACTCATCCCCAGTCAACTGATCTGGGTTTAATCCATCACCATTCTTTAGTTCACTCAGCCACCCCAGTTCAGACATGGCTATATGCAAATCAGTCTGACCCTGTGCCTTCTGGGAACAGTCCAGCCCGAACTGCCAAGCCATGTCTTCCCTGGACCGGAAACAAGCATCCTGGGACCGGTTTCGGATTCATAATCCTCATCAGCCAGGCTATCTTGAATCCAGTGGCCAAGTAAACAAGGGACACTAGCAGCATTTTATTTACAGGCCCTAGGCACACATGGTGCACTGTACTAGGGTCTGACAAGTAAATCAAATAGCCAATCATGGAGTCACTAATCCATTACAAATATTTACAATAGAAAGCATATGCACTTTAGCACTGATCAGCAGTGGTAAAGTGCCCAGAGTCATAAAATCACCAACACAACCCCCTTCCAGCCAAACATCACGGTAGACCAATCCCTTCTTTGGACGATAGAACATGGACCCTGGCCCACAACAGCAGGGGCATATTCCAGTTCTACGCCAATCTAAACCAATTTGGATACCTCTGTCCATACTCTCGGGGCCCACCAAGCTAACCCACGGGGAACCCTTCTCCTCACCTGTGGACACCATCTGTGCAGCACCTAACCTTCGCTTGCTCACTGGTGTGTCCCAACAGACAGACAGTACCCACATGGCCAACACAGTGGGGTGGCCCAGTCCACCCCCAGGGTGCAAATCCTGCCGCCCTCCCAGGGGCAACTCTGCCCACGAGGAGAGCAAGCCACAGTGGCCACCGACAGCTGTCAGTGATGAGAACAAGGCCCCAGGCCTTTCATGGTTCTCCAACCTCTGTGGTGTCAGAGAATGGGGAGCAGTAGCCCCAGGTGCCTGGCACCCTTGGTCCACTCTCCTGACACTGACCCACCAGCCTCTGGCCTGTACCCGGTGGCTGGACAGGAGACTGGGGTGGGCTTTTCCCACACCTGCTCCTCCTCCTCCTCCTAGGGGCTCTGTACCCTCCCACCTGGAATGGTACCCCCTTCCAGAATTGTCAGGGCCCTGTGGCAGGTTTTCTGCACAATTTGCTCACCAGTTCAGGGGTAATATCCTGCAACTGGGATCCCAGCCTAGGGTCTGTACCCTTAGACTGGGCAGAGGTCAGGAGTAAGGCTGCCCTCTTCCCGCCCCCCTTACTGAGGCCCTGCACCCTCCCATCTGGAGTGGTGCCCCCAGAAGACAATCCGTTAGGAACGCTGATTACAGTTGTCCTTCCCTCCAGGTCAGGCAACACCTAAACCTGGCTTCCCAATCCAGGGACCAACCCCTGTGGTTGAACGATTGCCCGGCGAACCAGTACTTCCTGGGGAGCACATATGCCCTCCCCAGGGGTGACACATAACTCATGTGTCGTGTGACAGTCTGCCTGGTGCAGATCTCCCGACTCCTGTCCATCTTACAGTGCGTGAAATTCCCCCAGGACAGATTTGGTGTCACCATGGTCACTCTTTGGTGACTCAGCCATTCTGGCTGGCCCCTGACCCACTGGTTCTTCCACTGGGGACTCTTTCCCCCTCTCACCCCCCACTCTGGACTTCTGCACCCTCACCTTAGGAGTGGCACTGCCAGACACTAGAACTGATAGAGATCCACTCCCAGCTCACCTAACACGGGGAGATCCCCCTCAACGGACAGTCCATCAGGACATACTAGGCCCTCTACCTGGTGTTCCCTTAAGGAACCATCCAGGTCCTGAGACTGAGGTTGGGGCACTTCGGGACACATCCAAGTCTCACTCCTTCTCCTTGGAGACAGGACGTGAGGCCCTACAACCCTCCCACTACACAGGGACCTCCTGGGCTACTCTTAACCTCTCCCACCACTCTGGGCTGGAAGATACCTGAGCCACTCCTCTTAGGGTCACTCCCCAATGCCTCTTCAGACCCTCTGGAATCTACCAAAAGGTCTGCCTCCCAGGTGAGCTCCCTGGGGTCAGAGAACTCACACTCCAACAGGTGTTGGCATAGCTCTGGAAAACAGGGACTTACAATATGCTCTCCCACAATTGAATCACTTAGCCCCCCACAGCTGTTAACCAAACTATCCTTCCCCTCACCATCCTGTGCCTTACACACATTCTCCACACCCCTCTCCTGAGATTGGCAAGACAGCATCTGACTGTCTCTATCACTCAACCAACAGTCTTCTGGGTGATCTCCACACTCACACATCAGGATTTCAACCATGGGGGAACCCCTCTCCCTGTACCTCTGATCTAAAGTCAGAAGAGTGTCCCGCCCACCACTAGGACCATGAACCCCTGCATCAGTTTCCCAATTTACCTCAAGGACACTGCACACCACTGGAGCTACCTCATATCCTTGAACCCTTTGGTGTATGTTAACCCCCTCCTTCAAGTCAGGCGCCACATCTCTGGGTGTATGTACTGCTCCCTCAGCACTAGATAACTCAATTTTGCTGCCACCATCTGAGCTGGACTCCACCTCCAACCCAGCCAAGCTCACTTCCCGAGCTACACAAATCTCTACTTCTTGGGTTAAGGCCCTCTTGGCCTCAGCCCTCTCGAGCTCCTCATCAAGCTCTCTCAGCCTCTGCTCAGAAGCCAGCCATCTTTTTCTGTTTGTTCCTCACTTTCAGAAATGTTCTCCTCCTCAGACTCAACTGGTAGTGTTGACCCCCAGCGGGGTAACTCATAATGAAATAGGGTGCCTCTAGATCCTCCCTAGACCTTATCCTCACAGGCAGCCTCCGTTCCTGGCAGAACACACGTAGCTCCTCCATTGTGTAGATGAACATGTGCCAGAAGTTAAGTTCCATTTTGCAACAACTAACCAGAGTCCTAGTATAAAAAATACTTCCTGCTCTATAGAGACATAGCGAAATTCAACAGATCCATGCACCTCCGAGAAGCCCACTACAAGATACTGTACAACTGGTACCTATACCAAATACACTCTATATATCAGAATGATAATATACTTCATGACCACCTTTGAGAAACACACTGTGATAAACAATTCACATTGTTACACGAAAAACAGTTTGGAAATATCAGACATGTTTATATAAGCAACCTAAAATAAAATAAGATTGTTTAGTTGCATGTGTATTGAGCATGAGTATAGCCTGTTCTTGCCCATTGACTAATCTTTCACGGAATAACCTCGAAATGTTTTTCCCACTGGGTGCACTGTCAGTCACATGGGGATGACAAGATACACTGTAGCACGAGTGCACATATATTTGTCGGCCATCTTGAAGGAAGAAGAATACTTAGGCTGAGAGCACCAGTTAGTGACCTGACTTCTTCCTTGCTGATCAGCAAGCATGCATGGGTACCAATAAATACATTTCATTCAGTTTCTGAGCACAATGTTGTGTCTGGTGAGTTTATTTAATTTGCTCCTGGGAGGGTGCAAATTATTTCCCTAACAGACAGCGTCCACCCTGGGTACTGTCGTTTGGGGGCTCCCAATCTGGGTATAGGCTAATGAGGTGCCTACCTCATGGCTGCTTCCAGGTCTGGCTAGGTCCATAATACAAGCAACTCCAATGACCATTCTCCTGGGGAAAAACTCTGTAGCTCTCCAGGCTAATTCAGCCATGTCTCCATCAGATACAGGGGGTAGCCAGACAGTAGCCCTACTCTCCATGCAAAGCCCTTGCTTTCATGCTATGGCAGTGTCTGGCAATGCCACCAATTGGGTCTGAAGGCCTGCCCTTGCTGAGCCCTCTCATTCCATGTCTGCCTGTGTGGTGCTTCTAATTTTTCTGGGCAGACATCATGCTATGTAATTTGAATGACATATAAGGTCCACTCACCGATGTAAAGAACCCAACCTCTCCTCTGCGTGGAACAAATTCAACTAATGGTGGTACCTTCTAGTCTGCCGCCTTACTTTCCATGGACAGACCTGTAGAGTGGCGGTTTTACCGTTTGGGCGGTGGGGCGTTGCCCCACTAATAATTTGTGGGCAATTTAATTTACAAGAGTTAGTTGTAGTTGAGTCAGTTGTCGATCACACGCACCTTCGATCAATTATATTATAAAGCGACAAGCGCTCCGTCGCGCTGCAGCGTCACGTCATAACATCACGTGACCAGGCCTGCACTCTCACTGTGTCAACTACTACGGTTGGGCCTGGCCTGGCACAGTGCGCACTGCGCATGTTGGGTTTGACCAGCTGCCCTTTCTGCATCTAGCAACCCTGTGTGATTTTAAAAGCAAGCATGGGTGAGTACGGGGTTTGCGCACCTCCACGGACCCCAATAGTTCGGAAATGAGCGGCGTTTTTTTCGTGCTCAATCCAATCCTGACGCTGCTCTCTTCAGAGAGCAGCTCTCCTTTGAAGAGAGCAGCGTCATGATTGGCTCTGCAGCATGTATTGCGGTTGGCAGTCTAGTTTGTCTTGACTTGCACCGCGGGGGTGGGAGCATCCAAAGTGGGGCAATGCCCAATCACTGTAATGGCTTAGTGTTAAGCCATTACATGATTGGACATTGCTGCCTGCTGGGCAAATCGGGCCAGCCAGTCACCTCCTCCTCTCTGCACGAGACTAGAGCACGTGCAGACAATCGACTAGAGTGAGTGACAGAGATTGTTCGAGATTCGAGAAGACTGTCTACTACTACTGTCACTGAGTGACTGTCGACCACACACGTAACGACAACGACTAACGACTCGTAGAGAAGAGTGACTGTTAGCACAAGGTCGGTGTGTAAACTTAACTATTCCTTCAATCCCCCGTTGTGTTTTGTGCACTGACTAGCCTAGGGCAGTATTTAGGGCAGTATTGGGTCCGTCCAGACTCCAGAGGCGGGCGGGGGGAGGTTTACAAGCAGAGGACACTCAGGTGTCTGAAGATTATTGGGAGCGTGAGATATTCAGATCGGTAATACTTATGTGGTGGTTCATGACTTTCTATATGTCAGGAGCGTGCATTGTGATTTGTCTGAGCTCCACGGTAGTCGAGTACATTGGTGACTCTGTCAATAGATGGATGTGCTCAGGAAAAAGGATTATTGGTGTGACTACGAGCTTGTAAAAATGTGTATTTGCTCCCTCCTGTCTGAAGTTCGACAAGGAGTAATTAGGCAGAGCTCAGAGCCTCATTGTCTTGCTCACTGTAGTTCATCTAGAAGTCTTGTTTTTCTGTTCTCATTGTTGCCCACTGACAGTGGGCAACAATGAGAACAGAAAAACACACTGATAGCATTAGCAGGGGGAAGACTGGCCTTTAACCCAATCTGGTTATTTTCTTGTCCCACCCCCTGCCTGATAGGCTTTTCCGCTCGGTCATTTTCCTGGTTTATGGTTGGTCCTCCGCTAGTTTTGAGCTGCTTCATCGCATCTCTTCCCAGTCACCCTTATTGGCATATCTAAAGGTAAAGGCCCAGACGAAGTTTAAATTACATTTTGGGGAATTTAGTGTCATGCTTTTGACCACAAGCTAGTCATGTAAGAAGAGGTTGGCTTATTATCAGTTTGAGATGTCGTAGGAAGTCTGACATTTATAGAGACTGCTGCATGGCCAGGCCACATTAAGCTTGACTTCGTGATTAGGCTTCTTTTATTAGCTGCAGAAAACCTAATGTGGACATGGATTTTAAAAGATTGTGAGCTACTTGATTGGTGGAATCATCAAGATGGAAATTAAGACTTCCTGGAAGTAAAAAAATGTTCTTTTTGTAGAAGGAAAAGTTATTACTAAATTCTGTTTTTGGACCCAGACGACAATATATGAATGCAGCAGAGAAGGAGATGGTTGGATTGATTTTAAGACTAAATAACATTCCCTCAAAGCATGAGAATTTATCTTGTAAAATGGGGCAGGAGAAAATTGACATTTAAACGATTGTGACCGCCTCCTGTTGTCTTAATAGCAGTCACATCTAGCAATATAAAAATCAGTAGTAATGACAGCTGCTTTGTCATGGCCTGAAAACTCACACAGCCATGTCTCTGGACGAAAGAGTATGTTTGACGTATGAGAGTTAATGAATTCAAATATTTCAAATGTATGTTTAAGTAAATAAATACCTTACGTTGATGATATAGAGGCTTGCATATAACAGGCGTGATATGCAATAAAAATGCTTTGCAAAAGGTAAAGCTTGGGTCTATTAATTGTTGAATTAGAAAAAGGCGGAGCTTGAAAGTTACAGCAGCATTTCATATAAGCTAGAGACTAGTTTCTTGTAAGTACCCATGTGTCGATGTGTGACACATGGGGTACTTACAAGAAACTAATCTGAGGCTTTTATCAAACGCTCATGAACAGCCTATACTCAAACATAGCATATTTTTGGGCATCTGTTGTCTGGATCGATTCCGAAGCAGATATCTTACATTCCAATTCCAAGATTCACTAAGATCTTGCATTCATTCGACTCATACCTTAACAAATAAGACAATGATTGTGCAATGGTGGTGGGTAGAAATGTCTGCACATCTTGACTCTGAAGTCACAGGATGAATCTATTTTATGTATGATCCGAGGCCTGGGGTTCTTTCTTTATATGACACCACTTTATTAATGTAATAACTGCACTTTCACAATTGCTTTATTAACCTTCCTGCTTTCTCAAATTTGCTTAAAAATGCACCATTTGTCCACTCTTTTTTCAAAATTTTCTTGGGGGGAAATCCCCCCGAACCCTCCTTAGGGGGTTTGGGCTCGCTTGCTCCGCTCGCTCGCTACAGTGCAGAACGATTATCATTTTACGCCTCACCACTTTCAAATGTCACCAGCCGCCACTGAGACCTGATAAGAAGCAAAGCTGCCTCACCTTCCAGCACTTTTACCATTTGAGAGCAGGGGGCCTCCCCAATTACTGGGTGTGCAAATATTTTACTCTGGGAGCTCAGGAATAAGAAGCTGCTGAGGTGGGCAGGTCTACAAATTTTCAGGAATTTATCATGCTCCCACTATTGAAGAAGATCTGCTCACATTCCAATTCAGAGTCTCAATGGGAGTATTTACAATAGAAAAATGTAAAAATCTGTGAAACACTGCTTAAACCAGCCATAGTTTTCCCTAGCTACTCCTAGAGAAGCAAGCTCATAATCGGAAGGTGAGAAGCAAATTTATCCCCCAAAGTACATACGTTTCAAGTTTGGTCACATGTCTGTAAGCACTAACAGTTGCCTAGTCTGAGTTAATTAAAATAAGAGAGAACTACCTTCAAATAATTGCAGATATGTAAGCAGTTATGGCTATTCAAGCTCTTCATAGCATCATGCTTTGGGAGGAAAGATGCATAGGCGACTCAACTTCAGATAAGAACGCTTCCTGGACACAATGTTAGGATGCACAAGCAAACGTAGCTGAACCAGGTTCTGGTTACCCTAATGCCTCATATGAGAAAATACAATTCTATGTTTTTACACTATCCTATTAGTATTCATACTGCACACTAGGCCTCCTGTACTTCTCTTCAATTGTAACTCCACTTCTGAGCAGAACTGCTACATCTTCAATGTGAAGAGGCTACCGCTTATTGGCACCGCTGCCATACTTTTATGGATAGTACTGACAGTTCTTTCCAGGCTGCCACACTTTAGATGGGACAGGAACATCACTACTCAGAAGGGTTGTTATATGTTTAATAGATCTGTATCAATTCTATCATGCTTATGAAAAAGTGCTAACTCTCTTTTCTCAGCAGTGCTGTCATACTGTACTGTGACACTGCAGTTGTCAATCATCAAGGATACTAAACTTTTATTGGACATTATCAACATTTCTTAGCAGGGATACTATTCTTTTGTTGGACATTGTCAACATTTCTTAGCAGGGATACTGTACTTTTATTGGACATTGTCAACATTTCTCAGCAGGGATACTATACTTTTATTGGACATTACCATCATTTCTCGGCAAGGCTGCTATACTTTTATTGGACATTGTCAACATTTCTCAGCAGGGCTGCTATACTTTTATTGGACATTGTCAACATTTCTCAGCAGGGCTGCTATACTTTTATTGGACATTGTCAACATTTCTCAGCATGGTTCTTTAGTTCTATTGGACATTGTCAACATTTCTCAGCAGGGCTGCTATACTTTTATTGGACATTGTCAACATTTCTCAGCAGGGATACTATACTTTTGTTGGACATTATCAACATTTCTCAGCAGGGCTGCTATACTTGTATTGGTCAAAGTCAACATTTCTCAGCAAGCCTGCTATTCCTTTATTGGACATAGTCAACATTTCTCAGCAGGCTGCTATACGTGTATTGAACATTGCTAACATTTCTTAGCAGGGATACTATACTTTTATTGGACATTATCAACATTTCTCAGCAGGGCTTTTATACTTTTATTGGACATAGTCAACATTTCTTAGCAGGGATACTATACTTTCATTGGACATTATCAACATTTCTCAGCAGGGCTGCTATACTTTTATTGGACATAGTCAACATTTCTCAGCAAGGCTGCTATACCTTTATTGGACATTGTCAACATTTCCTGGGAATGCACTAATGCTTCCGAGAAGCATTGTTATAATTGTTCTGGCTAGTAGTGACATTTCTAAGGAAGGCTGCTACACTCTGAATGAGATAGGAACAGTCCCATAAGGACTGCTAACATACTATTAGATCGTCCCAACACTTCTCAGCATGGCAGTTACTCCTTTAACTAGCCAATAATAATCCTATCAACAAGATTGCCATACTTTTATTGGACAGTGCCAATTTTCTTCTCAGCAGAGTTGTTATACTTCAAATATGACAATGCATAGGGGCTACCCCAAAAAACATGAAAATATGGGGGAAGTGGGCAAAATATCGGGCATTATCATCACACCAGGGACCACCAGGTACGCAACACTGAAGACAGAAATACACGCCACTGCTATAAATGTCAAGGCTATACTGAGAATTCTAAACGGGCTGTTAAATTCTCAAAGGAACACAAACTGCACTTCTTAGAAGTTCCATTGGATTGGATAGCACCAGCACTTCTGAGTACATCTATTACCTTTAGTGGACCAGAAGTAAAACTTCTTAGCAAGGCTGCCACACTTTTATTGCACACTGAAACTCTCTTTCCTCAGCAAAGATGTTGTACTACAATGTGACTTTACAAGCACTTCTCAGCAGGGGTGCCATAATGTTATTTGACACTTCTCAGCAAGCCTGGCCAATATTTAATGGAGCAATCCCAAATGTCTGTGTAAGGGTGCCTCTTTTACTGGGAAGTACCAACTCCTATCAACATGGCTGCCATTCTTTTAGTGAAATAGTGGCAGCAGTTCTCAGTGAAATAGTGGCAGCAGTTCTCAGCAGCGTTCTCCTAGCTGCACTTCTAACTCCAACAGTTCTCATCCGGGCTGCTATACATGTATATGAAAGAATGCACATCCTGTGCAAGTAGTGAACGCTGGAGGCTCTTTGATAACCCTTGGATGCTGGAGGTTCCTAGGCTTACTCCTGTAAGGCTCGTAGAGAGCTCAGTGATTACACAGCCCTTGTGCCAGATCAGCTCGTCCTTTCAAGTAAGCTTGGTAAGATGTTTGAATGGGTCACCATAACTTTATGTACAAATTCACCATGCTGAGTTCTGTGACAAAACGCTATACAAACGGATGACTCTTGTCATTATTGTTACTCCAAATTTGATAAGGTTCAAAGAGACGAGAAAACTCCTTGGTCTTAATTTAGTCCTCACCCCACAAATGTAAAAGATAAAAAAGCTCCATGGAAAGGAACTTCACAAGCAGTAATTAAAACAACTTCAGTACTGCTGCACAGTTTGGTGTGAGTTAGACACCGAAGCATGATGGCCTAGAAATTGGTAACTTTAATAACATTTAAAAACTTTAAAACTCGAGCTATTACAATACTATTCATATCACAGGAAATGGTGTGGTTTATGTTTTCGTTACAAGATAAACAGCCTCTGTCCTGCAAATGCTGCGGAGGAGTTAAAGACTTGGCACCTGCATTGAGTGTTTCTGGCTTCAAGCCATCCACCACTGAGGAGGTGCAATCAGTTTGGTAAGATAAACACAAATAACTCTCGGAGTCTATGTGTTTTTTTGTTCGTCAAAGTTATAGGAATGCATGAGGCTGATGCTAAATCATGAATCAGTGAATAAATTAATCACATCTTGCCTTCCTTTTATAGCGATGGTTCAGATTGTCCAGAGGCTCTTGCATTCAAAAGAGCTGATGGCTGCCTCAAAGGTTGCCAATAGAGGGGATTTTCCAGGTTGGTTTGTACAAGGCATTTCTAGATTCTCTACAAATTCGTGCAAATACAACGATTATCTCCATGCCTGAACTCCCCTTACTAGTTTCCATGTTCCTAATCATCAGCGATAACAGCTGCTTTTTTATTTGTTGGGTGAAAGTATTTCTTCTATCATGCTTTATCAATGGTTGGTCACAAAACCAGGAGGAAAATGAGGAATAACTAAAGTGTGTGGACTGGAAATACTGATCTCTGCACTGACGCCCCATTTCTATGTGGACTCAGGGTCACCAATGCCAATTAACTGGTAAGCTGCCCCGTACATCTGGTATAGGTAACTCTGGTGGGGTGGTGATACTGGCTGATTTTCTAGGGTAGGCCAGAGGAGGCCTTAAGCATGCTGAGTGCTCTTATGGAGATGACTTTCACCCAGGGGTGTAAGTCATGCCGTGGTAGCCCCCGCGCTACATGGGAACCGCCACACTTTAGAGGGTCTATTCAATTCATGAGATAGGGGAGTGTCAGTGGTCCCTCACAACCTTCTGAAAAGAGGGCCCATCAGTTTGTACTACACCACTGTGTACACAAGGTTGCATTAAGCAGAGCAGCTGATGACATCTCTGTGGTGTGGAGAGGGAGTGACCAGGGTCCTATTAGAAATAGGGCACAAATGTCCTGGTTTGCGTTACATCTTTAACTGGGTGCACAGAGCACAGACCGGGTCAGTGCGCGCTATGACAACAAATGCACTATTCACAGTGCAGGTGCGAACCTTGGCCTGCTATGGGAATAGCACTTTAGTGAAAAGAAAACTAGCACGTTGCAGCCACCGGTCCACCGGTCCACCTCTCAACCGGATCCTTTTCAAAGGGTGTAGAGATCCCCTTGCAGGTAGGTGCAGTGAACAACAGCACCCACCTCCAGGTCGATACCCCTTACTACACTCACAAGGGGTGCTCTCCAGGGTGCACACAGGCTGTGCCATCTCAATCTGCGTCCTGACAGACTTTTGACATCGCGGGGCAGATTTACAAGCCCCTTGCGCCACTGTCGCGTCACTTTTAACATGGGAAAAGTGACGCAAAAGTGGCGCACGGGGCTTGTAAATCCGCCCCTGCATCTGTAATACAGCGCAAGAACAATGGATTCCCTCATTTACATGAGGCCACAACTCCATGCAGATGAGGGCACGTGCCATTGAGACCACAGCATAATTCATGTTACAGGAGGGGTTGTGCAAGCAGCTACTTCTGTAATATCATAATGCCCTGGTGCATCAAAAACTGAGCACAAATGCTTGTTGGGACCCTGGGCCACTATGTGTAACACTGCCCTTGGAGTCTTAAAGTGCCATATTTTAGTGCAGGGCCACCAACCTTTTGGAAACTGTTCTGGCACTGTGAACAAGGGCCTCGGATCCCACTTTTTAAATGTTTTAGTGAGAGATGATTTACTTTTACACAGCAAACTGGTCAGGAGGATAAAGCCATATTCTTAATATTTAAATCATCGCCTTGAAAGCTTTTAAATCCTCTAGCAGATTCATTAAGTGTTTTTGTGGTCTTTCTTAAAGCTTCCAGAAAAAAATTAACAAGCATTGAAAATGCAAAATTCTTGCCTTTGATTAAGTTAAAGCCATTTGCTTTGCTAATGGCATTGTATAACTGTTTATGGCTGGGCCGTTGTGCTGTAAAGCATGCCACGCCCGGCATTCACGGGCCGGGCATTCTCCACTAGTTTAGCCTCGATGTTTGGGAATCTGACCCTCCTGTTCGTAGTTTGAGGCAATGGCCCAGTGGGGTCTCTGGGGTGTGAGGAGGCTGTATGGTTTTTAGCCCAGGGAGTTACACTAATTTGCACGGTTTCGGCGATATCATGAAAGTGGGCGCAGAGAACTGCATTTCTTCTGAAGGGGACATAGGTCTACGAATCAGCCTCTATCTGTACCCGGATGGGATCCGAGCTGGCGCAGCTATTGATGCTCGTGTTGACTGAGCGGGGGATGGGGTGTGGGGGGAGGGGGATAATTTTGCCGGCGCAGTATGCATTAAACTGCTATGCGCAAAATCCATAACAAGCATATATTCAATGGATAGGTCTGAACCCCTCAGTTAAACTCAAATTCTCCTACACATATCTGGCAGCAGAAGCACAACATAGGCACTTCTGCTCACAGCGGCATTGGTAGTGGTTTCGTAGCACTACGAAAACTTGGGGGGTGTCACAGTGAGGGGACTTGCCAGAACTCAACCACGTGACATGTAGGCTGTGTCCCAGTTTTGGTATAACCAGATGTCTCGATAAATGATGGTAGAAGTGTTATTTGTGTCGTGATGTCCCCAGCAGGCGGTGACTGACCTGCCCGTAGTGCAGCCTCCTAGGTCGGGGCACTGGGGCACTTTATTTCACAAACCAGCAAGATTTCATGGCAGCCGCTAGTTTTCCCTAAAAATGCTGCAATTTACTTAAGTGTTACTTTTGAAAATGTATCTGGTGACTGAATGAATGGATATGGAAAACCCTGCCGTAAGTGAATATGAAATGCTGAAGACGTGGGTTTACACAAATTGGTGGTACCGACGGCTTGAATCTAAAACTAGGCAGTTCAAGATGGGTGTGGGCAGTGGGAGTCATTAGTGGAGGTACGGTTGGCGTGGCCTAAGGCTAGAATGGTCGTCAGCGAAGCTGATGACCTGGGTTTGAGTTTCGGTGGGAGCGCTCAGCATTGTGCAATCGCGTAATTCCACATTTTGTGTCCTTCTGTAACACATTGAATGCTCATGCAAAGTGCGCCAATACCCTCATTGTTAATCGGTTTTTGGAGGTAGTAATTTGACGGTGTTGATAGTGAAGTAATCACAATGTCACACCGTGATATGGTTGAAGACCCTTTGTTGGGTCCCACAATCGTACAAGTGGCACAGCTTGGTTGCCATGACAATACAAAGCTATTGGCACAGGATAGCATCTGTCCACTGTCTGTATGTACGCATGCATGTTTAGCTTTGGCTGAATGGCGAGAGGAGCCATCTTTGTTCATCCGTACGCATGCATGTTTAGCTTTGGCTGAAACAATCGCAAAAGGCACTCGCATGGCGGGAGCAGCGCATGCGCACTGCTAACGCCAGGCGAGACCTAAAAAGGGATGCAATCCATTTGTCTCCTCACACAGTTATTTGTAATTTATCTTGTGGGTCCGTAAATACCAATAGATAGAAAGCACAGGGTTCCTGGATGTAGATTAACATTCTTTCTAGGAAGGGGTCAGACACACATATAATTAGAGATTTCTTTGATGTACGTACTGCCTCCTCCATCCACTATGATGATGGTTGTTTGGTCTGGAGGAAAATGTAGTCATTAATTAAAACATTTGCAATGTCATCCACAAATGGTGCATCGAAATGCACCCCAGAGTAATTGAGTGTGGCTGAGATTAATTCAAGTAGTTCATTTATTGCTATTTATTCTTAGTGAGTAATGCTAGTTTGGACAAGAATGCCAATGCATGGATCCAGTAGCTTGTTGTGCCATAGGCCTCAAGCCACACTGAGACGGACTCACTGTCAGAAAGCACTAACCTTGTAATCTGGACCCTTTCACATGTCTCAGCACCCACTGCCCGCCCTACACTGAATAATATGTTTGTTAATAATAGACTCGGCGAAAGAGGCATGGGATAAGATAGAAAACAGGCCCTGGTGTCACCACTCTGCCTGGTCCCAAGCTGGGCACTAGCATTAACCAGAGGAGTTCTGAGATCTAAAGATAAGAGGAAGTCTCCTGAATGTATCAATCTTGCCACAGCACCTGATTTCTAATATTGTAAATTATATACCTGTAAACAATCTCCGTGTTTCCAATTCTCTAAGCTATGATGAAACGTGTCTTCAGAGAGATGAAACCTAATGACCCCCTCTATGAAATAAATGCAAAGAGTATTCAGATTTATCAGGCGTTTCTCAATACAGACAACAACCTTCTGGACTATAGGAGCAAGCTCTGAGATTCGATTTATGATCAATGTGACAGGCTCCTAAACTGAAACGTGATGAATGTACAGTAGCATTCGAGAATTCACCTGACAACAAACAATAACTTCCCACCCCATATCAATGTTTTTTATACCATATGAATATCAAAAGAAAGATGATCAAAGTCTGTTACGAGATGAATATCCTTTCCACTTCTTACATAGAAATGAACAAGATGCAAACTATATCGGTTCATAATCCAGAAAAGGATGACTCATGAAATTGAGTGTGGATGTAAAATCCATGGACCGCTAAATCATAGGGCTTGCAACCACTAAATGGCTTTTTAGTATATACTAAACCCATTTTGCTATTTGGTAAGTGGTTTCAGAACCGCAAAATGGGTTTAGAAAAGCATATCAAATCACAATTTAGGGACGGTGCGTTTAGGGATTCCTTTCCAAACTGCAAGTTGGAATGGAATGTATCAATGGTTTATTAAAGCAATTCCAGGTCCAAACCCTGCATAGGTTATTGACTCTTCAACTGAGGTGGTAACCCATTTGAAAAAGAGAAGAGGTCCACTTGGGACCCCTTGTTCTTTGTGAAATGAGAACACTTTTATTGGGAGTGGACCACTGCCAATTCTTAAAGAAACTTAAAAAAAAATACTTTATTTAATGCAGTCACAAGAATGGTGGTGTAAGGACTGCAGCTAGCCACTATACATGTGATGGCATCCCTTCTGTATGCAACACATTTATTAAACAGTGATGAGGTGGGCTGAGCTACGACTGACTCCTATTAGTGCATAGGTTGGTTTGCAAAATCAGAATTCATTTGCAAAAAAAGTTGGTGCACAATTTGCGACCATTTTTTGAGAATCAGTTCTTAGTACAAGTGGCCCTGAGTTCAAACACACAAGTAACATCCTAGAATAGTTCTCTGTATCCAGTCAGACTTTCATCGATTTAAAGGATAACAATAGTCTGCAAAGTTTCAAAAACTTTGTCAGCAAGGTCCCAGCTGTAGCACTTATGTATCTAGGTTGCCTATCAAGGACGCTCTGGACCACGAGAAATATATACTGTGGAACTTGAAAATGTCCGCAAGTCTTGTGAAAATCCTGTGGCGTCACAGGACATGCAGTTTCCTTAACTGAAGTCATGCATCACGCATAGCGCGTGCACAATGACTTGAAACCTCTCACCAGCACTTGGTGTACAGTGCAAGCCTTTTCTTTTTCTGAATGTGGATACCATGAAGCAGTTTGAAGTACCACGCTTTTGCATAAGTCGAGTGAGAATAGCTGAGTGTTGGCCACAGATCATAGCACTCAAACACCACTTCATCTGACCCCACTCACGCTGTGCCTCACTAATGAGGCCCAACAAGAATGAAACATGCCATGGCTGTTCATGCTGGACTGTCCCTTTTGAGTCTGGGCTAAGTAAGGCTAATTTGCATCGGGCGGCTCATCCGTTATGGCAGAGGAGTGTCGCCCCAATGCTTTCTCACAGTGCGAGAAGCCAAAACATAAAATGGTAATAACTCTTAGTTATTACAATTTTGTGTTTACTTTGAAGATGGGCAGGTGGGCAGGGCTGCTCTGCTCTCTGAGCAGGGCAGGGGTACGTGACGTGGTTGGCCACTCCTGAGTGCGCAAAGACTATTTGGTCGGCTCCCTCAGGCCCCACAAACCAGTCATGCGCACTTAGTCTTTCATGCACACCCCGTATCACGGCGTTCCAGACCTATCACAACGCTGGATGCAGCGTTGTGATTGGCTTAGGGGAGGAAACCTGTCTGTCTACTTTCTGTTCCTGCAGGAGGCAGGAGAGCAGGAGCAGTGAAGACGTGCGACCAGGCGGTGTAGGTTTCTAATTTTTTTTAATTATGCCCCCTGCGCGACTTGCCCCGTGCCAGCCCCCCACCCGCGAGCCATGCCGGCCGCTACTGATTTGCATATGTTTGTCCCTATCTGTAGAGGTGCCGCAAGTGAAGAAACTACTGGACTTGAATTATCAGGTAGTGAGAGCATTCCATAGTTCACTATAGGCCTGATTCACAAAGGCCTCTGCATCCATGGCGGAGTAAGAGGGGGCTCTAGGCTGGTGCGAGCGGTGCCACCTAACAGGGTGCTGACTTCGGATGGGGGCGCTGTGTTTGCAAGTATATTAGGTTTTAAAAAACCCTGCTGCCTCGTTTCTGGCCTCCAGCAATTTTCAGACAACAATAAAAACGTCAAGATTACTACAGTGATTAATGTCTCTCCAGTAGAGAGATCGGAGTTTCATCTGGTGGAAGTTTTGACTCATCATAAAGTAGCGCAGAGGGTCAATATGCCTGCTGCAAATAACCTGCACCATGCAGATTACAAAGTGTATATAGTATAAATAGGTCAGTGGGTTACTGCTTTTGTCAGAGATATCATGTTATTCATTGCACTAATACATAGAAATGAAGAAGTCCACGGTCCAAATATATTCTATGACCTATACACATACTGCTATACAATTGTATAACACCCTGACTACTGATGATTATGAGAGATTTTTGTTGACCCGCTCGATATTTAATATTTCACATAGAAGCCTGAGCTTTCCAACTCCTAATGACTGGTCAAGAATATTAAGCAAATGTCCTTGTGACGACGTCTCGACCCAATCAACACTGCATGTAATGTTTTTTTGCAAATTTTATTCTAACCCCAGAAAAATGTGGATTATTCCAGTTTTAAAAAGATCAGGCCTGAGACAATGTCAACTAGTGTTTCATTTTTTGCAGTCGCTAGAAAATGAATTTATTATAGCCTCTGTAACTGCATTTTTAAAACATGTTTTTAAATACCGCAAATCTATTTTGTAAAGTTTTTAATATGGTTTTTAAACTTTGTAGGAACTGGTATTTTTAACTCTAGCGACTTAAGTAATGAACTTTTATGGTCAACTTTATCAGTTACTGAATAAAGTATCTTTGAATTGAATACTTGCAGTGTGTAAGTGAAACTCCTAATATAGAACAGTGAGCTATTAACTGCTATCAAAGAGCTACATGCAACTTACAAGGCATATATTAGAGAGTTATGATATTTACCCCTGTTTCTCCTTATCCCAAGTTTGCAAAAAGGGGTCATTTGGGCAGAAATCAATTCTTATTATGAAAGAGAATCCCCAACCATGGTGTTACATTTTAAATTCTGAGTTCATGCTTCTCCAGACCAAGCACTCAAACTATACTGCTTGTCAATTTGGATGACCTGACTCCTACACCTTGTAGTCCTCTGTACTATACTATACTATACTATACTATGTGGACCTGTTGAGCGCAAGCGAATCATCCCCGAAGGGATCTCTCAGCGCTGTGAAGGAAAGATGAGGGGGACACAGCCAGCTAAACAGCCATGTTTTCAACAATTTTTTAAACCAGGGTAGTTCATTACAAGCCCTAATATTTACTGGTAATTTATTCCAATGTCTCGGGGCCAGATGACAAAAGGCTCTACCGCCTCTGTGGTACGTAACATTTCCTATACACCGATTTACACACATATGATAGATTGTCTCTGTGTAATGAGGGTGGATGTAAAGTGCTCTGGCACCCTACACTGGCACAAGTAGCGCTATTAAACTAATTAAATGCATCTGAGAGAGAGTGGGTATGGAGAACTCAGGGGCACTGTTAAAAGGGTGGTAGTGAGGGAATCCGTGATGGAGGTGGTCATTGGGGGCCGTCAACAAACATTGTCGCACTGGGCATCACCGGCACTAGCCCTGGGCGGTGTCACCGCCGTCGTGGGGGAGTCCTCGCACTCGGGCGGAATCTCCATAATGAGGATTCTTACTGCTGAGGTTCCGCCCCCAGTGCAGATACTCCACCAGGAGTGCAGAGGCCTTTTGTGAATCAGGCCCTTGATGTACATCTCCACAAATGTAATCCTCACTATTTAGGTGATAACCACAGATGATGTTCTGAAAGCATCAATAAAACCACACATTGTTGCATAGAATGTGTGACAGACTGGTGGAGGCGTATGTTACAAAGTATCTTCAGGTTTTTATTTATTGTTTTAAAAAAATATAAAACAGACGGTAACAGCATTTATTTATTTATTTATTTATTTGCAGGTTTGTACCGCGCTAGATTCGACTCCCGGAGGAGTATCTCCGCGCCTTTAAGCATCTACAGCATATGTTTGGGGAAGAGCCAGTTTAGCAGTCGTTCTAGTGTTGGAATAAGAAGGTCTTTAGCAGTTTTCTAAATGGGAGATGTTCTACAAATAGCCTGAGGGACTTTGGGAGACTGTTCCATAGGGAGGGTCCTGCTACAGATAGTGCTTTGGTTCCATGTCTGGCTTTTTTTGCTCTAGGTACACAGAGGAGGCCTTGCTCGCTCGACCTAAGTGTCCGGAAAGGTACATAGGGAACGAACTTTGTAGTCAGGTATGCTGGACCCAGCCCGTTAAGGCTTTTGTGTATTGTGCAGCATACTTTGAACTTGGCCCTTTGTTTGACTGATAACCAGTGCAATTTTGTCAGCAGTCGTTTGGAGGGCGTACGAGGGGGGGCGTTCAGAACCAGGCGAGCTGCCGTGTTCTGAACCACCTGGAGTCTTGTCGTGACTCCCTCGTTAGCAGACAGGAGCAGGCCATTACAATAATCTACTCGACTCAGGACCAGAGCCTGTACCAACGTTCTTCTAGTTGCATCCGGTAGTAAGGGAAAGATTTTACGTAACATGCCAATGACATGAAAGCAGGCTCCCACCACCTGGTTGCCATGCTGTTTAAGTGTAAGTTCGTGATCTAGTCGGACTCCCAGATTCTTAACTATTTGTTTAGGCTCGGGTACTGGGCCCAGGTCTTGTGGCCACCAGTCCGGAGTCCAGAGGAGTTTAGCTTCACCAAACAGCATGACTTCTGTCTTTCCGACGTTGCATTGCAGGTAGTTAGACGACATCCAGTGTGCCACTGCTTTCATGCCCTGGGAGAAGGAGTTTCTAACCTCGGTGGTAAGGGATTTAAAGGGAAAGAGGAGTTGAGTGTCATCCGCGTAGGATACCGGGATGAATCCATAAGTTCTCATGATGTTAGCCAGGGGTGCCACATAGATGTTAAAGAGCGTAGGGCTCAAACATGAGCCCTGTGGCACCCCTTTGGAAATGTCAACCTCCTCTGACTGATACGCACCCATTGTCACTCTCTGGGTGCGGTTTGTTAGAAAACTCCTCAACCATGCCAGTGCTTCGTGCTTCAGGCCGATGTTAGCTAGCCTTGCAGTCAGGATGGAATGTGACACGGTGTCGAATGCGGCAGACAGATCCAACAGCACCAGGACAACGGAGTGGCCTTTATCCTGGTACATGTGTAGATCATCTGCGACTGACATCAGGGCGGTCTCGGTACTGTGTTTAGGCCTGAAGCCAGATTGTGAATAGTCTAGCCCTCCTGCAGATTCGATGTATTTAGATAGCATGACTGATCATATTGAGTTCCATAGTACAGGGTCAGATGAGGAATTAGATACCTTGAAGGTGGGGTGGGTGAAGCACCCAATAATGACCATCTTATGCATCTGCTATCATAGAGAGTAATAATACTTGACCTTGTTGGATTTGGAAGAAGAAATAACACTAACGCTCATTCATTCCCACTTAAACATAACATAACATGTACATTTGAAAAGCGCAATCACCCGAAGGTCTCAAGGCGCTGAATAACAGATGTATATTGTTACCCAACTCAATGGTACTCATTTTATCGACCTCAGATGGATGAAAGGCTGAGTGGACCTGTCGGAATTAGAACCAGTGACCATGAGGTCGAACACAGGCCCCTACGATGGATTAGTCCACTGCGCCACCAGACCCGGCACTTCCACATAAATCTTGAATCAAGATCCTTGCTGGTGCAGTAATAGTGTACAATGTTCATAATGGGACGTATGGTTTTCTATACATTCACTGTGCTTAATGATCTCTGTCAGTCAGTCTCTCTACTTTTGTGCCTGTAATTGTGTAGGCTTAGCAAAAACTACAAAGAATCCAATGTGGTAACTGTCTAGGAAAAACATTGCTCGACTTGACAACCCGGAATTGATGTTCACACAAGATTATCTTATAAGCAAATATGGCAGATAATATTTGTCTTGTACTGCAAATGAATTGCTCCCTTCACCCTTATTGTTGCCTTCATGCATATGACACACAACTAAGCGATGCTGCGCCATCTTCAGCTGCCTGCATTTGCTACCTGCCCTGCCATAGCAATTGTGTGGCATTCCAAGAGATGGCACTAGCTATAGATCAATGTTTTTTTTATTGAATTATAGTAAAACACAGAATGCAACAGAGGGTCGCCAAAAGCAGCTTGTGAATACCTAAATGTTTGTTGAGCAGTAATTTTAATATAAATTGCACTTCATAGCACTTTTCAGCCATTTCCAACTGCTGTACATAACCAAGTTAAATGGTACTCAATTTACCATGGAAGGCTGAGTTTGCCACGCAGCGATTCGAACCTGTGATCATCAGATCACTGCATATGTCAGTGGTGAGCCTTACCTTACTAAGCCACCTCACTTTAAAAAAATGAACAGTCAGGCCATATGGCCATCTGATCCAGTCTTGTTTATAGTAAAACGACCTTAATAACAATCATTTTGATTTATAATGCGAGGTAAATCCATTGTACTTGTTTAACCCAATTAGCAATGATCAATTTGTATTTAATTATGCGCAGTAAATGGAGTCTGCTTAACAACCCATTCCCCTCCCCCAGGCTAGTGCTGTGACCTCCCATATGAGACAAATACAGCTGGTTCTGTAAGCACATGCACAAAAGTTATGCTTTCAGCTTCAGGGACAAAGGATAGATAGCCTACCCTATATCAAGGCTTCGTGAGAGCATTTTTACTGAAATAAAACAAATTCCGGTCATGGAAGCGGGAAAAAGACACGGAGATGAAGGCGAAGGAGAGAGCTGGAGAAAGAGAAATAAATAAATAGAGGTAGAGCGAAAGAAAGCGAGAGAGAAAAGCAAATGAAGACGGAAGAGATGGAGGGATGAGAGAGAGCGGGAGAGAGATGATGGCAGGAGAAGAAGGCGGGAGAGAGTGCGGTAGACAGAGTGAGGTGAAGGGATTGGGGAATCGGACTGGCGCGTTAATGGAGAGGCAAAAAAAAGACAGAGAGGGCGGAGCGAGTGAGTGGGCGAGGAGAGAGGTGCGAGCATGTGTTTGCTGGCCCAATAGTGGTGCGTGCGTGTGTGCGTGTGTGCGTGCGCAGTGTGCTTTTTTTTGGGGCACATACTCGTGCTTGTGGTGCGCTCCTGCTCACTCCCGCAAGGTGGATGCCGCCACAAGCACGAGTATGTGCTTCGAAAAATAGCTGAACGACGGCTAAAGGTCTCCTTTGCAGCGTATGCACGCTGCATAGGTGAGACCTGAAAATATAGTGCAGAGGTGCTAGATAAATGTCCAAGGAAGGACCTTCTATAGGTGTGTTTGAGAAAAATTAAAGGAATCTGGGAGAATTGGTCATATTTATTCGAGCTAGTTCAAGCAGCTGGCGTCGCAGACCACTTGGGGCCTACTTACAAGTGGTCTATGTCAGATGCAATAATTATCACCGCTTATAAGAGCCACCACCTCGGTGTTCAGAGCTTACCGGGTGTGATAATCATTGCTTGTTTGGACTTTTTGGGGAATAACTTTCAGATTCTGGTGCTTACCACACCAAAACCCGATTGTCCTGATAAAAACAAGTGTTTGCGCAGAGATCACAATTTAATGGAACGCTTGTACTCAGATTAATTACTTTCACCTCCACTGACTGAGGGCGTCAATTGCATTTATACAATATAATAGAGAAAAATAAGTGGATATTTAATCCCTAGGTAATTAATCATGAGTAGGGCTATTTAAATTAGTTATTAATATTTATTTAATCACTTCCTGTGAAATTTATCCCAAAACTTAAGCCAAAAACTGGAGGACCAGTCACAAATAGTAACGTACCATCTAGATAAAGACAAACTAAAGCACAGAGTATAAATTTAAGATGAGAAAACTAATTCAATTGCATTGACACAGAATAATGACGGTTCCTCCTGTGTAAATAGAAGGGTTCAGGTACTACTTCATCTGGTCCTATTCTGGCAACAGCAAACTATATGGGATAAAGTACCTCCTGCCATACATTATAAGGATATTGCAAGTCACCAAGGAGTTCTGTGACTATATAGAGGAACGAGGCGAAGGTCAAATTCCTTTATAAGATCATGGAACGTCGAGGTGACTAGCAACATCTATATAGTGTATGCTGGGGGTACTTTATTCTTTTTAATACATGGCCACACCATCCTCCTTCCCACAAACCGCTTAGATCCTTGATGTGTTGCTCTTTTAGATGGGATGTTTGCAGACCTGAAGATTTAAAGCAGATTATGTAGCAAAAACTTAAACGTACCAACAATAATTTAGTTACTTGTCAGAAAAAGATAGTGCCAATACTCTATAGAAGTGTTTCCCAAACTGTGGGTTCTGACCCAGTGGTAGGTCGCCAAATGATTTTTGGTGAATCAGGAAAGTCTCAACAATAAATAAGCATCCCTTTAAATTCTGAGCTTATCTTTCACATTTGGTGCTTCAAAGTCAACGGTCAAATGCCAAACTTTATATCTTCTGACACATTTCTTCTTATGGGATTCGTGTTTACTTTTCTTTCTTGGACTGCAAAGTGAGAGGAGTTTTTAAAGCTAATTATGTGACAATCTTGTTGGAGGATAGGAAAGTGTGGTGTCATTTTCTTTCAATGCACAACAAAATGTAGATGCAAATAAACAGTATTTATTCCTCAGTTAGGAAAAGCAAAAATTAACCACATTTTTTTGTAATTCTGAAGAGAACTGGTAACAGGGGGCCAAATTATCAAGAAGGGGCTATACATTATCGCCGCTTTTATCGGCAGGAAACTGTCGCTAAAGCGGCGATAATGGGCTTGATAATATGCCCTTGTGAATTCCCATACAAGCCCAGGTCCACACCAGAACCTGGGCTTGTATATGGAAATTCACAAGGGCATATTATCAAGCCCATTATCGCCGCTTTAGTTTCCTGTCGATAAAAGAGGCGATAATATGGCCCTGAGATTTTAGAAGGAACAAAAGAAAACAACACATTTTACTTTGTGATACACTAATGATAAACATTCACAGAAACCCGAATTCCACACATTATTACTTGTGCGTAATATGGTTTTATAAGTAAACCAGTATGTCTTCGCAAAGTTAGTGGCCACTTTAATATAAAATATGCTGCCTGTAAATGACAGGGCGTTACCACACAATGCTTTAAATACATTAAAAAAATCTCCCCTCCTCATGCCCATTAAAGTTAGGTGGGTTGCAAATGTTTTCTGTTCTAAAAAGTGGGTTGTGGTTCTAAAACGTTTGGGAACCACTGCTCTGTAGGCACCTCTGGAACTATTCAAATCAATGAGGAGAATTAGAATTGTGTCACAACACTGTCCAAGATAACGTATGTGTCTAAACGTAAATCTCAGATACTGAGAACCCTATAGTAAAAGAAGCAAATGAGTCTACTTTGGAGGGCACAGATATTATACTAAAGTAACAAGGTGACTGGCCAAGTCCCCAGTGGCCAATCACTCACGACATCTCCACATCAATGTTGTGTCAATCAAAATGAAATTGTGCTTCTATGAATTAGGAGCATTACTGAACAAAGATACATAGTACTAAATGGGTTCCAATTTGTCGGCAACCGAGTGTTAGCAGAGTATTTCAAGTGTGCCTCCTATTGGGCAGCATGGCCTTGTACACATTGGCTTGCTTGGATGTTATGGTCTGATCGTAGAGGCTGGGCACTGCAGTGAATCTTTAGTCCAGGCACCTACCAATGGAGGAAGCATGGAGGTTGCGCTTGTTAAGTGGTGGGGTGTCGGGGTTCCATGCTATGTCCTTCTGCTGGCAGTTTGGCTGAGGTTGCTTCCTGGCCAGAAGAAAGAAAGGTGATGGCCTGCTGATGCAGGTGCTCCTTTGCTTGATCAGTAGGAATACTGACCCTGTTGCTATAGGATGGTGGTGATGGGCGCTGAGAAAATGTCTGGTTTTAATCATCTCCGCTAAAGGAATTCAAATGGATGCTGACCCCAGTCAGTGAGTGAAGGAGGTACACAGTTTCCTGGGCTAACATTTACAGGCGGTTTATAAACCAATTTTCAGCTCTGGTCGCTCCTATCACTAGATTATTGAAAAAAAGGGCACGCTTCGACTGCGATGTGCAGGCAGAAAATGCTTTGCAGGCCCTAAAAGAACAGTTTGTCACAGCTCCCATGTTTAGGCATACTGATATAACATGATCTTTCGTGTGGAAGTAGACTCTTCAGGAATAGCGGGGGGGGTGGTGTTCTGTCACAACCTCATCAAACCACTAAGTAACCACATCCAGTCACCTACTACTCACGAAAACTCAGTCATGCTGATGCCAATTACACAGTGGTAGATATGGAACTTTTAGCTATTATATCTGCTTTGGATGAATGGCGTCATTACCTGCTAGGGGCATAACATACGGTGACAATAATGACTGATCATCGTAACCTACAGTTTCTCAAATCGGCTCGGCTTTGTCTGCCTGGCACCTGAGATGGACAGTCTTTTTCTGACTATAAGTTTACCATTACTTTTCGACCCGGAAAGCAAAACGGGAAGGCAAATGCCCTTTCCCGTTATGGTTATGAACATTTTGAACATTCTCAGGACCCACTACAGATAATACCTGTTGACAAAGTGGAAGGGCTTATAATCATCCCAGACTTTTTAAGCATGGTTCTACAAGAACAAAGCACAAAAGAAAGCACAGTATTAGAACAACATGCTACTCTGGAAAAAGATTGATTGCACTAAGTAAATGGGGGTCTATATGTTCCCTCACTAAGATCACAAGAACATGCCTTAGATCAGAGTCATTCAAGTAAATTGACTGGTCATCCAGTGGTGAAGAGAACCTTAGACCTTTTATGGAGACAATTCTGGTGGCCCACCCTGGTTAAAGATTCTTAACAATAAGTGGAACACTGTGCAGTGTGTGCTCAAGGTAAAATTGGGAAAGCAGCCCCTACAGGATCTCTTATGCTTCTATGTGTTCCCCCACGGCCATGGCATACTGTATCATTAGATTTTATAGGACAACTACCATGCAGCCTTGAAGGTTTCAATATGGTTTTGGTAACCGTTGGTCACTTAACAAAGATGGCGTATTTCACCCCGATGAAAAGCCTTCCAACTGCTAAGAGGCTATGGAGGTATTTACACAGGCTACCATTTGGTTACATGAGGTCCCCTCTATTTTTATTTCCAACGACAATGACTCACAGTTTATCTCTTACGTCTGGAGAACATTATGTGATCTGATGGGCATAGAGGTACGGTTGTCGTCAAGCAATCCCTCTCAAACTGACGGACAAACGGAGAGTGAACCAGAGTCTGAAAAAATACATTAGGTGCCAAACCTTACAAAATAACACCAATTGGGGAGACTATTTATGGAAATCTGAATTCGCATATAATAATTCCACAAATGAATCACTGGGTTTCCCCCCTTTTTAGTGTACTTATGGATATCATCAGAAGATGATGAATAGTGATATATAACTACCCCAGATAGTACCTGCTGCACAAAACTTTGAGGAACACATTAGCTTTACATTGCCGAACATCGAAAGAAGCCACGCAGTCCCACTCTTGCTGTAAGTTGAGGGTGCGGGTCTGTTCCCTGTGCCATCTCTGACACCGCAGTAGGTCATAGCCTTTTGAGAGGTCATGCTGCATATTTTTGGTCTTATTCTGGCTCCCCTTTGCACACCTTTGGATACCACAGGAGACTCCTGTAGTGTTACCACCTGTGCACCCCACCTTGGGTTCCGCACCGACTACAGTGCTGACTTCCATTGTGGCTTCAAGATCTATGCCAGACCATTCTTTGTTGATGCCAGTTTTTACATCACTTGTGCAAAAGGAGGATACTCTTCCGACTCCAGTATCTGACTCCAAGCAGAATCTATTTCAATCCCGGCTGAGGTCGCACTCCGACTCCCCTTGGGCACACCAGGTACACATTTACACCAAACGCTCCATCTACCATGTAGCCGCCCTTAGATTCTCCACAAGCTATTCAGTTCCGACTCTGACTAAATGTCATCGTCACTAGGAGAGGACAAAGGAGAGGATTGGATGAGGCCAATAGGACCATTATGGTGATGTCACTTTATATTTAGATATATAAAAGGCCAATGAGCTTGATACTTCCCCTGATACAGGTTTGATTCCCCCCCACCCTTGGACCGCCAACAGCAGACGTTGCTGCAGTCCTGGATCTACAACTTCCTTCTGCTGAGGTTAAAATAAATGTACTTACTGAAGTACATCAGCCGAGGCCACCTTCTTTGGAGCCTTTCCTACTATTCAAGCAAGCCCTAACAGATACTCTTATGAGCACTTTGGCTAAAATGTGCTCATGCCCAAAAGTGAACAGGCAGGTGGCTAGACGCCACAGACTGTCACCGGGAGACCCTCATTTTCTTACACAGCAGCCTACTCCTGAAAGTTTGGTGGTCCAAGCTTTCACCATTATGGTGAATCCTAATATATTCCTGATAGAGCGCGCGAGGTCACCCAACCAATAATTTCGCCGCTTCCGGCTTCGGGCCCATATATTTCAATTCACCATATACATTGACCGGGTGACTTCACGGGCTGCTACCAATTTGTGTGAATTTCCCTACTGTTATTCCTCAGCGTACCCGACTTACCATCCACCGACACGGGTACCTATGACCACAATGGATCAGGGAGCTAGCTGTAAAGGAAAGGCAGCAAAATACAATTCAAATTGACCTTCAATACCTTTGTAAAATGACCACGGACAACTGGAAGTTTTAAAGTCTTTATCTAAAGTTCGTTCTCAGTAAGCATTAGATTTACAAGGATAAGACAATCGATAATCAAGATAATGAAAAGTACATAACTATAGAGAAATAAAGTCAGGGTAATCATGGAAATGCTAATATGGGATGCAACAGGAAACGCTATGCATTTAGGGCAAAAGTTCTTTGGACAGTTTAAGAAAGGCCGTTCTAGACCATATCAGGAAATGACAAACTGCAATGCAAAATATGATTTCTAACAGGTAGGGTAACATGGGAAACGTTATGGAAATATGCAATGACTTTACGTTTCAATAATTTGCGGCAAAGCATGGAAAAATCCACATGTGCAAAGGTGTGTCTTTATTGAAGCAAAAGACAGAAAATTAGAAAGGTGCAAGTATGAAAGATTTCAGAGCAATATTTACCTAGACTGGTGTGAAAACCAAACCCTGGCCACGGGTCAGTTAAGGACAGGAAACCCTCAAGGAAGGATACCCCTCAATGGACAGCAGGTGCAGAATGGACACCCAGGACAAGACAGGAAACCCTCAGATTAGGAATCAGGACAGGACCTCAGGACAGGACAGGAAACCCTCAGGACAGGACCAGCACCCGCAGTTCGGAAGCAACGCCTGCGCTCCACCCTCTCTGCAGCTATCGATCAAGACCCCGATTGGGTCAGCGAACTCCCAGCAAAGTGCTCCGCCAGCACTTTAAGGTTTAGTAAAACCTTAGTCTATGGTCAAATTTCGGACAGAGTACTCCGCAGTGCTCTGTATCTTCAGTCACCTATTGAGTGCGTTGGGTCAGTGACAGGTCAGCTAAACCAGACAAGTCGGACAATTTCCCTAGGTGAACCCAGGGTAGATATACAGTTTGGGGACGGTGTACCACCCCCCAATGTTGCAAAGTGTCAGAATCCCTCAATTTGGATTGGTCCTAAGATAGGATTTGGGTAACACACCAATCAGAACACACTATTTCGATGCCTACTTTGCATCTCTGGGTACCGCCTAGCGAGATTGGGGTTCTCCTGAGAAAGTCCAGGGAAATACAATGACAAATTAACATTGTTTCAGAATAGGGACACATGACTCCGTCCTGCTGAGTTCGCAGGTCAGTTCTCAGGAGCATCTTGCCCATCCCTGCCAGCTGGCTGAGTTCCACCAGCCAAGGTTGACTTCTCCCCAGACAGACGGTCCTGTGCAGAAAGGACCTCCAAGATGGCTTTCGGCTCAGTCAGACCCCCATTTCCCGCGGTACATAAAAAGTAAGCGAGAACAAATTAATACATAGAAATAACATTATGAAAACACATCATTGGTTTTGTACTTTCAACTTATCACCAAAAATTATACTTATGCAGTCTAAATGTTAGCTACATATACACAGGCACAAGAGCAATGGCACGAGCAGTACCACGTTATTGCCAAAACTATGTATTACGCATGCGCAACTATTTCCCTCCAAACCTGCAAACACGTCAGGACACGTGAGTGTGACTGACGCATGCGCAGAAGCTATTTCAAAGCAGCGGCCATTTTATTGACTCGAATTAATCGTATTAGAAATACACATGTGCAAGCTTCATTTACCTCGTTTAAACATGAAATAAAGGTTAGTAAGACGTACAACTTATTACTTGGTTACACATGAGCGAGGTTCATGACTACAGCAAGTCGCAAATGCGAAGCTTTGCTTCATCAATCCCATCTTTGATGATATTTACTATCATCACAAAATAAATGGAACCAGATGCCAACTTATCACACCTTATACAGCTCTATCTCTTCCAGCAAGCTATTCAGCTTTTCTCTCTCATTTTTGGTAGGGTGAGAATTCTTCACCCTTTTGTATATCTGATTATTCATTTCCTCTAATTCAAGTTCATCCACACTTCGTTTCACTCCTCTCGCATTCACTTGATGCTTTCGGGTGTGCTTACGGCATTTGCAACAGACAAATATGAAGAATAGGATAAGACCTATAATTCCAATTGGCATCAGTACCTTAAACAATAAGCTTTTACCTAAGCTAGCAAACCAATGACCTACATTTGAGAGACCATCTACCAGTCTCTTCCAGGCACTGTCAACCTCGAGTGGTTTGAGTTCCCTTTCCAAATTAGTAATGTTTTTCACGTATCTTTTGAGCTGTACACTTTTGTCCGGAATATAAGTGCAACAATGTTGCGCCTTCAACATCCGGCAGACTCCGCCCTCTTTTGCTAATAAGGTGTCAAGAGCAAGTCTGTTCTGCAAAACCATTGATCTGATCGCAACCATTTCGGTATTGACCAGCAGAAATCCATGAGCTGTGTCAGTAGACAACACATCCACTATAGTGGACAATTTGCAAATTCTGTGAGTGTTCAGAACCACTCCCACTCCAGGTATCAGTGCACTGAAAATACTACCCATTATTTCACCTATGCTTTCTCTTTTACTACGCACTAAGCCATTAGTATTTTCACTGCTTCCAGCAACTTTGTTCACATGGTATATTTTCGGGAAGACAATGCCAAAGTAGCAGCTTCCATACCAGTGATCCGGCAATTTGAAATAAGCCTTGTCCCCACAAATATAATAAATTCCAGGAAACACAGGCTCTGACCCATTTTTGAAACCCCAACCTCCAATTACCTTGTAATTATGTTCGCATTCACTGGAACCAATGAAAATGTTATTATAGTAGCTAGTCTTCTCGCGGTGAAGACATAGCTTTCCTTTCTTTTCAAAATCCAGCAACAGAGCAGGACCCGCTCCACCATTTGAGGTGCCTTCCATGTTCTCAGCCCATTTTGGCCTTTTCTGAGTTTCGTCATCTGCCTTTCTTTTTATTTTTATTCTCCTTTTCTCTGCCATGTTCAGGAACATCTTTTCCTGCTCACGCAAAGAACAGGTCAAGTTATCTCTGTGTGCGTCACCTATGTCTATATTACCTATAGTCAGAAAGTATTCGCCCATATAGCGAGTAACGTCACTTTTAGTATGTACAGGATTCAAGTTCCCACGTATAGGGAGTTCAGAAAAAATCACGTCATTGTTTGAGTAATAGTACTGTAACGGTCCTCTTTTGTAAAATAAGCTAGCTAAAATGCTACAGGAAATTCCATATGTTAGGGGCAGGTGATGGTATGTCACGCCTTCAGCTACAGAGGTAGGTAGCTTCATGCAGACATAGCAATCTTCAATTTCCATAGTCTCTACATAGTGTATTAACAAGTTTGCGAAAACATTTAAATGCGTTTTATTCTTAACTCCATGATAATGTAGTCCTCCCTCATCTGATGCTTCTAGGTCTCGTTTGGTTTGTCTGAGTGCTCTTTCATGTATTGCTACACTTTGTGTTGTTAGTTCTTCAGTCTCAGTATTTACAATCTCAGTAGGGTCAATATTAGTATTTTTGCTCACCGCAAAAGGAATGAAAACTGTTAGTCCTATCCAGAGTAATATCAGTATAACTATACTACATACACATACCTTGCAGCATGTTTTGCAACGACTGCAACTAGGTCTACCATTCACGTTTGAATCAGACATTTTGGCTCAGAAGAAGTTTCTCGACCCCTCTTTGTGTCTTTACACCAGTAGCTTACTTTGTGCAAATTCACGGTGGCTCGTCTTCTTCTTCGGCAGAGTACTCAGCGACTGGTTCTCCGTCGCTCTCGTCAGTTATATCAAGATCTTCAAATTCTTCTAAAACGAGCGTCCATTCAGGAGACTTGTACTTTTTGTTTTGTCTTTTTATTCGATCACTCCTCCTCTTGGAGGTATCTTCTGGTTGTTCTGCTATGCGAGCACTTCTTCTTTCTTCTGCACGTTTTTCTTCTACTGTTTTTATTCTCAGTCTCAATTTCTTTATGTATCCAGGCTCAATGTGCTTTCTTTTCTTAAGTCTTTTAGTTGGCACCGAGACTTCGTTTTCTTCTCTTGCCCTTTTGTTTTCATTAGTTTGTGGCAATTCTGTTTCAGTTTCTTCCCCTTCTATCTGACTAGTTCCAGGGCTAGCATCTATTTCTTCTGCCTGGTTACTAATCTGGCCTTGTTCAGGACAGTTTTGCGTTTGTTTTTGAAAAGTCTCTGTTTCTGTTTCCTGAACACGTTCTTCTAATCCTATCTGATCCTGTTCAAGCACTTCGATCTCTTGATTTTCTTCTGCTCGAACTATTACGCTATGTCTAGTCTGTCCCTTCTCGACATCAGGAGTCAGTGGGGGAGTATCAATCACTTGTTCTATCCCTGTCTGACCTTCTCCTTCCTCAGTTTTGATGTGAATCTCAAGATCCTGAGGTTCTTCGCCTGTGCCTTGCTTTTCCTCTCTAGTCCACTCTCTACCTTCACAAAGTCGCTCTCTTGTTCGAATGGGGTCTTCGGTGAGATCAATCAATGGTATCCACTCCTCTGGCCATATGCTCGGCAGCTCGTCTTCAGCTACTTCTGGCTCAGTTTCTTGGACCCCTTCAGCAGGCTGGACTCTGGGTAGTTCGTCATCAACTATTCCTGGGCCAACGTCTGCTGATCCTGCAGCTTGACTGGTACTGGGCTGTACGTCGTCAGCTACTTCTGGTCTGGCTCCTGCAGAGTCCTCTGCTGGACGCCCTTCTTCTTCAGGCCCTTCGTCTGGTAATACCTTCTGGGTGTGGCTGGCGTGTATCCAATGTGGAACCCCTGCACACTTTACTGCTGTGGTTGTTACCAGGATCACCTGACGCTTTTCTCCCCACCTTGGCTCCAGGCAGCTCTTCCGAGTATGCTTCTTTATCTTGACCCAGTCCCCCGGGACCAGTTTGTGGAGAGGAGTCGTTGGATTGAGGATGGCGTCTTCTCCGATCTGGCGAGAGATAGAACGCACTTGGTCACCTAATCTCTTGCAGTATTCAAGCACCAAATCATCAGTAATACTCAACAGTTTGCTTCCTGGTACCCATGCTTGTCTCATCACTCTTCCCATCAGGATTTCATGGGGACTTAGGCCTGTCTTGCGGTCTGGAACACTTCGGAGTCCCATCAGGACCAGGGCCAGGGCCTTCACCCAGGTCATGCCAGATGCATCACACAGTTTTGCTAGTCTGTTTTTGATAATTCCATTTATTTGTTCCACTATTCCAGAAGCCTCTGGATGGTACGCACAGTGAAGCTTTTGTGTGATTCCAAAGGCCTTACAGAGTTCGTCGATTACATCATTCTGAAAATGTCGGCCTCTATCTGATTCAATAGTGACTGGAACCCCGAACCTAGGTATCAGTTCTTTCAGTAAACACTTAGCTACTGTCAGTGCGTCATTTTGGGGAGTAGGGAAAGCTTCCACCCACTTCGAAAATAGGCAGACCATGACAAGGACATATCGCTTCCCTTCACAACGTGGCATGGTGATGAAATCAACTTGTATTCTCACAAAGGGACCCCCTGACCTCCCAATTTTTCCCAGTTCCACCGAAGTTCTTTTGCCAGCGTTCATTCTTTGACATGGCAGGCACCTCTGGCAGAGGGACTCTGCTACTTTCCTGAACTTTTTACTGTACCAAGTCTGTTGGAACACTAGAATCATGGCATCCCTACCAATGTGTGATCCTTCATGTATCAATCTCGCCATTATGCCAAGTAAGTGTCTAGGTAACACAGGCATACCAGTTGGGCCCAAGATGACACCATCCACACGTCTTGGTCTACACCCGTCTTCCTTTCACTTCTCTCTCTCTTGCCAAGGTGCCGCCTGCTGCCACTCTTTCACTTCATCCCATGTAGGCACCTCTTCAAACACTTGAAGTTGGCAGCTGGTTCCGGGCCCCCCCTCGTTTTGGATTTATGATATATCGATCTCTGGCGCACCATTGGGCCACTCAATCAGCAAAATCATTTCCCAGTGATACAGTGTCCAAGCCCTTTTTATGAGCAACACATTTTACCACTGCCAGTTCCTTTGGTAACTGGATTGCCTCTAAAAGGTCTTGAACAACCTTTCCATTTCGAATAGGGGTACCTGATGAAGTCAGGAACTCCCTCTGTAGCCACAACTGGCCAAAGTCATGCACAACTCCATAACAGTACTGACTGTCAGTATACACTGTTATGCTTAAGTTTTTCCCAATTTTGCAAGCTTTTATCATAGCAATCAATTCGGCTACTTGTGCAGACTTTACGTCAAATAGATAACCTGCTTCTTCAATTTTGGTTTAGGAGACTACCGCATAGGCGGCACTCAGGCCTCCATGCTCATGTCTTAGACATGAACCATCCACAAATAATTCTAAGTCATGTTTAGGCAAAGGTGTTTCTTTAATGTCTGGGCGTGGTTTGGTGCTGAATTCTGTTAAATCAATACAATTATGCTCATCATCCACCCCATCTTTCATGTCCATTGGATCGGGGAGCAAAGTGGCGGGGTTCAGAATACTGCACCTGACAATGTTTACATTTGCAGCACCCACAAGAATCCTCTCGTATTTAGTCAGCCGACTAGGGGTGAGGTACTGAGTTTTCGTTCTGGTCAGTAAAATTACCACTCCATGTGGAACATACACAGTTACAGGATGTCCCATGACAATGGACTCACTCTGCTCTAAACCTGCGCAGGTAGCAGCTACTGCTTTCAGACATCCTGGTAATCCAGCAGCCACTGGATCCAGGGTGGCAGAGAAATATGCCACAGGCCTTCTGGTTGTGCCATGTTCTTGTGTTAGGACTGACAACGCGCAATTATCGCGAGTGTCACAGAATAGGGCAAATTCCTTAGAATAGTCTGGCATTCCCAACGCAGGGGCTGTACACAGACAATCCCGTAGTTTTGTGAAGGCTGTTAAGCTTTCATCACCCCATTGTACCACATCCGGTGTTCCTCTCTTGGTCATTTTTATCAAGGGCCTAGCTAGGACTGCAAATCCCAGAATCCATTGCCTGCAGTATCCTATCACTCCCAGGAACATTCTGATCTCTTTCTGAGTACGAGGTAACTGCATCTTTTGAATTATTCTCACTCTTTCTGACGTTACCTTTCTGACGCCTTTCTCTATCTGGTGCCCCAGATATTTCACTGAATTTGTACAGAACTGTAATTTCTCAGGGGCCACTTTATGTCCCTTCTCACTCAGGTGATTCAGTAGGGCAATGGTGTCAATCACACAATCCCTATGACTTTTAGACGACACCAAGAGGTCGTCAATGTATTGCACTAGGACAGAGTTTCCAGGTAAGACCAAAGTTTCCAAACATTTTTTCAAGATCTGATTAAAGATAGAGGGGCTCTCTGTGTACCCTTGGGGGACCCTGTTCCAGACATACACGTGACCATTGAAGGCAAATGAGAAAAGAAATTTGCTATCCGGATGCAAGGGAATGGAAAAGAATGCATGACACAGGTCTATCACAGTGAACCACTCAGCATCCCAGGGAATCTGATACAGAATCACTGCTGGGTTCGGGACAATAGGGCAGCAGGGGACCACTATCTTGTTTACTTTTCGTAGGTCCTGCACTACTCTGTACTTGCCACTAGGCTTCTTGATGCCCATAATCGGTGAGTTACATGGGCTACTCAATACTTCCTGTATGATGTTTCCTTCTAGCAATTTCTGTATTTCCAGGGTAACACCTGCTCTCACTTCTGCATTCATTCTGTAGGGTTTAGTATTGGGGTATACTGTATTGTCCTTGATTGCTATCTGTATGGGGTCCACGTTTTTCATTAACCCTACATCTTTCCCAGTAAAGTCCCATACTTCTGGCTTCACTGCTTCTTGGAGTTCTTTGGGCAAATCCTGCATAGTCATTCGTTTAATCTCTGACTCAGGTCTGATTAGCATTAATTTATAGATGCCATCTTCATCTGGGGTCTGAATTTCAACTCCCTTTGGTGTGCAAAAGATGGTACAGTTCATTTTGCACAGCAAATCACGTCCCAGTAAGTTCACTGGACTGGTGTCACAAACGACAAATCTATGCATTTCCTTAAAGTTTCCAATTGATATCTCCATTGGTTTGGTAACAGGAGTACTAATCAATTGATTAGATACACCCACTACTTGGATGGCTTCTCCCGAGAGGGGTAGGTTTGGAACGTCCACTGTTCTCACAGTAGAACGGGTAGCACCAGTGTCCAACAGAAAAGTGACATCATTTCCGTCAACCTTTCCTTCAATGTATGGTCCGGACTGGTCTACCGGCAAGGAGGCGCCAAGTACGCACTCCTCGTCCTCCCCTCTCAGGCCCCGTCAGTACTGGTCATCACAAAGGAAGGTATCATTTAACAAATACTGCGAAGTTGCTGCATTTCTGTTCTCATTGCTTTCCCAGACTTCTACCTCATCACCCTCTGTGGATTTTCCCTTATACACTTGCTTTGGAGCTCGGGGCACCTGAATCGTTTTTACCTGTGGTTGAGTCTTTCTTGGTCTTTCTTTCTGCGTCTGTGGAGTTAAATCAGGTGTTTTGGGGTTATCGTCAGGCAAATAAGGACACTCGTTTCGCCAGTGTCCAATTTCTCCGCACTGGTGACAGGGAAATTTCTTCATAGCCTCTTCTCTGCTCATTTTGGGCCGGGGCTTACCTCCTCCCCCACCCCCAGGACCTTGGTTCTGAGTGTTTTTGGCCATGTTACTCAATTGTTTTTCCTGCTGTTCTGCGAGCTTCACTTGAGCCCACATAACCTTCTCCTTGAGAGCCTTTTTCTTTTCTGCCATCTCGTCCTCACAGTATTTTGCATACCGTAGGACCTCGTCTACCTTTTTGGTATGCCAACAGATTTTATTATCCTTTATCCACTGACAAATTTCGGGTCTTAAACCGTTTACAAACCTGTAAATTAAATGCGTCATATCCTTCATCTCGATGTTATCTATACCACTGTAGGTTTTAAACACCTGCAACAGCCTTTCATAATAGGAGTGTACTGTCTCGTCTCTTTCCTGCGTCGTTCTATCTATCCTGGTCCAATCAGTTTCCTTTGCGGGCACCTTATTTTTCAAATGCTGAATTACTTGTTCATATTTTTTCATCACTTCAATCGACGGCTCCCCTGTGTTAGAGTCCCTCGGGTACTCCTCACTAGGCCAGGCTATGGCTATTTTACAATATACAACAAAGCAGACCAGGTCAAGCGATGGTGTGTAACTATACCAGTGACTAAGAAACAGGTTGGATGCATACGTGCATCAGTGCTGTTGGTGGTTATTGGCAACAAGAAGCTAGAAAGAATCCCATCAGACCACCCTTTATGGTGGAGTTTACGTCACGTGGGACTCACTGATCATACCATACCACATCTGGCCATGTAGTGCTGTTGTGGAAATCGATGTCAGTAATCTAGCCATGATGTTTGCCATCAAGTGGACCAAATAATGTGCAGTGCTCAAGTGATAAAGGTGAAGTAAAATTGACTACCCTGGCTCTGACAGAATGTACATTCGGAAACCAGAGTGTCAAAAATTAAAAACGCCTGGTAGGTAATCTACCCTGTGGCGCTATGCAGAACGGTCGACATGTTTCAGCCTAAGGGACACTATCCCGGCTTTCTTCAGGACCATAGGTATAAGATGGCTACTGCAGCTATAACCACAAGTGATGTGTTGGGTAAAAGACAATAAATTTACTAGTAAATTGATACATATCTACCAGCAATTCAAACGTTTTGGGCGTCCACTGGTGGGAGAAGTTTGTCTTCTTCCTGTCAACAAACAAAAATAATTGTACAACAGCACTGACCTTCAAATACACAGCCACCTGGATACAGAGAGACCGCATATAAGGAACACATCTGCATGAATACTTTATATTCCGCATATATATAATGAAGCATAATAGCCTAATCACCCCGAGGCATTTCCTCAAAGTGATACTCACCCAGCCTTGTGTGGGTGACGACCTCACCTCACCCGGCAACCGCTCGGGAGTATGAGGCCTCGCTCTGCGGTGTAGAAAAAGAACACAGTAAGTACACAACTTTACGGTGCCCAAGCCAATCGCTCTACACACTAAACCTAACAAACGTGTGATAAGTACCCCTCTGCCAAACCAAAGTCCTCATAACCCATCACTGGACACATGTTAGAAATCGCATATATTGCGAAATGCCTCATGTCCCGAAACTTAATGTAGACATAAAGGAGTGTCTATGACCATTCTCTTTGTTGATATATCATTTACTTTTCCAAACAGTTAAATGGACATCAAACCACTACATCTCAATCATCTGCTGTTTGTAGGAGAAGTTAGAGCTAGCCTCAAGGAGACCAAAACGGCTACCCTGAAGCGTGAGCTTCTAAGTGTGCAATGGAATGTGGATCAAAAAGTCCCCTTAGACTGCCCAACCAAGCATAGAGCTCGGACCACTAGAGCTCCATATAATCTTGTATTTTAGGTGCCGGTTATCTGATCTTCTGTACCCAGGAGGGTTCCATGTTCAAATATCGTTAACAAAAATATCGTCTGATAAAAATATCGTCACTAAAACATCGTTTACATAAATATCGTCATCCTATACTTAAACTATAATTTACACAAATATCGATATTTTTTTATCGACAACCCTAATATCGTTCACACTAATATCGACTACTTAAATATCGACTACTACATTATCGACTTTATTTTACATAACATTACCTTTGACATATATATCGACTATACTAACATCGACGACCTATGTGCTCTAAAAATATACAAAAAATATCGACGTTTTGTTTAGAACTCGAAATGCACTATTCTTGAATTCACTCATTTTTTTGATTTTTTTTTACAAAACTATGAACACATATTATTTTTTGGTTTTCATATTACTTATTTGTAACATAAAATATTAATATAGCGATTTTTTTTTTACTTTTACTGATACTATATTACACTCCGATGGCCTAAATATGATAAACATTTCTTTATTTTCAACATATAAACGATTTAAATATTACACAAAAATGTAACTTATAACACATTTTCATATATTCTTTTACAAACAAACAGTGAAACAACATAGTATAACAAAAATAACGGTTTTCCCATACCAAATAACGTTCTCAACCAATGAATTTGAATTTTCACTAATTGAACCAATCAAAAAGTACCATTAATTAACTCACTAATATAAATACAATGACACACTTAACGTAATTTACCATTTTTGGCCCAACCTTGGAGAAAAACGGTTACCTTGCTGAGAGAAGAGAATACAAACCAACGACTACAACTACAATACATCACACTACACTTCAAGTAAGTTAAATACCATTTTTTCTTCGAAGTTACTATAAGTAGATAAAGTCCCTATTTTTAAAACTGTTGATCTTTAGAGTGAAAACTAAACATGTTGAACTTATCAACAACGACAATACAGTTAGATGTAAAAACATTTATAAACTACCTTATCCATGTCTATTTAGATAGCTGATAAAAATTATTTAAACTTGCTAAGTAAATGTACAATGTAAATAATATGTATCCAACTATTATCATCCAAATACTACAAGTAACACAATGATAATTTTTTCCACAGACTCTACAAAATTATTTACCTATCTACAACTACACTACCAACATCCTCTACTACATCAAGTAAGTATAGTCAGTATATCTATAACAATTCAGAAAGTAAAATGATACACCTATTACACTAAAGTATTTCTTTCTATTATTCTTTAACACTACTACAGAACGTAAAAGGGAGACAATTCTGATAAAGAAATAAGAATAAAAGGTTTACCAGTGAAGCCACATAGTAAGTATATGGTTACACTTTTGCCTAGTCTTATACACACCTCTAAAATGGTGTTCAATGTTCTAAAAAAGACATATATATATTTCCACAGATCTACCTTAGACATGGCAACTGGAGCTACTTTCATTACTTCGCAAAAAGGAAAACTAATGCTGAGCTACATGGGTTACACCTACACCCAAGAAAGAGTGAAAGCTAATAAGACCCATTGGAAATGTAGTAAATATTACTCAAATGCATGCTATGGTAGAGCAACAACTGTTGATAACAATGTGGTAAATGTACATGAGCATAACCACCCACCAAATGTAACTGAAGTGGAAGTGAGAGAAGCACTAGAAACATTGAAAGATGCTAGTACAGGATCACAAGAAACAAGCACTAGCATTTTGAAAAATGTTTTAAGCAAAGTGCCTGAACATGTAACAGGACAGCTACCTTCTATTCCCAACTTAAAGAGATTAATTGCTAAAACTAAACGTGCTTCTGATCCAACTCCACCAGCACCAGAAAGTTTTCAGGATATAAAAATATATCCAGAATATACCATTACACATAATGAGGATAAATTCTTAATGTATGACAACAACAGTCATGACAAAAGAATTTTACTTTTTGCTACTAATAGTAATTTGCAAAAGCTTAAATCATGTGAAACATGGATGATGGACGGGACTTTTAAAGTTTGTCCCAAACCTTTCTATCAACTTTACACCATTCATGGGGAATACCAAGATACAAATATACCTCTAATTTATACTCTGCTGCCAAACAAAACAAATACTACCTACGTTGAATTTTTAACAACGATCAAAGAATTAACTGATAATTACTATCCTCAAAGAATTGTAATTGACTTTGAAATGGCCATGATTCAAGCTATCCTTAAAATATATCCCCATACCTCCATACAAGGTTGTTATTATCACTACAACCAAAGCATATGGAGGCACTTACAAAAATCAACTTTAAGCATTGAATATTGTACAAACAGTAACTTTGCTTATCAAATAAAGAAGTTGATAGCATTAGCATATGTACCAACAACAGAAGTAGCTAACTACTACAATTTATTAATTGACAGCCCTTTCTACCGCACCAATGAAAAAAAGCTAACTCCCTTCTTAGACTACTTTGAAGATACATGGGTTGGAAGATTACATCGTTCAGGCCACCGTAGACAACCTAAATTTCAAATTCCATGGTGGAATGTCTATGCTAGTACAATAGCCCAGAAAGCTAAAACTAATAACGCAGTTGAAGGATGGCATAATGCCTTCCAAGCGACTTTAGGAAGAAGTCAACCAACACTTCACAAACTGATCCAAAGCATTAAAAAAGAGCAAAGCTACCAAGAACTCAGAATAGAGCAATCACTTTCAAAAATTGGCCCTAAACTAAGTAAGCAAACATTAAACATGTACGAATATCTCCAGCAAAAAACTAGAATGTACCCAAGTATAGAAGGTCTAGCATACTTAGATCTAATAGCTAAATCAATCCTTTAAATATAAATTCCCAAAAAGTGAGCAAAGGACAATTAAAGATAATATGTAGTTAAATATCGTAATATTATGTCATGTAAAATGATCAATAATATATTTTTACAAGACATAATAATATAACATTTAACTAAACAGTAGACTATACCACAATGCAACACAAAAGTAAATATCACTTTTAGTTACGGTTCTGCTGCTGTAGAATATGTTCCATGGTGATAATTTCCACAGGAATAATACCAAAAGCTATCCATATCCAATATCGAAAAATCCCAACAAAATGCACAAAATACAACTGTTTGATAATACTCCCGTTGCAATCCTCTCGAATTAGAAACCATAAAAAAGTAGATAAATCTTCACGAGTAAAAAAAGTAGAGACCCCGAAAATGCAGTACATTTTCAAAAATATGTACCTGCTTAAAAAAAAAAACGTCACAGTCCATCTGCTCACCAAAACGAACACCTGTAAATTATCGAAAAAATAACAAACCTCAAAACATTGGAAATACGCATAGCCTACACATAGCATATAACACATAAAAACAATCTGAATTCATCCATTAATACAACAGTAAACGTTACTTTTGTTCGAACTACCTCACAAAGTACGCTCTCCATAACGACGCAAAATAACACATAATTCGCACATAATATGTAAAGTACTACACATATCTACACGTACACACTACAACTATCACTAAACTTAAGTTAAATATCTTTAAAAGCAAAGTGAAACAAACTTACCTTCACCAACAAGAAACAGCTCCCAACCGCGAGCTTCCGTTTTCTACAATGACCCAAACAACGATGTTGATAGAATAAAAAGTGAAGTTCCAAAAAGTAAAATGTCTGCATAATAAAAACTAAAATAGGACAAAATAGCCTTTAACAAAAAAATAAACAGTATTAAATAGCATAATATATGCAATATGTATTAATAATTTTTTTTTTCTTCTTAAAAAACATATGAATATTGTAAAAGAGACATTAATATGTTTAAAAGAGTTATGTATTAATTCTTTTTTATCAAAAAATGTATTTCATTGTTAAATATTTTTCTCAGATATTACAAAATGTAAATTTATGTTATGTACATATCTTGATAAAAAAAATGCAATAATAAATATGTAATATATTAAATTTTAATAATAATTATTAAAATTTAATATAAAAATTTATGTATAACACAAATAGTATTTATGTAAAAAAATGCTATATAATTTGTGACCAAAAATTATGTTAAATGTTTTTTGAAAAATAGTAATATCTTTGCAATACCAAATTAAACTCTCAATAAAAATTTTTTTTAAAAAAATTGTTTCTTAATTTTCACTTGTCATATTAATGTAAAAATGTTATAAAAATGTTTTTAAAGTATATTTATGAAATGAATATTACTACATAACATATATGATTCTTATTAAAAATAATAAATAAATACTGCTGAATTAATAATAATAATAATTCTGCTGGACAGTAAACCATAATAAATTACTATTCTAACTCCAATTCAACATAACTCAGGGAAAGTCCAGGATAATAAACCATAAAAAAGTACTATTCTAACTCCAAACATAACTTAACTCAGGGAATGTGCTAGATAGTAAGCCATAATAAATTACTATTCTAACTCCAATCCAACATAAGTCAGAAAAAGTGCTGGATAATAAACCATACTAAATTACTATTCTAACTCCAATCCAACATAAGTCAGGGAAAGTGCTGGATAATAAACCATAATAATTTACTATTCTAACTCCAATCCAACATAAGTCAGGGAAAGTGCTGGATAATAAACCATAATAATTTACTATTCTAACTCCAATCCAACATAAGTCAGGGAAAGTGCTGGATAATAAACCATAATAATTTACTATTCTAACTCCAATCCAACATAACTCAGGGAAAGTGCTGGATAGTAAAGCATAATAAATTACCATTCTAACTCCAATCCAACATAAGTCAGGGAAAGTGCTGGATAGTAAAGCATAATAAATTACTATTCTAACTCCAATCCAACATAAGTCAGAAAAAGTGCTGGATAATAAACCATACTAAATTACTATTCTAACTCCAATCCAACATAAGTCAGGGAAAGTGCTGGATAATAAACCATAATAATTTACTATTCTAACTCCAATCCAACATAATTCAGGGAAAGTGCTGGATAATAAACCATAATAGTTTACTATTCTAACTCCAATCCAACATAAGTCAGGGAAAGTGCTGGATAATAAAGCATAATAAATTACTATTCTAACTCCAATCCAACATAAGTCAGGGAAAGTGCTGGATAGTAAACCATACTAAATTACTATTCTAACTCCAATCCAACATAAGTCAGGGAAAGTGCTGGATAATAAACCATAATAATTAACTATTCTAACTCCAACCCAACATAAGTCAGAAAAAGTGCTGGATAATAAACCATAATAATTTACTATTCTAACTCCAATCCAACATAAGTCAGGGAAAGTGCTGGATAGTAAACCATAATAAATTACTATTCTAACTCCAATCCAACATAAGTCAGAGAAAGTGCTGGATAGTAAAGCATAATAAATTACTATTCTAACTCCAATCCAACATAAGTCAGGGAAAGTGCTGGATAGTAAAGCATAATAAATTACTATTCTAACTCCAATCCAACATAAGTCAGGGAAAGTGCTGGATAGTAAACCATACTAAATTACTATTCTAACTCCAATCCAACATAAGTCAGGGAAAGTGCTGGATAATAAACCATAATAATTTACTATTCTAACTCCAACCCAACATAAGTCAGAAAAAGTGCTGGATAATAAACCATAATAATTTACTATTCTAACTCCAATCCAACATAAGTCAGGGAAAGTGCTGGATAGTAAACCATAATAAATTACTATTCTAACTCCAATCCAACATAAGTCAGGGAAAGTGCTGGATAGTAAAGCATAATAAATTACTATTCTAACTCCAATCCAACATAAGTCAGGGAAAGTGCTGGATAGTAAAGCATAATAAATTACTATTCTAACTCCAATCCAACATAAGTCAAAGAAAGTGCTGGATAATAAACCATACTAAATTACTATTCTAACTCCAATCCAACATAAGTCAGGGAAAGTGCTGGATAGTAAACCATAATAATATACTATTCTAACTGCAATCCAACATAATTCAGGGAAAGTGCTGGATAATAAACAATATACATATTACAATTAAAATTTCGTGACAATTTCAATTTTTGATTTGTAAATTTCGAATTCTGATTACATTTCTAATTTGTTCTTAATTTTGGATTTTTTTAATACATATTATCTAATTTACTACCCACCCTTATCCCCTATTATACTAATAACCCGCTACTAAAATATTAATATGAAATTTTTCACTATCATTACAAAAATAATTTCATTTAAATTTCTAAATTTTATTGTTAAATTTCTATTTCTAATTTATTTTCGATTTTATTATTATTTATCTTTTTTTAATTAATTTTCAAATTAATACCCACCCTTAGCCCCTATAATACCAATAACCCGCTACTAAAATTTTAAATATGATTTATTAATTAATAATTACAAATAAAATTTCGTGAAAATTTCTATTTAGAAATTTTAAATTTCGAATTCTGATTAAATTCATAATTTGTTCATATTTTATATTAAATTTTAAATTACTACCCACCCTTATCCCCTATAATACCAATAACCCGCTACTAAAATTTTAAATATGATTTATTAATTAATAATTACAAATAAAATTTCGTGAAAATTTCTATTTAGAAATTTTAAATTTCGAATTCTGATTAAATTCATAATTTGTTCATATTTTATATTAAATTTTAAATTACTACCCACCCTTATCCCCTATAATACCAATAACCCGCTACTAAAATTTTAAATATGATTTATTAATTAATAATTACAAATAAAATTTCGGGAAAATTTCTATTTTAACAAATCTTTTGTAACAAATATTTTTTTATAATTATTATTATTAAAAGTATTTTTCTAAATTTTTTTACAAAATAATAATTTTTTTTTTTTTTTTTACCCATTATATTTTTTTGGCGATATTATGTACAACGATTTTTTAGTCAACGATATTCTATTCATCGATATTTTTGTTTGACGATATTTATGTCATTCTAACAAAACGATATTTTTTACAACGATATTTACTACGACGATATTTTTTTTTTTCGATATTCTTACCACGATATTAATGCTACTCGATATTTTCCCGTCGATATTCTATCTTAATACCCCCAGGAGAGCAAGGCATGGAGACACTCACCTGTCCGTCGGTGCCCCGGTGTATGAGCCAAGCGGAAGAGGAGGTATCGATAGGGACGCCCCAAACATTTAAATAACCTCCTAAAGGTGGCGTGTAACATGGAAAAAATGGAAAAAACGCGGTAAGATACACTGCTCCGTCGCGCATGCGCAGGCGGTAGTGCCGCGCCAACAGTGGATTCCCCTTGTTGTCCACACTGCATTGTGCAGTGAAGAAAAGACAGGTATCTATCATCAAACTCGAAGGTAAATGCAAAGATCAGCCCCCTAAAAGAGGGCTGCCCTGTATTATTATTCAGAGTAAACTGGGAGCTCGAGCGCATGACCGGCGCGGGAGACATTGCTCCCTTGGGCATGCGCCCGGCGGTCCAAAATGCACTCAGCCAGCAGTCTACAAAGCAGTATTGCAAATGTAAATGCACAACGCTGGCGTGTATCTCCAGATGGGAGAGCCGCCACTGTACCGAAGAGCAGCTACCCTCATTGTAATGTTACAACAGGAAAACTACTAAATTGAGAATATGCTCTCATCACAAAAATATCCGCACTGGGTAGGTTGAAAATTCATTATCATTGAGTTGTGGATGTAAACAGTCAGCATACTGTTTGTATTAGAATGCACATTCACATACTCCTAGAGCAAAAAGACCAGAATAAGTCTGTGGCTAATATTATGAAATTAGAGACATCAGTGGTCTGAAAAGCATTTACGCTAACAGCAGTCACTGGATGCTGGAAAGTGACTTAACTTTAAACAAAAACATCATAATCACAAGTAAAATGTCATGGGATTGAAAAATGTGAAGTTGTTATCTTGGAAGTGTCAATGAGGGAGGGGTATGGAGCAGGCTAAGTTGGCAGAAAGGGGGACACACACAATTAAGTTAGGTGAGCTATAAAGGTGCGAATAACCAATGATTGCACCTATTGTCAATAGACCCGCAACTAAAAAGTTGCTCTCAATACTTAAAAAACAAAATGTGTGTGGAGGGTCAAGGGGAATGTTTAACGGCCTGTCTGCTAATTCCCCTACTATCAGAGTACACAATATACAACAAAGCAGACCAGGTCAAGCGATGGTGTGTAACTATACCAGTGACTAAGAAACAGGTTGGATGCATACGTGCATCAGTGCTGTTGGTGGTTATTGGCAACAAGAAGCTAGAAAGAATCCCATCAGACCACCCTTTATGGTGGAGTTTACGTCACGTGGGACTCACTGATCATACCATACCACATCTGGCCATGTAGTGCTGTTGTGGAAATCGATGTCAGTAATCTAGCCATGATGTTTGCCATCAAGTGGACCAAATAATGTGCAGTGCTCAAGTGATAAAGGTGAAGTAAAATTGACTACCCTGGCTCTGACAGAATGTACATTCGGAAACCAGAGTGTCAAAAATTAAAAACGCCTGGTAGGTAATCTACCCTGTGGCGCTATGCAGAACGGTCGACATGTTTCAGCCTAAGGGACACTATCCCGGCTTTCTTCAGGACCATAGGTATAAGATGGCTACTGCAGCTATAACCACAAGTGATGTGTTGGGTAAAAGACAATAAATTTACTAGTAAATTGATACATATCTACCAGCAATTCAAACGTTTTGGGCGTCCACTGGTGGGAGAAGTTTGTCTTCTTCCTGTCAACAAACAAAAATAATTGTACAACAGCACTGACCTTCAAATACACAGCCACCTGGATACAGAGAGACCGCATATAAGGAACACATCTGCATGAATACTTTATATTCCGCATATATATAATGAAGCATAATAGCCTAATCACCCCGAGGCATTTCCTCAAAGTGATACTCACCCAGCCTTGTGTGGGTGACGACCTCACCTCACCCGGCAACCGCTCGGGAGTATGAGGCCCCGCTCTGCGGTGTAGAAAAAGAACACAGTAAGTACACAACTTTACGGTGCCCAAGCCAATCGCTCTACACACTAAACCTAACAAACGTGTGATAAGTACCCCTCTGCCAAACCAAAGTCCTCATAACCCATCACTGGACACATGTTAGAAATCGCATATATTGCGAAATGCCTCATGTCCCGAGACTTAATGTAGACATACAGGAGTGTCTATGACCATTCTCTTTGTTGATATATCATTTACTTTTCCAAACAGTTAAATGGACATCAAACCACTACATCTCAATCATCTGCTGTTTGTAGGAGAAGTTAGAGCTAGCCTCAAGGAGACCAAAACGGCTACCCTGAAGCGTGAGCTTCTAAGTGTGCAATGGAATGTGGATCAAAAAGTCCCCTTAGACTGCCCAACCAAGCATAGAGCTCGGACCACTAGAGCTCCATATAATCTTGTATTTTAGGTGCCGGTTATCTGATCTTCTGTACCCAGGAGAGCAAGGCATGGAGACACTCACCTGTCCGTCGGTGCCCCGGTGTATGAGCCAAGCGGAAGAGGAGGTATCGATAGGGACGCCCCAAACATTTAAATAACCTCCTAAAGGTGGCGTGTAACATGGAAAAAATGGAAAAAACGCGATAAGATACACTGCTCCGTCGCGCATGCGCAGGCGGTAGTGCCGCGCCAACAGTGGATTCCCCTTGTTGTCCACACTGCATTGTGCAGTGAAGAAAAGACAGGTATCTATCATCAAACTCGAAGGTAAATGCAAAGATCAGCCCCCTAAAAGAGGGCTGCCCTGTATTATTATTCAGAGTAAACTGGGAGCTCGAGCGCATGACCGGCGCGGGAGACACTGCTCCCTTGGGCATGCGCCCGGCGGTCCAAAATGCACTCAGCCAGCAGTCTACAAAGCAGTATTGCAAATGTAAATGCACAACGCTGGCGTGTATCTCCAGATGGGAGAGCCGCCACTGTACCGAAGAGCAGCTACCCTCATTGTAATGTTACAACAGGAAAACTACTAAATTGAGAATATGCTCTCATCACAAAAATATCCGCACTGGGTAGGTTGAAAATTCATTATCATTGAGTTGTGGATGTAAACAGTCAGCATACTGTTTGTATTAGAATGCACATTCACATACTCCTAGAGCAAAAAGACCAGAATAAGTCTGTGGCTAATATTATGAAATTAGAGACATCAGTGGTCTGAAAAGCATTTACGCTAACAGCAGTCACTGGATGCTGGAAAGTGACTTAACTTTAAACAAAAACATCATAATCACAAGTAAAATGTCATGGGATTGAAAAATGTGAAGTTGTTATCTTGGAAGTGTCAATGAGGGAGGGGTATGGAGCAGGCTAAGTAGGCAGAAAGGGGGACACACACAATTAAGTTAGGTGAGCTATAAAGGTGCGAATAACCAATGATTGCACCTATTGTCAATAGACCCGCAACTAAAAAGTTGCTCTCAATACTTAAAAAACAAAATGTGTGTGGGGGGTCAAGGGGAATGTTTAACGACCTGTCTGCTAATTCCCCTACTATCAGAGTACACAATATACAACAAAGCAGACCAGGTCAAGCGATGGTGTGTAACTATACCAGTGACTAAGAAACAGGTTGGATGCATACGTGCATCAGTGCTGTTGGTGGTTATTGGCAACAAGAAGCTAGAAAGAATCCCATCAGACCACCCTTTATGGTGGAGTTTACGTCACGTGGGACTCACTGATCATACCATACCACATCTGGCCATGTAGTGCTGTTGTGGAAATCGATGTCAGTAATCTAGCCATGATGTTTGCCATCAAGTGGACCAAATAATGTGCAGTGCTCAAGTGATAAAGGTGAAGTAAAATTGACTACCCTGGCTCTGACAGAATGTACATTCGGAAACCAGAGTGTCAAAAATTAAAAACGCCTGGTAGGTAATCTACCCTGTGGCGCTATGCAGAACGGTCGACATGTTTCAGCCTAAGGGACACTATCCCGGCTTTCTTCAGGACCATAGGTATAAGATGGCTAGTGCAGCTATAACCACAAGTGATGTGTTGGGTAAAAGACAATAAATTTACTAGTAAATTGATACATATCTACCAGCAATTCAAACGTTTTGGGCGTCCACTGGTGGGAGAAGTTTGTCTTCTTCCTGTCAACAAACAAAAATAATTGTACAACAGCACTGACCTTCAAATACACAGCCACCTGGATACAGAGAGACCGCATATAAGGAACACATCTGCATGAATACTTTATATTCCGCATATATATAATGAAGCATAATAGCCTAATCACCCCGAGGCATTTCCTCAAAGTGATACTCACCCAGCCTTGTGTGGGTGACGACCTCACCTCACCCGGCAACCGCTCGGGAGTATGAGGCCCCGCTCTGCAGTGTAGAAAAAGAACACAGTAAGTACACAACTTTACGGTGCCCAAGCCAATCGCTCTACACACTAAACCTAACAAACGTGTGATAAGTACCCCTCTGCCAAACCAAAGTCCTCATAACCCATCACTGGACACATGTTAGAAATCGCATATATTGCGAAATGCCTCATGTCCCGAGACTTAATGTAGACATAAAGGAGTGTCTATGACCATTCTCTTTGTTGATATATCATTTACTTTTCCAAACAGTTAAATGGACATCAAACCACTACATCTCAATCATCTGCTGTTTGTAGGAGAAGTTAGAGCTAGCCTCAAGGAGACCAAAACGGCTACCCTGAAGCGTGAGCTTCTAAGTGTGCAATGGAATGTGGATCAAAAAGTCCCCTTAGACTGCCCAACCAAGCATAGAGCTCGGACCACTAGAGCTCCATATAATCTTGTATTTTAGGTGCCGGTTATCTGATCTTCTGTACCCAGGAGAGCAAGGCATGGAGACACTCACCTGTCCGTCGGTGCCCCGGTGTATGAGCCAAGCGGAAGAGGAGGTATCGATAGGGACGCCCCAAACATTTAAATAACCTCCTAAAGGTGGCGTGTAACATGGAAAAAATGGAAAAAACGCGATAAGATACACTGCTCCGTCGCGCATGCGCAGGCGGTAGTGCCGCGCCAACAGTGGATTCCCCTTGTTGTCCACACTGCATTGTGCAGTGAAGAAAAGACAGGTATCTATCATCAAACTCGAAGGTAAATGCAAAGATCAGCCCCCTAAAAGAGGGCTGCCCTGTATTATTATTCAGTCAGAGTAAACTGGGAGCTCGAGCGCATGACCGGCGCGGGAGACGCTGCTCCCTTGGGCATGCGCCCGGCGGTCCAAAATGCACTCAGCCAGCAGTCTACAAAGCAGTATTGCAAATGTAAATGCACAACGCTGGCGTGTATCTCCAGATGGGAGAGCCGCCACTGTGCCGAAGAGCAGCTACCCTCATTGTAATGTTGCAACAGGAAAACTACTAAATTGAGAATATGCTCTCATCACAAAAATATCCGCATTGGGTAGGTTGAAAATTCATTATCATTGAGTTGTGGATGTAAACAGTCAGCATACTGTTTGTATTAGAATGCACATTCACATACTCCTAGAGCAAAAAGACCAGAATAAGTCTGTGGCTAATATTATGAAATTAGAGACATCAGTGGTCTGAAAAGCATTTACGCTAACAGCATTGTTTAAAGTTAAGTCACTTTCCAGCATCCAGTGACTGCTGTTAGCGTAAATGCTTTTCAGACCACTGATGTCTCTAATTTCATAATATTAGCCACAGACTTATTCTGGTCTTTTTGCTCTAGGAGTATGTGAATGTGCATTCTAATACAAACAGTATGCTGACTGTTTACATCCACAACTCAATGATAATGAATTTTCAACCTACCCAGTGCGGATATTTTTGTGATGAGAGCATATTCTCAATTTAGTAGTTTTCCTGTTGTAACATTACAATGAGGGTAGCTGCTCTTCGGTACAGTGGCGGCTCTCCCATCTGGAGATACACGCCAGCGTTGTGCATTTACATTTGCAATACTGCTTTGTAGACTGCTGGCTGAGTGCATTTTGGACCGCCGGGCGCATGCCCAAGGGAGCAGTGTCTCCCGCGCCGGTCATGCGCTCGAGCTCCCAGTTTACTCTGAATAATAATACAGGGCAGCCCTCTTTTAGGGGGCTGATCTTTGCATTTACCTTCGAGTTTGATGATAGATACCTGTCTTTTCTTCACTGCACAATGCAGTGTGGACAACAAGGGGAATCCACTGTTGGCGCGGCACTACCGCCTGCGCATGCGCGACGGAGCAGTGTATCTTATCGCGTTTTTTCCATTTTTTCCATGTTACACGCCCCTTTAGGAGGTTATTTAAATGTTTGGGGCGTCCCTATCGATACCTCCTCTTCCGCTTGGCTCATACACCGGGGCACCGACGGACAGGTGAGTGTCTCCATGCCTTGCTCTCCTGGGTACAGAAGATCAGATAACCGGCACCTAAAATACAAGATTATATGGAGCTCTAGTGGTCCGAGCTCTATGCTTGGTTGGGGAGTCTAAGGGGACTTTTTGATCCACATTCCATTGCACACTTAGAAGCTCACGCTTCAGGGTAGCCGTTTTGGTCTCCTTGAGGCTAGCTCTAACTTCTCCTACAAACAGCAGATGATTGAGATGTAGTGGTTTGATGTCCATTTAACTGTTTGGAAAAGTAAATGATATATCAACAAAGAGAATGGTCATAGACACTCCTTTATGTCTACATTAAGTCTCGGGACATGAGGCATTTCGCAATATATGCGATTTCTAACATGTGTCCAGTGATGGGTTATGAGGACTTTGGTTTGGCAGAGGGGTACTTATCACACGTTTGTTAGGTTTAGTGTGTAGAGCGATTGGCTTGGGCACCGTAAAGTTGTGTACTTACTGTGTTCTTTTTCTACACCGCAGAGCGGGGCCTCATACTCCCGAGCGGTTGCCGGGTGAGGTGAGGTCGTCACCCACACAAGGCTGGGTGAGTATCACTTTGAGGAAATGCCTCGGGGTAATTAGGCTATTATGCTTCATTATATATATGCAGAATATAAAGGATTCATGCAGATGTGTTCCTTATATGCGGTCTCTCTGTATCCAGGTGGCTGTGTATTTGAAGGTCAGTGCTGTTGTACAATTATTTTTGTTTGTTGACAGGAAGAAGACAAACTTCTCCCACCAGTGGACGCCCAAAACGTTTGAATTGCTGGTAGATATGTATCAATTTACTAGTAAATTTATTGTCTTTTACCCAACACATCACTTGTGGTTATAGCTGCAGTAGCCATCTTATACCTATGGTCCTGAAGAAAGCCGGGATAGTGTCCCTTAGGCTGAAACATGTCGACCGTTCTGCATAGCGCCACAGGGTAGATTACCTACCAGGCGTTTTTAATTTTTGACACTCTGGTTTCCGAATGTACATTCTGTCAGAGCCAGAGTAGTCAATTTTACTTCACCTTTATCACTTGAGCACTGCACATTATTTGGTCCACTTGATGGCAAACATCATGGCTAGATTACTGACATCGATTTCCACAACAGCACTACATGGCCAGATGTGGTATGGTATGATCAGTGAGTCCCACGTGACGTAAACTCCACCATAAAGGGTGGTCTGATGGGATTCTTTCTAGCTTCTTGTTGCCAATAACCACCAACAGCACTGATGCACGTATGCATCCAACCTGTTTCTTAGTCACTGGTATAGTTACACACCATCGCTTGACCTGGTCTGCTTTGTTGTATATTGTGTACTCTGATAGTAGGGGAATTAGCAGACAGGTCGTTAAACATTCCCCTTGACCCCCCACACACATTTTGTTTTTTAAGTATTGAGAGCAACTTTTTAGTTGCGGGTCTATTGACAATAGGTGCAATCATTGGTTATTCGCACCTTTATAGCTCACCTAACTTAATTGTGTGTGTCCCCCTTTCTGCCTACTTAGCCTGCTCCATACCCCTCCTTCATTGACACTTCCAAGATAACAACTTCACATTTTTCAATCCCATGACATTTTACTTGTGATTATGATGTTTTTGTTTAAAGTTAAGTCACTTTCCAGCATCCAGTGACTGCTGTTAGAGTAAATGCTTTTCAGACCACTGATGTCTCTAATTTCATAATATTAGCCACAGACTTATTCTGGTCTTTTTGCTCTAGGAGTATGTGAATGTGCATTCTAATACAAACAGTATGCTGACTGTTTACATCCACAACTCAATGATAATGAATTTTCAACCTACCCAGTGCGGATATTTTTGTGATGAGAGCATATTCTCAATTTAGTAGTTTTCCTGTTGTAACATTACAATGAGGGTAGCTGCTCTTCGGTACAGTGGCGGCTCTCCCATCTGGAGATACACGCCAGCGTTGTGCATTTACATTTGCAATACTGCTTTGTAGACTGCTGGCTGAGTGCATTTTGGACCGCCGGGCGCATGCCCAAGGGAGCAGTGTCTCCCGCGCCGGTCATGCGCTCGAGCTCCCAGTTTACTCTGAATAATAATACAGGGCAGCCCTCTTTTAGGGGGCTGATCTTTGCATTTACCTTCGAGTTTGATGATAGATACCTGTCTTTTCTTCACTGCACAATGCAGTGTGGACAACAAGGGGAATCCACTGTTGGCGCGGCACTACCGCCTGCGCATGCGCGACGGAGCAGTGTATCTTATCGCGTTTTTTCCATTTTTTCCATGTTACACGCCACCTTTAGGAGGTTATTTAAATGTTTGGGGCGTCCCTATCGATACCTCCTCTTCCGCTTGGCTCATACACCGGGGCACCGACGGACAGGTGAGTGTCTCCATGCCTTGCTCTCCTGGGTACAGAAGATCAGATAACCGGCACCTAAAATACAAGATTATATGGAGCTCTAGTGGTCCGAGCTCTATGCTTGGTTGGGCAGTCTAAGGGGACTTTTTGATCCACATTCCATTGCACACTTAGAAGCTCACGCTTCAGGGTAGCCGTTTTGGTCTCCTTGAGGCGAGCTCTAACTTCTCCTACAAACAGCAGATGATTGAGATGTAGTGGTTTGATGTCCATTTAACTGTTTGGAAAAGTAAATGATATATCAACAAAGAGAATGGTCATAGACACTCCTTTATGTCTACATTAAGTCTCGGGACATGAGGCATTTCGCAATATATGCGATTTCTAACATGTGTCCAGTGATGGGTTATGAGGACTTTGGTTTGGCAGAGGGGTACTTATCACACGTTTGTTAGGTTTAGTGTGTAGAGCGATTGGCTTGGGCACCGTAAAGTTGTGTACTTACTGTGTTCTTTTTCTACACCGCAAAGCGGGGCCTCATACTCCCGAGCGGTTGCCGGGTGAGGTGAGGTCGTCACCCACACAAGGCTGGGTGAGTATCACTTTGAGGAAATGCCTCGGGGTGATTAGGCTATTATGCTTCATTATATATATGCGGAATATAAAGTATTCATGCAGATGTGTTCCTTATATGCGGTCTCTCTGTATCCAGGTGGCTGTGTATTTGAAGGTCAGTGCTGTTGTACAATTATTTTTGTTTGTTGACAGGAAGAAGACAAACTTCTCCCACCAGTGGACGCCCAAAACGTTTGAATTGCTGGTAGATATGTATCAATTTACTAGTAAATTTATTGTCTTTTACCCAACACATCACTTGTGGTTATAGCTGCAGTAGCCATCTTATACCTATGGTCCTGAAGAAAGCCGGGATAGTGTCCCTTAGGCTGAAACATGTCGACCGTTCTGCATAGCGCCACAGGGTAGATTACCTACCAGGCGTTTTTAATTTTTGACACTCTGGTTTCCGAATGTACATTCTGTCAGAGCCAGGGTAGTCAATTTTACTTCACCTTTATCACTTGAGCACTGCACATTATTTGGTCCACTTGATGGCAAACATCATGGCTAGATTACTGACATCGATTTCCACAACAGCACTACATGGCCAGATGTGGTATGGTATGATCAGTGAGTCCCACGTGACGTAAACTCCACCATAAAGGGTGGTCTGATGGGATTCTTTCTAGCTTCTTGTTGCCAATAACCACCAACAGCACTGATGCACGTATGCATCCAACCTGTTTCTTAGTCACTGGTATAGTTACACACCATCGCTTGACCTGGTCTGCTTTGTTGTATATTGTGTACTCTGATAGTAGGGGAATTAGCAGACAGGTCATTAAACATTCCCCTTGACCCCCCACACACATTTTGTTTTTTAAGTATGGCTATTTTACACTCGGTCCATAGATCTACCGGGACCACAATATCGAAAAATCCATCCAGGTCTTTCCACAGGCATTTTTGCACCTTTACAAACCTTTCCACCTGCCGGTACCAGTCAACTGGCTTTTCGCGCAATTTCGGGAAATCGTTAGTAAAGGACACAATATCCTGTCTGGACCATGGAACGTGCACATACCTCCCACCTGGTACTTCACGCATGGGGCATAACTGTTCGGGCTTGTCTACTTCTCTCAAAGCGAACTCAGGGGTCGCTTGTCTGGATCGAGCCTCATCTTTCTTTCGTGCCCACCTGCTTTTCCATTTTTCCACGTCTCCCCATTTTTGCAAAATTGCTAGCAACTCTTTAATCTGCAACTTTTTTCCTGACACATTCAAGTTCTCTATATCTTTGTCTGAGAATTCAGCTCTGTAGGGTTTTTGCAAGGGCTTGGACCTTGAAATATCTACCCCCATACTAGCTGCAGTGTCTGTCAGCTTTTCGTGGAGCACTCTGGTACTTCTGGTAAGGCTTTTACACATAAACAGCAACTCTTCTTCAGAGTAGGTATTTAATCTGTCTAATCCCACATTTCCTGCCATTAATTCCTCTATTTCTACCCTCAGTTTGTAGAGGTCTAAAGGTTTCGTTTGCGGAGTCTGTTTTTCTAATTCACGACTCCAATTTTCAATTTCCTCCGGAGTTACCAGAGAGACACTCCTAGTACCTGACGTTGATTCTAATTTAATTTCTTTCGCATTAAAAGGATTATGCCTCTTCTGCATTCCCTTCCCGGTCTGTTTGTTTGGCAGGTCCAAGAACACAACTTCGGACTCGCACTCACTGGACTGATCGTCTATCAGTAGGGGCTCCTGTCTTGGTGGGGCCATGATTGGGTTAATAACTGGAGGGTTTGGACTTCCCTGATTATTCCCATATAACGGAACCACTGGTCCAATTGTTACCGGAATAGTCAAAGCCTCAGGACTGTTTTTTAACTGGGAGATTTTCTGAATTATTTCTGTTCTCTGTCTAGCTAGGACCTCTTGCTCCCTTTCATCTAGTACTCTTCCTAATGTTCGGTCAGGTATTATCTGTGGGGTCAGGTGAGGGGTAAAGCTCGGGGCAGTAGGATGCGTTTCACTTGGTCCTCCACCATAATTTGGTTTTGGGAACAAAGTTCCCGTGCCAAATGACCTGCGCTCTTCCTCATATGGAGGCTGTAAAAAGGGCATTCCTGAACTTAATGGTTTTTCTTCGTTTTCATAAAGAGGTCTGGGGAAAAAGACTCTCTTGCTGGAATATTTTTCCTCCGGGCTCACGGGCACTCTAGGATATATATCTCTTACCTCCGCGGGTCCGGGATTCTCAAAATAGGGCGGTATCTGACAACCTCCCCCCCTACTTAGGGATCTGTCCTCCTCCTTAATAGATGGACGCTGGGGATTTTCTCCTGTACTGGAAGGTCGGGCTCCCTCATTATAAGGGGGCGGACTTCTCGTAAAGATGTCATCTAATAATTCATCGTCTGACTCCCCAAGAGCTCCCCAATGCTTACACTTTTCTGTCTTTTTCTCTTCCCCCGAAGGGGTACATGCTGGCATCATGGGAAACAGACCCTCAACAATCATGCTCTGTCTCCACTGTTTCATCTTTTTATCCCTGGTCTCTTGTTTCAGCCTTGGGTACCACTTGGTCAGACCTTTGTCCATTCGGGGTTTCTCTCTTTCGAAAGCCTCAATCTCCCATTCCTCTAATGCCTCATACTGCGTTAGTCTCGGTCTGGGATGCAATTCATTCATTCAGGTTCTTAAATTAAATAAAATCCTACCATTGAAGGTACCGTCTAACGGAAAGGCCAATATTCCGTCATCTTTTGTGTACTTTACCCAATTTTCCAACCACACACAGGTATTGTACCCTCGATCAAACATCATGAAAGAGGCGGGAGTATTGGGTGGTGGGACAATAACGCCCTCTCTTGATTTAATCGGTTTGTCCGTTTTGAAGTAATTCTTTACCTTATTTACAAGAGACATTTTTCTCTTTGTTCCGTACATAATATCGTATCTATTGGCTTTCCACTGATCCCTTTCAAACCCTTGGCTTCCTGGGTCGGGTCTAGTCTCTGGACAATACGAGTGCCACATACGATTTCTACGCTTAACTTTGTTTACAACGTTACCTCCAATCAGAACGCGCCTTGCAATTCCGTGCGACCAATGAGGTGCACGCGTTCAAATAGTTTCGACCAATGGGTGCGCGGCCCCTTCGTGAGACAGTTCTCACTCTTCGGCGCTCACCCCTCCTTCACAATTCCAGCCCCGCTACCCGCCCGCTGTTTCTACCAATCCCAGCGCGGCACGGAGTGACGTCAGAGACGCTTCGCGACTGACTCCCTCCCTTCACAAGGTAACGGAAACTTTCTTTCTTTCTAAAGTGCTAGTGCTTGGTTATTTTACAATGAATACACATTCGCCACAGTGCTCAAGTGTCTAGACAGAGAAAGAGTTATTTTACTGCAAGTAAACTACTTCCATTTACTTTTCATACGCTGCGGGTAGATCTCTTCCGCCTACCCTTCACTCTAGCATCAGTGAACCTGTTACTTCCCTAAACTCATCCACTTCTCTGGGATATATCCGAGTCTAAGGTTTTCCAGCGGACCCCTCTGCTTTCACCCAAGCTCCGATGAACCTGCTACTCTTCCGATGTGACCCTTACTAGGTTACGCCACTATTGGAATTTTGCCAATGAACCTCGTTACTGACATTTATTCACACACGTATTCAGAAAAACCCTAGTTAGTGCTTCCCGGTTGTACCTAACCTGCACCTAACTTTCCTTGAGCCTGCGACCTCAAGGCAAATGGATTCTATTCACCACTTTGCCATTCAATTCCCCGGGGAGTTCGGACAACATTGAACGAGACGGTTTACAAATGATGGATTAATACATATAACAATATAAGAACAAGAATAACAATGATAAAACAATTCATAAATTTCAAAGCAGCGTATTCTCAAGAGAATGATCAGGTCCCTCGGAATGGCCGCTCTTGTAGCAGCATTAATATACTAGCAGCTACCGACTTGACTAGACTAACTAGTCCTACCTAACCTTTAACTAGTCCCTAACCATACCTCTGCTACCAGAAAAACTGATAGAGCGCGCGAGGTCACCCAACCAATAATTTCGCCGCTTCCGGCTTCGGGCCCATATATTTCAATTCACCATATACATTGACCGGGTGACTTCACGGGCTGCTACCAATTTGTGTGAATTTCCCTACTGTTATTCCTCAGCGTACCCGACTTACCATCCACCGACACGGGTACCTATGACCACAATGGATCAGGGAGCTAGCTGTAAAGGAAAGGCAGCAAAATACAATTCAAATTGACCTTCAATACCTTTGTAAAATGACCACGGACAACTGGAAGTTTTAAAGTCTTTATCTAAAGTTCGTTCTCAGTAAGCATTAGATTTACAAGGATAAGACAATCGATAATCAAGATAATGAAAAGTACATAACTATAGAGAAATAAAGTCAGGGTAATCATGGAAATGCTAATATGGGATGCAACAGGAAACGCTATGCATTTAGGGCAAAAGTTCTTTGGACAGTTTAAGAAAGGCCGTTCTAGACCATATCAGGAAATGACAAACTGCAATGCAAAATATGATTTCTAACAGGTAGGGTAACATGGGAAACGTTATGGAAATATGCAATGACTTTACGTTTCAATAATTTGCGGCAAAGCATGGAAAAATCAACATGTGCACAGGTGTGTCTTTATTGAAGCAAAAGACAGAAAATTAGAAAGGTGCAAGTATGAAAGATTTCAGAGCAATATTTACCTAGACTGGTGTGAAAACCAAACCCTGGCCACGGGTCAGTTAAGGACAGGAAACCCTCAAGGAAGGATACCCCTCAATGGACAGCAGGTGCAGAATGGACACCCAGGACAAGACAGGAAACCCTCAGATTAGGAATCAGGACAGGACCTCAGGACAGGACAGGAAACCCTCAGGACAGGACCAGCACCCGCAGTTCGGAAGCAACGCCTGCGCTCCACCCTCTCTGCAGCTATCGATCAAGACCCCGATTGGGTCAGCGAACTCCCAGCAAAGTGCTCCGCCAGCACTTTAAGGTTTAGTAAAACCTTAGTCTATGGTCAAATTTCGGACAGAGTAGTCCGCAGTGCTCTGTATCTTCAGTCACCTATTGAGTGCGTTGGGTCAGTGACAGGTCAGCTAAACCAGACAAGTCGGACAATTTCCCTAGGTGAACCCAGGGTAGATATACAGTTTGGGGACGGTGTACCACCCCCCAATGTTGCAAAGTGTCAGAATCCCTCAATTTGGATTGGTCCTAAGATAGGATTTGGGTAACACACCAATCAGAACACACTATTTCGATGCCTACTTTGCATCTCTGGGTACCGCCTAGCAAGATTGGGGTTCTCCTGAGAAAGTCCAGGGAAATACAATGACAAATTAACATTGTTTCAGAATAGGGACACATGACTCCGTCCTGCTGAGTTCGCAGGTCAGTTCTCAGGAGCATCTTGCCCATCCCTGCCAGCTGGCTGAGTTCCACCAGCCAAGGTTGACTTCTCCCCAGACGGACGGTCCTGCGCAGAAAGGACCTCCAAGATGGCTTTCGGCTCAGTCAGACCCCCATTTCCCGCGGTACATAAAAAGTAAGCGAGAACAAATTAATACATAGAAATAACATTATGAAAACACATCATTGGTTTTGTACTTTCAACTTATCACCAAAAATTATACTTATGCAGTCTAAATGTTAGCTACATATACACAGGCACAAGAGCAATGGCACGAGCAGTACCACGTTATTGCCAAAACTATGTATTACGCATGCGCAACTATTTCCCTCCAAACCTGCAAACACGTCAGGACACGTGAGTGTGACTGACGCATGCGCAGAAGCTATTTCAAAGCAGCGGCCATTTTATTGACTCGAATTAATCGTATTAGAAATACACATGTGCAAGCTTCATTTACCTCGTTTAAACATGAAATAAAGGTTAGTAAGACGTACAACTTATTACTTGGTTACACATGAGCGAGGTTCATGACTACAGCAAGTCGCAAATGCGAAGCTTTGCTTCATCATTCCCAACAACCTCTCTACAACCACCCCACCCACCAGCAGGGGGATGAAAAAGATTGAAGCATTTGGGGAAATTCTTATTCTCTTTGCCAGCCTAGCCTTGAGCTCAGTCAATGTAAATTGCCTATTAGGCTGTTATACGGGCAACCTCTGGCACATGGGCAGGGATATATTGTATATAGTGATGTTACAAGAAACTCACCTCCTACAAAAGGATGCACAGCGACTTAGACCATACTGGTGCCCATCCCAATTCCACACTACATACGAAACGAAGTTGAGAGGGGTAGCTATACTGTTTTGTAGAGGCCTGAACTATGACATAGAGGCAAAACATCAGGACAGAAGGGTAGATATATGGGGGTACAACTGCATCTAAGGGACCTGCGCATTACGCTCTTTTCCCTCTGTGCGCCTAATGAGGGCAAGGAACACCTCTATGCTGAAGTAATGCCCATTGTAGTAGAATTCACCCAGGGCCACCTTCTTATCGGTGGCGACTTAAAAAACAAACCTTTATTTATTATTTTATCAAAAATATACAACAATGTGGTATAGTAAACGACGTGTCTCATGAATTTCGATAATAATAAAGGTACAGCCCATCAGCATATTATCACCAACTTAATGCAATACATAATGGTAGTGCCAGAGCAACAATAGACAGAGTGCATCAAAACACCAACATATTTCACTCAGTATGTACCGGGCTCCCACGTCTGACAAAGATGTATCACTCTCAAGGGATTCAGCACCAGATATACTCGATGTGTCCCCTAAAAATCTGTCATAAAGTGTCCCCCTTTCTTCCATATCAGCCTCCAATTTGTGGTCCGTGCACACACGGTGAAGGTGCAGCTCCTTGGCCCGTAACTACGCGGACACATCCCGAACCCATTGTTCCACCGCATGAGCCCTAACTCCCATCCAGGTAATGGCAACCCGCCTCTGGGCCAACACTAGAGCTAACTTTAAGAAACAGTAAGCCATCTGCACTTCTTGGGCCTGGCAATATTCCACAGTAAACAGTGCTGTGATGCCAGTTCACATGTCAGAGCTGTGGTCTTTCGCAATCTACCCACTACAATTGACCAGAAGGCTCCCACCGCAAATGCATAAAATCTGCATTTGCATATCTGCAGATGAGCACTTTGAACCATACCTATGCATATGTGCTGGGGTTATGTAAGTATGATGTAGAAAATTTAAGTGGATCAGCCGATAACAAGCATTGCTAGACACAGATTTCAGTGGCTTACATACCCTGGCCCACTCTATGTCCGACGTGGGAGCGTCCACATCTGCATCCCAGGTATGCCGCACCCGCAGCTGCCCGCAAACGCAGTCCGCCTGCAGTGCTTTATGCAGCAGGGAGATCAGATGGCATCCCAAACCCAACGTCAGCAGCACACCCAAATCAGCCAAGTCCGGCCGCGCGACAGGGAAGGATACCCATCTCTGCTTAGCTATCTAAGTCAACCCTGCATTCTGTAAAAATTACCCTGTACCCAGGACAAAGGATACTGTGTGTTCTTGAATGAAAGAAAGGTATCATTGGGGTGCAAATCCCCACCCAGTTCTAAACCTCTGTCATGCCACGTCTGAAATTACATGGCTCCCTCCACCTCTTGGAACAGAGCCAACACCCAAAATGGCAATTCTCTGTGAAAGGGGGCACTCTTAATCAGCACTGTAACCACCCTCTGCCAAATAGCAGCAGTCTGACGCACTATGTACGGAGCCCCAGTTGGCAAGTTTGAGCTCGCCATTAGCATCTATGGGAGCTTCATATTCTCCACCAACCCCACCAGCAATGTTCTTTCCCAGGTGCGCTCTCATGCCTGCAGTGTGCTGCATATTGCAGATGGGATGCATAATAAAATTCCAGGTTTGAGCTCCCAACCCCCTTTCCTGATATGCCCTCATCAGTGTTGTCCAAGGCACCCTACTCCTCTTCCCAGCCCATAGGAGCGAGGTGAGGAGCGTATTTAACCGTAAAAAAACTCCAGCTCCCAAGAAACACAACGAGTCCTGGATGGTGTATAAATATCGAGGCATCAGAACCATTTTTGACACCGCGATTCTGCCCATGAGAGACAAAGTCCATCACCCTCTCAACATTATAATGCAATTGCTTTTCCTTAGTATGCACCACCATCATTCCCAGGTAATGAAAACGATCTAGCTCCCATCTCAAACACAGCTCCTGGAGCAGCCCCCTGGGCATCTCCTCCAACGCTCCCGAAGGGGATAACAATGACTTCACTCTATTTAGACTTAGTCCGGACACACTACCAAAGTTTTCCAGCAGCCGCAGTAGTATCAGCAACGACTCTTTCGGAGCACGCAGATGGAACAGGCTATCACCAGCATAAAGTAACACCACTTGCCTGTTCCGCCCAAGTTCAATCACCCAGTCGTGCATTACAAATCTAACCTGAATAGCTAGGAGCGCTATCACCAAGGCAAATAGAAGGGGTGACAAGGCAGCCCTGTCTAGTGTCATCCTCGATGTAGCACTTAGCCAAACAATACTGACCCACACTGACCAGCGCGACTGGGTTAGTATGACAGCAGTCGTATCGAGGCCTGGAACCAAGGTCCAAACCCCATGACCTGCACGACTCCCAGGAGGTATCCACAGTCCATGTATCCAAGGCCTTCTCTATATCAATAGAAGCCAATGCCATCTCCTCACGGGCACCTTCCACCTCATGTAAGATGTGAGTCAACCTCCCCACATGCTTGTACTGTTGCGAAGGAGAAAGATTCACTGGTCAGGATGAACCAACCCACTCATTGCTGGACACAACTAATCAGCTAATAACTTACATATTATCATAACGTCAGTGTTGATCATCATGATAGGGCAGAATATCACCGAGTCAGAGCCGTCACCACCCTGTTTCGGCATCTTAAAGATGAGCCCTTCTCGCATTCTACAGAAGAGCTGCCCTGACTCCCCAGACTCCTCAAACAACTTTTGGGTCAACGCCGCCAAATATCCTTGATAAAACCCAATGGGGAACCTATTGCCCCCTTGTGCTTTAGTCTTTGGCAACATCTGTAAAGCCACCCGCAGCTCTTTCAGTGTGAACTTCGCCTCTAGTTCCCCCATCAAAACCTTTCACCCTGGGGACATCTTAAGGCACCAAATAAGCCTGCACAAAATCAGGTGTGCTTCGAATGCTACCACAATACACCCCCTCCAGATGTCGCTGAAAGGCTGCCACAACAACATTACATGTGGGTGCCACCACACCTGCCTCATTCTTTAGATGGAGTACTGGGGGAATACCAGTCTCCCTATGCAACATGCAAGCTAAAAGCTTAGCTGACTTATCCTCCTCACGGTGAAGGTGCTGCCAATACTGGGTGTGTATATATGCATCCAGCCTATCCCTTTCTCACTGATACTCCTCCACACCCGCATCTCTTCCGTCTATGCATCCAGACTAGGCACACCACGCCCTGCAACAACTCCAACTCTCTTTCCTCCAGATGCAGCTCCCTTTGCAGCTGCCTAGCCACCCCAATCATTAAGCCCATACACTGACTTCTCACGACTGCCTTCATGGCCTCCCACTCATTATGCTGGGAGCCCGTGGTGCCCCAGTTAGTTTCCAAGTATTCAGTGAGAGCATGCAATATTGTCTACCTGCCAACAGAACCATCGCCAAAACCGCACCCGCTCCTTCGACCCTCCCAGATCTAAGTCACAAAGAGCTGGTGAATGATCGGACAGAAACTGAGCCAAGTGTGACAACCTCAGCAGATCTTATGAGAGGGTCACCAGCCATCAAAAGCCTATCCAGTCTACTGTAGGTGTTATGTGTGGGTGAGTGTCAGGTATACACTCTATCAAACAGCCAATAAGCCCTTCAGGCATTCCAGAGCCCCAGGCTATTCATCACCTCTCACAGTGTTTGTCATTTGGAGGTTTGTGTCAAGCCTAGGGTGTAGTCTATCCGTTTCCCTGTCCAAGACACTTTTGTAGTCTCCCAACTACAATAATGGACCATCAAAGTCTGACTCCATTCCTTCTTGAATGTTGAAAAAGAACTCTGGAGCGTCCACGTAGAGGGCATATAAGTTAACTATGGATATAGGCATCTCATCCAGCTGGCCCTGAAGGACAACATAACCCTCTATGTGTACTCCATATATGTGAGCACAAATGCGATCCCCGGGGTCACCCAAATCAATACCACTTTAGAGTAGGTCTACTAGGAAGCATGATATACCTGGCCCTTCCATTTTTTCTGAACCCTCTGAATTAATGCTTCATTAAGGTGTGTTTCCTGGAGATGGGTGATTTTCACTTTGGCGATTTCAAGAAGGATAACACTCTGCACCGTTTAATGTATGTGCCCAATCCCCATACATTCCAGGTCAGTAACTTAAGGTCACCATGTCTACATGCACAACATCCATAGATAACAAACTGTTCCGCATTGCTGCCAGCGACCATACAGCCATGCTACAAACCCGGGGGGGTGTGGCTGAGGCGTGGGGGGGCACCAATGCCTGATGTGCCTTTCAATCACAATGATGTCAGAAAGACCTTGTGGTTTCAACTGATGTCGCACCCATCTCACTAGGAAGACTTCAGCAGATGTGCCTTCCACCCTCTCCAGGAAGCCCAGGAGATGAATGTTGCTACAGAGAAAGTGACCCTCCGCATCCTCCACCCTAGCAGCCAAGTCCCCGAGACTGTGGTCATTCTGGCCATTTGTTGCTTTAAAGCCGCCACCTCCCTCAGGAGTGTTTTAATGGTTCCCTCTGCAGTCGTCACTTTCTAGGCCACTTTGCATAAGTCTGTCCTGCGCAAATTAACATTGATAGACACAGTCTCAATCTTGTGTTCAGGGCAGTGCTTGACCCATGAATAGCTGTCAAAAGATCAGCTCGAGATAGCTCCCTCTCATACTCTGGCGATGCAACATTCAATTCCAACTCCTCCTGTCGAACCAATTGCTGGGAAGACTGCCCGGGGGACCGGGGGTATTATTTTGTGTAATGGTATTGGCAGCTATAGCTCGCGGCTGCCTGTCTTTACCCAACTGAAAGTCACCAACAGGATGAAAGGATGCTCTGGGCCCCCTACCCCTACAGGGCCAAAACACTTTCAACTTGCGCCAGAGGGTCATGCTCCTCAGTAGGCAGATTCAAGGAAGGGGGCCCGTCTAGTTTCCCCAGCACTCTTCATACAGGTCCAGATCTGAACCCCAGCACAAAACCTCCAGTATCAAATGCAGCAGCCACCAGGGACAGGAGGTCTCCAGGCCGCACTCTGCCTATGGGCCACCCGCTCCCGCGGAACTACAGCCGAGCCCCAGAACCAAGAGAGAATCCCAGTGCCTCCGCTACCTCCTATGGACAGCATGCCGGATTGTTAAACCAACCCGCTAAGTCTGATCTCCGGCCTGCTCCCCCTCGGGTCGCCCGCAGCTACTGTGGGCCAGTTCACATCTCCTCCGGTCACCCCATCTCTAGCCAGCTGGGTAAAAAGGGCTGCCCGGCCTCGTACTGACCACCAGTGGCTCAAGCCAGTCCTCTCCACCTCAATCCGACCCCTCCGTCTCTAATGCAAGGGGCCCTTCTCCTGCACCCAACAGGCTTACAGGGTGACCACGAGAAAGGCCAGGCTGTGGCTGCATCACACGAGCCCCAAACTCAGTTGTAGCTGCCACCACTATGGCTCAACCCACTCCTCCAATACACAGTACACAGGAGCAGCAGTCCGAGCTTTTCTTCAGCCACGACTATGTGGGTAGCAGGATTAGGCAAGATTATTGGCGGGCCTGCAGGAGCAACAGGTATCTATGTCCTGTCGGCCATCTTGCCAGGCCACACCCCCATCAGTGGAGACTTTAACACAATTTTGGACTTGGGGATAGAAAGGCCTACAGCACGGCCAACATGTCCCACTTCTCCCCACGGCCTACATGTCTCACGCCCCTCAATCCCTGCTACAGGTAATTGTGGATCTCGACCTGGTAGACTCTGGCGTTTTCAACATCCAGGTCAGTGGGACTACACATTCTTTTCCCATGTCCATAGAATGCATTCCCAGATAGCTTAGTTTCTGTTATCATGTGACCTGATACCGACCTGTCTTTCCACAGACACTGAACCTAAGATTTTATCAGGCCAAACAGCGGTCAGAGCTTAAGATGCTTTCCCCACAACCACTTGTTTCTATTCAGTGGCAGGTTAGCAAAGTGGCACTCCAGGGCCAGGTGGTATGGCAAAACATTTGGGATGCCATAACACATTACTTTAATTAGAACACTACACCTGAGGTCAGCTGTGACACAAACTGGCATACTCCTAAAGCGGTAATAAGGAGTGAGTTGATATCCCACATGGTAAAATTCAGACAACTGGGAAAGCAGAAAAACCCTGAAATTAAGCATCTTGAGGCCCAACACAAAATAGATACTGCTCTGAGGACAAATAGGATGTTCGGGGGAAGCTGAACACTTATTATTATAGGAGGCTGCAACAAAAACTCTAATACACTAAACAGAAGTACTATGAAAAGAGCGATAAGGCCGACAGGCGTTTGGTATACAAACGTAGGCAACTCTGCTCCTGAAACCATATTGGGGCAATAAAAGATGATGGGATGCGGGGTGACTCATACTAATATAGAGGACATCCTCACTGTCTTCACAGAATATTCGTTTTTTTTTATAATGTGTTTATTGGCATTTCAGAGAGTAGAACAAAAATAAGAGAAAAGAGAATCAACAAATCAAGGCATTGGCATATACATACATAACATAGAATCAAAGGCAAGTAGCATAACATGACACATATCCATTAACACATCAAGGAAGTAGACCACCCCAGCGTAGCAACAATACTTCAAAATAATCTAGTATGTGCCGTCATTCTACCCTTGAGCCACCCGCTCCGAATATTATAGTTCTATGAGCTGGAGGAAGACATCTCAGAGGAAGAGGTCTTAAAAGCAATAAAATGCCTTGCCAGAAGGCTCAGAGACCTGTCAGTTTCACAACATCTGTTTACAAAACATATTCAGGGTTACTGGCAGCTCTGTTAGTCAAGGTCTATAATCATATCCTCACCACAAATACAGTCATTCTTACCATGTTGGAGGCATGGCAGATGCTGATTGTGAAACCAGATAAGGACTTCTTGTATTGAACAATTGCTTTACTGAACAGTGATGTAAACATTTTCATGGCTATCATAGTTTCCAGGCTTAATGAGATCTGGTCAAAATTAATACCACAACAACAGAGTGGGTTTATAAAAGCTTGACATGCGAGGAACAACACTAAGCTTGCCACCTTCTTGATAGAAGGTTTTTCCTTATCTCAATGCGGAGAAGGCCTTCGATAGTCAACTGGTCTTTTATGGCTAATATCCTACAAATAACACCCTTAGGACCCAAGATGACTAAATGGATTAAAGTTCATTATAAGTTCCCAGAGACAAAGTTAAAGTAAACTGGAATTTTACCCCGATTTTACAGTTGACTAGAGACACACGACCGGGATGTCTTCTGTCGCCATCCATGTTTGCCCTTGCAATGGAACCTCTCATACAAAAAATACAAAATAACTAAGCAATACAAGGTATAACGGTGGACAACCAATTATTCAAGCTGTCCCTTTATGCAGAAGATATTCTCTGCTTCTTATTGAATCCCTCTACCTCCCTCCCTACCATTAAGGGGGAACTGGAATCTTTTTCTGCCGTAGCAGTATTTAGGTTGAACTTATCTAAATCTGAGGGAATAAGCATGGTGGGTCAGTACCAAGAGGCCCACACAGCATTGGTCCGGAGTGGCTTTACATGGTCTCCAAATCCCCTCAAATGTCTTGGGCTATTTCTTCTACAGAGATTAGCACGTTTATATAAAGCCAATATTCTCCCGATCCTACAAACATTGTTTAAGGATCTCTACAGGTGGGGTAAGCTGGAAATCAGATGGCTCGGGCATATGATAAGTGTAAAATTTAATTGTTTGCCCCCTCTCCTCTATATTTTATGATGCGTGCCAATCAGGATGCACAACTCGACAATTACTTTTATACCAAAAAACTGTTAGCATTTGTTTGGAGGAACCATTTCTCCAGAGTCCCACAGATTACGCTTCTAAAGCCAGGCTGGGGCTTCCAAGTGTATAAACGTATGTACAGGTGGCTCAGATACGCGCATGCTTGCCTGGAATCTTGTTGGCAATTCTCCTAGAATTCTGACATCAGGTTGTGAAGAAGACGGGATCAACGTCCTTCCCATCCCTGAAGACCCCTGTCATGCATAACCCAGGTTTTCACCAGGCCAACAGTACCTGGCTTTTAAAGCATGGGAGATGGAGTACCCACATGCTCAAGGGGAGATGTTTGTGGAGGGGACTCTGGTTACTACGGAGGAGCTGATGGAGAAATGGAACCTAGATCGGCGTGATCAGTATCAAATAATTTGGCTCCGACACTGGGCGGGCTCTAAGGAGGTGTCTTTACTGGCGGGATGGGACAAAACACCATTAGAGACATTTGTGGCAAAGAACATCATACAAAAAGGCATCACCTGGCTTCAATGTTCCCTATTGGATGTATACATGAAACCCAAACATACATACATCATGCAATGAGAGTAGGCCCTGGGAGGGAGATTGGAGAGGAAACCTGCATCGAAATCTGGCATAGGGCAGCGAAGGCCTCCATTAGTGTGTTTGAAAAGGAGAATTTGTATGAACTACCGATGAGATGATATCTGTCTCCCGCTCGGCTTCATGCCATTGCCAGGAGCTCAGAGCTTTACTGGAAGGGTTGTGGAGAAAGGGGCACTTTCACTCACATGTGGTGGTATTGTACCCTCCTACAGACATACTGGGGGCAGATTTTAACACATATTTGTCACATCACGGGTACCCCGCTGCCCCTTGATCCTCTTGTGAGACATTTAGATGACCCAGGTGATGACTCTATATTTCTGCTAACTAGTCCAGTGATCAAACTAATCTCACCACTCCTTTTGGCTGCTGAAATGTATTGAGCACATGTACGGAAACAACAAACAACTTCACCCTTACATCTCTGGTGGACCAAAATTTGGTTGATTCATGAAATGGAGAAACTTATGGCCAATATTCATGACACACAGGCAAAATTTAACAAAGTATGGAGAACATTTCAAAAGTACATGTCAAGAGATGGTGTGGGAGGCCTACAGGCTACTCATCCACCCGAATTGATTCACGCTGCCGGTCTCCACATCAGCACACCAGGGACCTGGGCACCACCACATAACATTGACTCATAATCAGCTACTTAACCAGAGTTGTGCTTGTTGGTGGCGGGGGGGGGGGCATGTGACTGATACAACAAACTTCTGCCTGGGGGGAAGGGAAATGATTCCCTGTTATCCTTGTTCCAACAGCTCACATCTGGCTATGTGCTAGGCAGGCATCACAATGTCAGCAGATCGCTAAAAAGTCACCAATATGGGGCCGCCCACTTCAGTAGGTACACACTCACCCTATAGCACATGGTTAAAATCCTGAGCCTCAATGTTTAAGGCCTCAATGCTCTAGTGAAATGACTGCCACTCCTCTCCTTGCTTAAGGATTCTAAATGCAATGTCTGTATTGTTCAAGGAACACTCCTCCTTAAGGTAGACTGGAAGCTTACATTCCAGTTGGTTCAACCGCCAGTACTTCTCCTCTGGGTTGGGGAAGAAGGCGGAGTAGTGGTGCTGCTGGCCACACTTTTTCCGTGGAGGGTGACCCAGACTCAAGCAGAGATACCAGGCAGACTCCTATCTCTACACATTGACCTGAAGTGATATACATTTACACTTGTAAATCTTTGTTTTCCCAATGACCACCAGCAAGCCTTCCTTAAAGACGTGGTGGGGCGGGTGCTAGCCACTCCAGATGTCTTTATGGGAGGTGATTTTAATCTTGTCACTGATGCATAGTTATATAGATCAACCCAAAGGGCTGAGCACTTTCATCAGCAAGCCGGCATTAGCTAACAGATGTGGGGTTGGTTGATGTATGACAATAGCGCAACCCGCTGGTAAAAAGCTATACATTTTTCTCCAGAGCACACCAGTCATATGCTAGAATGGACTTTTTCCTTACCTCCGCTGCGTTCAACTGCTGTGACCAGGGGGGTAGTTATTGGGGTGGCCACACTCTCTGACCATTCAGCTATAACCATTATATTCCATCTGCCAGGTCCTGCACCTCACAATCGTGCCTGGCATCTTAACCATAAACTTCTTGTGCATGAGGCCACAGTCACTGAAATAACAAATGGCATCTAAGACTTCCTGGCTACCAAAGATACGGTGGACACTCCCGTTGCATTGCTGTGGGACACTTTGAACGCAGTAATTCAAGGCCGCTTTATCGCCACAGCAGCTCTAATTAACAGAGACAGGAGGGACAGACGATCACAGCTAGAGGATGAGATGAGGGAATGTATGAGCTGCATAAGCGAACAGGTTCCCTTGAAGCATGACGTAAGCTTACGGCGGCCCATAAGCAACTCAAGGCCCTTGACATTGATAAAGCTGAATACGCACTCCTGCATATGAAGCAGAAATACTATTTTGGGGTCAATAAGGAGTGCCGAATACTGGCGCACAGACTTCGTGTCCAGGCCCTCCAACACAGAATACTGGAGATTGAGGACACTTAGGGCACTAGGGTTATGTTTGTAGTGTAGTTCCTATGTTCCCAATAGGCTGTGCGCATTGGAATAATATATCCTATAGATTAGACGTAGGACTGAGGTCGACTAGGTCTCTATCGAATATACTAAACTTAATAGTGAGTGCCAGCTAGTTCAGAGGTCCCTAGAAACTTTCTCGAATTCACAAGAGGGGATTACTTTCTGACAACCGCATAAACATGACAAATTCTTGTTTCCCAAGAATAAGAAATATATCTCTCAGAGTCGTAGAAACAATAGATAAGTATTTCACTCAGTCAATCGTGCATGCTTCGTTTCAACAGAGTTGTAGAGAAATAGAGAGATGGGCGTTTTCAATAAAAAGGTTTATTGAACAGTCTTCTTTCTCATACAAGAGAAGTGAACTGCTACAATCGTTAAGCAGACTGCAAAGTATAATGCGTACCACGAGAAAAGTAATATATAATAATACTGTAAAAGCATTGTATGGTTTCTAAGCCATATAAAAATACATACATAAATAACATTGACTAAAAATACTCAACTGGTGCTTCTAAATACGCCTACCCCAATGTACCTAACCTAAGTCTAGTACGCGGGTAGAAGTAAGTATTGTGTAGCATAGGTTTAGTTGTTTTTGCCAAGAATCTACCCAAGGTTTCTCTAGGTTCTAATCAGCTCCATACCTTAGTTTAGAATGAAGGAGGTCTGGTATCTCAGTCTCGGGATTCGATTTCCCATCACCCCGCACGGGGAGCTTAGAAACACTGCAGCTGGATTCTCGGTGAGAGAAGGGCAGCCTCTTGATCAGTGCGTCAGCTGGAGAGTCGGCTTCCTTCGGCACTTGCTGTAGCGAGCTGCGTTGAGCAAGTAGATAGTCGAACTGCTCCAAACCACTGTAGTTTGCCATAGCAAGTGAAGGTATATTTATACCTTGAAGGTGTTTAGGAAGGCCATGGTTTGACGTAAAGTCGGGCATATGAATGTCAGGAAAGAACCCCTAGGGAATAGTTGTTCTTTTCAAAGTACATGAGTTCTTGGACAAGCAAGCAAGGGGAACTTCCCTTACTGCCTTAAGCCGATTTTCCAAGAAATCGTTGGGACATTTGATATGGGTGGAAGTAGCCATGCCTATATTTGGGTCGCATAGTCTATGCCTAAATAAGGGATTGGTTTCTATGCCTATATAAGGGCAATGTGAACTGTACCTATATAGGGGCATGAATCGGGAAAATTCACTCGGAGCTCTAAATGCCACACAACACCCACTCCACTTTCTTATGTACAACATTACTAATTTCTAAACACATTAAAACATATCTAAACATGATGTGTTAAAAACCCACCCAAAATACATAAAAATGCATTGGTACTGGTTGTACACGAAAAGCATTTGTGCTGTAAGCATTTAAAGGAATGTTTCATTCAAAGCATATAGTTTGATATTTCGAAAATACTATCTGAATGAATAACGAAAATACATTTATGAAATGGCTCTTAATTACAGAAGAAAAAAGTCGAGGCCATTCCATGGCAGATTATAAAAACTGTATGAATGTGGACAAGGTCAAATATTGTCTCTTGGAAGTTATTTCAAAGAATTCTAGTTCTCTATGAATAGTTCTACTATGAGCAGATTACTTTGTGCCAAAAAATTTAAAATAATAGATTCAAATTTGGAAAAACAAAAGCTTGATCATAGAAAAAATAGACTTCTGAAGTTAGAAACTGGTTTGAAAAAATGAAGGTCGAATTCACAGTCTCTCGAACACTGCCAAATCAAAAGTCAGTGTTATTGTTTGGAGAAAACATCAAATCTACGTCTGAAAAGAATTTGTCTACCATTGTAGGTGAAAGTTGGATTACCTCGTTAAGAAGATTAATTGCACAAATATGCGAAGCATCGCCGTCAGCGTTGGTCGCATAGGCAATGTTCAAATTTGATACCTGTGTGCCGCTTTACTCTCGTACCTCACCGTCAGCATTTTGCGTCTGTGAGATCTCAATGAATGCGGTCATCAGAATTGGTAGCCGCTGGGGACAACACTGCGCATGGGCCTTTATCGGGTCCAGCAAAGCATCAACATCCGTTGGCATGACTGATGGGCGTGTCAGACAGATGTCTAGCGCGCATTCTTCTCCACATAGCAAGCATCGTAGAACAGGTAAGATGCAATCTTGCCAGATTGGTCTGAATGACATAAACCATTTGGTATTTAATTCTCTTAAACGAGTTAATACCAAAATTTGGACTTTGCGCTCACGACACGTCATCGCAAGAAGAGAGTTCCTCATGGTGAACTGGGTATCGCTGATGATTTGGCTTGCCATATCGGAGCAGAAGGAGCAAAAATAGTATCCCTGCTGCGAGTCCCAAAACGAGATGCAGTCCGCCAAACACAGAGGGCACGAAATTTGGAAAAATTCCTAGGACCGCATTAAAAGGTGCTAACAGTCCCGAAAAAATCGTCTTCAATACATGCACAATACCACTCGTATCAGACATGTTTAAGATACGACCTAACATTTCTGAGAAATGTACAGGGCAGTTTGTAGATAATAGGGTGCGTATCTCTGCAGAAGTCCTTGCGACTTGCAGATTATACGTTTCTTTGGCTGAGGTCAATAGCACAGTTTTTTGTAAAAGAATGGCTTTCATTCTGCTCAAAGTATCAATTCGTATAGATGAGATGTTCAGTGAAACCCATAACGGCGACTCCCCGGCTTGTCTTGGTTTTTGGAAACAATACTTGCATACAGCAAGTGACCCTGGCTGACACAGTTACGAGATAGGCTAAGCCTGGCAACATGCCACAGCAGCTGTGATCATTCAACATAATGTAACTTCCATTAGAAAGTTGCCTAAAAATTGGATCAATCACTGCAGCTGGTGAACCTTTCAGGTGGCAGGATAAATTGTTAGAGGAACCATCGCAGGCCCTGTGTAAGTTTATTCCCTGACATAGGAGAGAACCGCCTAGTGCGTTTGTACAATTATTGCCACTAAGAAACACTTCTTTACCCCCACTCCAACATCTGTGTGTATAAGGTAATTCCCAGGATGTTTTGATGTATTCTTTACCCGACCTTTCATATAGGCTTGCTGGTATACGTTTTAAGCAATACTGAAAATGGAAAATTGTAACAGGCAGAGTGATTGTACTGTGTATTATCCATTCAATGACTGGTTTTTCAGCGACTGTAATTGCCAATCTTTCCAGTTTTTCAATGCTCAGCACCGTATAGTCTGCTCCCCTCTGTGCCAATTTGATTTGTTTATCTGTGAGATTAAATTCAGAAAACAATGACGTTGTGTTGATTAAACGCCAAGGCACATAGCCTGAACGAAGGTTTTGAAACGTCCAGCCTAATAGCATTATAGAATGCAATTGCGACTGACCATGTTGCAACATGACCAAGTCATGTTCCATTATGTCTATGGCTGAGGATACTATGCTGTACAAAGAATATATCCTGGATGACAGAGTCGTTAACCCATTGTCAACTACAGAGAGAGATTTCTCTAAATTAATACGATCAATTTCTTGTATTTGTTCTGCAGTCTCTGCTTGTGTAATCTTCCACGCTTTATTATATAGAGCATAGATACTGGCATATATAAAACGTTTATGATGCGTTGTTTAGGTCCTTGTAAGAAGTCCCTCAGGTCAGCGCCATCTTTAAGTAAAGATAAGTGTTGTTTTACTTCCTTTAGAGTGGACTTGTGTAGCCATTCAAGGCACAGTTTCCCTACACTGTATGATGTTACTATCCCTGGATGCTGTCTTTGAACATATCTTGGATCTGGCCTAGTGAATCTGAACCCTTGTGTCTTATTCAGGAATTTATCTTGAGAGTTGTTTGTGTCTGTGGGTCAGATTAACCATTTTTTCCAAGCAGTATCTGTTCTGCTGTGAAGCAAAATAGTATGTACGTCGACCTCCCCCTCTGAAGTGTTACTGCTATCAGTCGTAAATGTAGGTATGGACAGATTGTTTAAATCTTTTATCTTGGCTAACCCAAGACAAGATGTCTGCTGAACAGTGTCATTCAAAAACATTATTTGCTCTGGGATGATGCAGGCTCTAAATAAAGCTTCTAATCCCTGCACCTGCCAGGCCTATGTGCCCCAGACCGTTTTTGTCTCAATGGTGTCTTTCCAAAAGTCAAAGCCTAATGTAGACAGCTGAGCATAAAAGGCCGCAGAATAAATTTGCTTTGTATTTGTCAACATACTTTTCATTCCTGTCTTATTAACATTTTTAAAGTAAAATGATTCTGGATTTGAAACATTATACCCTGAAACGTATGGACATTTGTCAAAAAATGTTTTTGAGCTACCCTTTGCTGGCGTAGGACAATGTTGCCATTGGTTATAAGTTAATACATTTCTAGGATTTGCAAATTTATGCAAGAAATGATGACCATAGTGATTATAACAATACATTTGTTCATAATCTGATGAAACTTCTAAGTATTCATGATTTGTAAACTTTGCAGACGTTTTTAAGTCTGACATCATATTATTAACAGTCTCGAAGTCCCAATCATGAGAAAAAGTACTCAGTTCTGTCCCAAGCTATACCACCTGGTATAGGAACGGCTCTGATGTTCACTGATTACAAGTCTCTTTGTTCACGATGAGATGATTTGTGTGGCTTGAGGAGTAAATTGATGTTCTTACTTGCTGTGTCCTTTTAACATATCTTCCATTTATCTGCATTCCGAAAGTAAATACAACCAAAGTAGAAGAAAAAGTACACCCAACACAATCCAAAGTTCAATCCATGGTGAAACCATATATGTCCTTTCCAGTTGATGAAAAAGTTCTGTTGCTTGTTCTTTAAAAGTTATTTTTACTGGCGTCCTTTCAGGTTCGCTGGGATCCTCGGAAAACAAATCAAAGTTAAAGAAATAGCCTGGGGCAGTTCTGTCAATTGTAGGGGTCGCTTCAGGATTCGATGTAGTCGCTGGAACGGCTTGATCACTTGTTACATTTGTATAGTCAATTGCTATTTCATTGTAGACAGGCGTTTCTTGACAAACTGTTATTTGGGTCTCAAGAGGTACAAATTCCATGGCTTTGTTGCATAGTCCTCCTTTTCGCACTGCAGATTCTTCAAAGGTGATGAGTCTTTCAGTTTGAATCTCTTGGATAGTAGCCAGATTAGGGCGTCTGCTACATCTTTGGAGTCCACTTGGCCGACTACTTATGATCGCCACATGATGTGGTTTGACCAGGTCGATGGACACGAACCTGTTCTCCTTTTTACAAGCAAGAGGCGGCAGTAATACTGTTCTTGATCCGTGGATGGCTAGGGCAGGTACTGGTTGTCTGTAAAAAGGCCCAAATTCCTTCTTGTCCGCGATCTTTTCTCTGACTAGATCCTCAATTTTTGGAATCCAGACAGGCCTTGCTGGGATGGTCGGTTTCTCTTCAGTGGTTGTTGGCTTCAGGAGTACGTTACTTTGTCTGGATCTTATTTCATTTAAGTCCTGCAAAACAGCCAAATGATCTTTGATATCAAAGGGTTTTTGTTCTACCACTGAAGTGTGACAATCGAGGTCCGGCACAATCATTCTAGTTCCAAAAAGGATTTCATATGGAGTGATACCCCCTAGAGAACTTCTTGGCAGATTGTTAAGACTACGTTGGACACTTGTTAGATGTTTGACCCACCCATCACTCGAGCCTAATACCCTAGCTGTTATAGATTGCTTTATATCCCGTTTTTTTCTCTCCACAACACCGATTTTCCCTCAGGATGGAAAGGACTAGAATACCGCAATGCATGGCCTCTTTGTAAGCTCAAGAGTTAAATGCAGGACCCTGGTCAGAATGTAGCGTGCCGACTGCGTATGTGCCGATAAAGACTCGCAAATCTTTTATAACAGTTCGGGCATCAGCAGAGTGCTGAGGCCAAATCCAAATGAATCATGTACACGAATCCACTGCGACCATGATATATTTATAGTTACCATCCCTTTGTAAGAGACCGCAGTGATCCAGGTAAACGCAAGCTAATGGTTTATCTGAAATTAACAGGGGCGTCTACAAAGGACGTTTCACAGTAGAGACTTTCATCTTTTGGCAGATTTCACATTCCAAAACATAGTTTCTGGTCTGTGTCCTCATGCGCGGCCACCAGTATTGCTGTTTTAATAATGACACTGTGGTGGAAACACCTGCGTGTGCAGAGGCAAGCCCTTCATGTGCTACTAAGATTAGTCCTAATCTATGTTCCATGTTTGGAATCACTCTATACCCCACTTCATGGATTCGAGCAAACAAAACATTATTTGCATCAGTTATGTGTGAGTATTTGAGTGGAAGGCCTTTTGGTATTGTTTTACCACTGTCTTTGCTTGTCGCATTTACTGCTAGCATTATTTCGCTGTCTATTTTTGTTTTTGAACGAGTGATGGCAGCTACGGAAGCCGTTTGCCCAGCTGCCTTCGCGGCTTCATCAGCCAATGAATTCCCTGCAACGTGAACGCTATCACGTTGATGGCTCAGTGTATGGATCACGTGAGATTTTTGTAGTTCTTGTCGTAACTGAACTACTTGTTCCCATAGCAACTTATGCTTAATTCTGCCACCTTTTACATCTTTGAAACCGTTTTCAATCCAGTTCTGCAAGTATTCATTGTAAGATCGAACGCAATAATATGAATAGCACACTATTAGGATGTCGGGCGGATTGCCTCCGCCAGGGTGGCGGTGGCCACCGCCACCCTGGCGGAGGCAATCTGCCCGACAACCACTCTCGATTTCCCCTCCGCCTGATTAGGATGGCGGAGGGGACCGCAGCGGTCGGAAACACCGCCCGCCTGTTTTCCGCCCCGGTCGCCTGGCGGCCGGGGCGGAGAAGTGATAACATGGTGGCGGTGTCTATCAGACACCGCCAGCCATATTAGAATAGGCATCCGACAATGCCTTTCTGTGGCGGCAATGCCGCCACGGAAAGGCAGGCGGACTTCACTCTGGGGGCCCCCTGCGGGCCCCCAGAGTGCAGCACAGTAGGGGGGTGCACACAGGGGGGTACCTATGGTACCCCCCTGCATTTGCATAATGAAAGCGGCAGGCACCGCGCGGTGCCTGCCGCTTTCGTCATGCAAATGCTGCAATGCATTTTCAGCATTGTGGCGGGCGGTGCAGAGTGCACCGCCTGCCACAATGATGGGAATACAGGATGCGCCCGCCACTGTGGCGGGCGCATCCTAATGCTGCCAACGGGACCCCCGCCCTCATGGCGGCCGGTCCCTAGTACCGTGAGGATGGCGGGCGGGCAAAGTCCGCCCGCCATCCTAATGGGGCCCTTAAGTGTGGGGAATTCGCAATCAGTATTTTCAAGCGCCGTCTTGAATGCTTGTAGTTCAGCTCGCTGAGCTGTACAATCTCCTGAAGATTGTGTTTTAGTGACCATTGGTCGGAATTTACCATCGCGCCAGTGACCTTAAACGATTGCGCACGCAACACTATAAGCTTGTTTACCCCCAATAGCGGGTTGTACTGATCCGTCAGTATAAATTATACATTCATACTGTTCTAGAGGCAGAATCTCAGCAGGCAGAGGATATTCTTGTTCATATTGTAGAAATTCTTGAGTTTTCAAATATGGTTCAAAAACGTATTCAATGTCTGTTGCAGCAAGAGAATTAACCCATTGTATCTATCTCGGATGTAAAGCCTTAGCATTTGGAATTCTCACTTTTGTCACTGCCTCTAAGGCAAGTACAGGAGTAACGACCATTATGCGCTTAACCTGTGCGAGGGTTCTCTCTTTTGCTACTGCAGTTTGAACTGCTGTCAGAATTTTTTCTGTAGAAGTGAATTTCATTTCTGCTTGTGTGTACCAATGTGATTTGTAAGCTATTGGTACTTTTTTCTCCCTCATTAACGGTTAAGTATGTGAATCCGCATCTTCCGGGAATGATTCGGATCACTAAGTTGCGTACATTTACGTGTGTTTGTAAATGTGTTGTTGCTAACATGTCTTTTTGGACTGAGCGCAAAATGTCTGTGTGTTTTTGAGTCCAATTAACTGTTTTAAAATCAGGTTTGATTAGTTCGTAGAGAGGTTTAACCCTTTCTGCGTAATTTGAATGTAAGTTCTTCCAAAATTTAGGAAACCTAGAATCGACTAAGTTTTTCAGCGTTTTTGGAGGTTGGAGCAGCGCACATTTCTCTAGAAAGTTTGCTGCCAGGGTTTGGTCTTCACTTGATAACTCATATCCTATAAAAAGGACGTTGAGGTGGGCAATACTCAATTTTTCTTAATTGAATTTATACCCTTCAGGGGCGAAGCCCAATATTATGGTGTTCACCCTGTTCGAGTGCCTATCCAAGTCATCTTCTGTTAGATAGATGTCATCGACATATGATAATGCCTCATCATCATAGGTTTGTAGTAACTCTGTTACTCTGGCTGAAAATAACCCAGGACTATTCTTGAATCATTGGGGTAAGACGACAGAATTGACGCTGTGTCCCCATAATTGAGAAAGCCGTCAAATATCTACTTTTTGGTGCAACGTTTTGGCAGAAGAAACCGTTAGAAATATCTAATGTGGTTTTATACTTTTTACGCACAATGTTATCCATTAGTGCTGCACTGTGTGCATGTTGTACTTCAAAAGTTATGCAACAAGAGTTTAAATGTCTGTAATCCAAAATTAGACGATATGCATTGTCTGGTTTGTAGACAGGAAACAAAGGATTGTTCATGGACGAGGTGCATGTTTTAATCACCCCTTGGTATTCAAGTTGATCTAATATCTCCCTGACCTGTTTTTTAGGCTTCTTGCTTAACTGGGTACTACCTTTGTGCAGTTGGTTGATTTTTTACCTGGATTTTATGTTGAGGAAAATCCTCATCCCATCCTACATGATTTTTATATAACGCAGGAGCGTGGGCTACTGCCCATTTCCTGGCATAGGTATATTTTTTATGAATTGGAATATGATTGGAGAAAGCTGGCATAATGATGTCTTCACCCTGTGGGCATTCCCTGACAAATTCCGGTGACTAGTCTTGTTCAGCTAGAAGAATGTCATAACCCTGAGAGAGCTTCTTCCAAAAGAGTGCTCTTATTTTTCTAGTTATGTCCCCCCACCATCCGGAGTGTTACTTCATATACCTTATGTGGGACACTAACACTGGTATCTGCAGTTTCAACTTGGATATACTCATTCAAGTCCACTGTCTCCAGATGATACTAGAAGTTCTTGCGAGCTATGGTGACTTCTGCTGCGCTGTCCAACATCGTTTGAGCCCACTCCCCGTTTTTGAGTTGTGTCCTCAAGATCCTCGGCATGTCTGATTTTTAGACCTGCTACCTTCTTTTTGGTGAATTGAGTTTTCTTATTTTTTAAACATGATGATCGTCTTTGGACTTTACGCGTTCTTCCTTTTGTTCTGATCTTCCTCTTCTTTCGGATTTCTGTGAGGAATTCTGAAAGGTACGAGAGGAACGTGTATCAGTATCTTGATATCTATCAGGTTTTCTCAAGTTATCTCTATTCCTGAGGTTATACCTCCTTTCAGAGGGCTCCTTTTGAGGAGACCTACCTTGTGATTGTGAACGCTTCTCTTTAGAAGTTTATTTAGTGTTCTCCCACTTCTTTTTGGGAGGAGTAGGAGCTTTTTTAATAGACCTTTAACTGTATAATTCTACTAATCTTTGTATATTACTTAGTAATTCATCGTCTGACATTGCTTCAATGTCAGGGTCAGGTCTGTAGTTGGCTAAAGCTAGCCATGTTGCTCCTGGTCTACCTAGTGGACCGAGCCTGGTAATGTGATGTGTATGTTTTAGGGTGCCTTTAAACCAGAGCGCATGCTCTTGGTATATTAGTGAAATTCCAACCTTATCGAAAGGAATGTATTCCTCTGGAGCTTCATCTTCTTTGTAGAAGTGAAACACTTTTGTTCTTGGACTTGCTTCAGGGAAGATTAACCACGAATAGAACACCTCTGTCTGATGATATACGTGTGCCTCAATCACAAAAACGACCCTACCACCTCTTGCTGATAGGCCATTTCGTATAAGTTTCATCGTAATGGCTTTCCTTAAAGTTTCTGGAATGCTTATAGCATCTGCGTTGGTCTCTTGGAGACCTGTAAAGTTTAAAACTTGTACGGCATTGCCGTCTGTAGCTTCACCGTTCTCGGTGTCGCTATCCGGCATTTTTGTTTAATGAAAGTTTGCAGAGCAAGTTTCAAGGAAACAAAGATAAGGTGCACAATATTTTGGAACACTGTATCCTTCAACATTGAAATAACCAAAAACTAATAAGCGAACAGGTTCCCTTGAAGCGTGACGTCAGCTTACGGCGGCCCATAAGCAACTCAAGGCCCTTGACATTGATAAAGCTGAATACGCACTCCTGCATATGAAGCAGAAATACTATGTTGGGGTCAATAAGGCGTGCCGGATACTGGCGCACAGACTTCGTGTCCAGGCCCTCCAACACAGAATACTGGAGATTGAGGACTCTCAGGGCACTGGGGTTATGTTTGTAGTGTAGTTCCTATATTACCAATAGGCTCTGTGCATTGGAATAATATATTCTATAGATTAGACGTAGGACTGAGGTCGACTAGGTCTCTATCGAATATACTAAACTTAATAGTGAGTGCCAGCTAGCTCAGAGGTCTCGAATTCACAAGAAGGGATTCGTTTCTGACAACCGCATAAACATGACAACTTTGTTTCTCAAGAATAAGAAATATATGTCTCAGAGTCGTAGAAACAATAGATAAGTATTTCACTCAGTCAATCGTGCATGCTTCGTTTCAACAGAGTTGTAGAGAAATAGAGAGACGGGCGTTTTCAATAAAAAGGTTTATTGAACAGTCTTCTTTCTCATACAAGAGAAGTGAACTGCTACAATCGTTAAGCAGACTGCAAAGTATAATGCGTACAGCGAGAATAGTATTATAAAATAATACTGTAAAAGCATTGTATGGTTTCTAAGCCGTATAAAAATACATACATAAATAACATTGACTAAAAATACTCAACTGGGGCTTCTAAATACGCCTACCCCAATGTACCTAACCTAAGTGTAGTACGCGGGAAGAAGTAAGTATTGTGTAGCATAGGTTTAGTTGTTTTTGCCAAGAATCTACCCAAGGTTTCTCTAGGTTCTAATCAGCTCCATACCTTAGTTTAGGATGAAGAAGGTCTGGTATCTCAGTCTCGGGACTCAATTTCCCAACACCCGCAAGTGGAGCTTGGAAACACTGGAGCTGGATTCTCAGCGAGAGAAGGGCAGCCTCTTGATCAGTGCGTCAGCTGGAGAGCCGGCTTCCTTCAGCACTTGCTGTAGCGAACTGCGTCGGGCAAGTAGATAGTCGAACTTCTCCGAACCACCGTAGTTTGCCATTGCAAGTAAATGTATATTTATGCCTTGAAGGTGTTTAGGAATGCCATGGTTTGACGTAAAGTCGGGCATATGAACGTCATAGGGTCTTTGCAAAGTACATGAGTTCTTGGACAAATCAATATTCAAGCAAGGGGAAGTTCCCTAACTGCTTAAGTCGAATTTCCAAGATATCGTTGTGACGTTTGGTACAGGTGGAAGTAGCCATGCCTGTATTTGGGTCGCATGGTCTATGCCTTAATAAGGGATTGATTTATATGCCTATATAAGGGCAATGTGAATTGTATCTATATAAGGGCATGAATCGGGAAAATCCACTCGGAGCTCTAAACGCCACACTACATGTTATGTTATTGGTTATTTATAGAGCACACGAATACCGGGTGGGTCTCTAGGTGCTAGACAAGTGCATAGCTTAGGACTTTGAATACGTCTACTATACATTATACACGGCTGAGGCCCTAGACTTGGGGAACGCTGAATCTTATTTGGCACAAGTTCCCCTGGCCCATCTTCCCCTAGCTGTCTCCTCCAAACTAGACAAGGACATCCAGCCCACTGATGTACTCATGGCCATACAGTGTCTACAGTTAGGCAAAGCGCCTGGTCAGGACGGTTAAACTCGGACTTCTATAAAACTTTCACACCTATCTTGGGACCTATTCTAGCCTGCTTACCTAACTCCTTTAGTAGTACAGGTACACTCACTGACAAGATGCAGCTGGCGTCCATCACAATCATCCCTAAACCTGGCAAGGATCCCGAATACTGCAGCTCATATCGCTCCATCTCATTGCTGAATGTGAATGTTAACATCTTCATAAGTATCTTGGCTATCTGCCTGGCTCCATATATGCAAGGACATGTGGACCCTCACCAAGCTGGGTTCATACTACAATGATAACACTAAGTGCCCTTGCCACCTCCTTAATAAAGCCCAGCGTTCTCGTATCCTGGACCTTCTACTATCTGTTTACACCGAAAAAGGCATTTGATCGGGTTCATTGACCATATCTTCAACTTGTGCGCACTAAAATGGGCCTTGGACCATGATTCTGCCAATGTATGTGGTGCAGTTATGCGTAACCTAGAGCAGTGGTCAGGGTCAGTGGGCTGATGTCGCGGCCTTTTGATATTACCAGGGGCACTTGCCAGGGCTGTCCCCATTACATTTTGCCCTCCATATGGAATACTTTGCCAAACGGGTATGCAGGAATGCTGACCTAGCAGGCATGAGAATGGGGGCAGGAGCATAAATTAGCACTGTATGCTGATGATGTTTTGATAGCGCTGGCAGAGGCCTCTTACTTCCTTGCTTCCCCTGATGTGAGAGATGGGGACCTTCGGAGGAGCCTCTGCTTTAGAATGTAACTTTCTGGAATCATATGCCCTCAACCTTACTCTCCCCAAAGCTGACAAGGCCCAATTAGTACGCTTTTTCCCCCTCACCTGGCCCGCTCAAGGTGTGGGATATTTGGGTCAGCAGATACTCCCGATGTTGGGCCGCACCACGGAAAGCAACTACGCAGCGCTTCTTGCTACTGCTCGATATGACCTTTCCTCATGGAAGATATGCACCCTTTCCTGGTTGGGGAGACTTGCAGCAGTCAAAATGACCGTCTTACCTAAGATTTATGTTATGCAAATGCTACTGTTGCTGCCCACCTTCACATATATTTTTGGCAAGCTACAACACCTTATAGATTACTTTGTGTGGGTGGGTAAGAAGGTGCGCATAGCGAAATGGCAGGCTTATTTAGCCCCATCGGAGGGTGGACTGGGCATTCCATACTTATTACAATACTATCAGGCAGCACAGCTCCGTTACATTGTGGAATGGTCCAGGGTGCATACGGAGAAACATTGGTGCTTCATAGATCAAGCTGTGGCTGGAATACACAGCTGGAAAATACAGTGGTTTCCTGACCCGCACTGACCTCTAGAGGTCTACATCTTCCAAGTGCCACAATGCCACAATGGGAGTCTAGGATACAGTACAAATCTTATGCAAACTATTGTCCTTTTTTTGGAGTTTTCTATTGCGCGAACTTGACCCAAAGGTATCAGAGCACTTTACATGAGCAGCAGTTGCGTTACAGATGGACACATTCATTTATGTTGGGCACGGGGAGATTAAGTGATTTGCTCAGAATCACAGGATGTTGAGTGTGCCTGCCGAGACTCGAGCCTGGTACCCCAGCTTCGAGGTCGACTGCGCTAGCCATGAAGCCACTTTCTCTCCACATCATCCATGCCCTTGACACCGTTTAGAGAAAATCCTGATTTCCATCTGGCAGTACAGGGGCCTAGCTTTGCACGGTGGCAAGCCGCAAACTGCAAAGGCTTGGTGACCTCTGTGATGTCGACGGGATTATGAAATTTGCACAACTCTAATCTAACTAAGGCCTCTCGTCCAGTTACCATTAGCAATATATTGCCCTTCGACACTGGCTTCAAGCTGCCCCTGAGCTCCTTCGTAAAATAGCTTCTCACCCATTCGGACGATAGGCGCAAACGCTCTGAAATATAAAGTCCCTACTGGTGCCCTCTAAAACACTGGTACAACACCTGGGCCTCTGATGTAGTGAATCAAGTAAGGAAATGATGCTCAGGATTGTACACTACTGGGACTATACGCTAGCTAAGGTAGCTAAGTGGAAGCAGGGTAGAGATGCTGGAGACACTGTGGACAAGCTGGCACACTTACACATTGTCTTTGGCACTGCTCCAAGAAACATCATTTCTGGACGCAAGTCTTGGCAGATGTCTATGAGATTTATGACACTAACATCCCTAGGTTCTCCCGCTATGTCCTCCTAGGACCTCTGAACTCCCTAATGTGTTCACTGAAATTGATAAGGGGATGGGCCATCATTCTGGTGCTTGACGCAGCCAAACAGGTCCTTCTCTCCCTTGGGGCACCGACTCAGCACTGACTTGCTTGGGTTGGCTGCACAAATTATAGGCTCTCCTAGGGAAGGAGAAATCAACAGCAGCCGTGGTCAACATGTTATTATAAACAATGGGGTATTCCCAAATGGTCCCTGGACCTGGGTATCGGTTATTATAAAGAAACAATGGTCCTGGACCAATTATTCAAGGAATAGTTAGATTAACAGAAATATCAACTTATTTGAGCTTACATTAATCAGCTCACAAACGTCTACAAATTGTGAAAATAATTAAAACAAACAGATGTGCAGAAAACCCCTAAGTATTATTACAATATATTTATTTAGTCATTTAAAGGAACAATCATTAGAGGGTCAAGAAGATAGGAGAATGTTCTACGGAACGTGTAAGAAAAAGTGCTCAAGTGTATATATAGGAGTCAAGAGAGCTCAAAGTGTGTAGAAAAGTAAAGGGCATATATTTACAAGACTGTACAAAACTGATATCCAATAAACAGTTAGATGCAACCTGGCCACATGTAAATTATTCATTTGAATTATATTTTCTAAAGTTGTAAGGAGAGTTTCCTTTAGGCTGTAAACAGCGGTAATGGAGAAGGGGAAATTGGTCCAGGTGCGGTAAGGGGTAGTGTCGATGTTTAGATCCGGCTTATCAGCAAACGAGGGACTTTAATACGTCTGCCATGCGGATCTTCCTCAGGACAAGGGGACAGGTGAAGTGACCCTCATCAATCTTGCAATGCTCAATTGGAGTCCAAAACCTGGTTATACCTATGCCTGAAAAGTGGCAAGGGCCAACTAAGGACAAATCCCATTATTCACTAGATATAATCCATGACGGTGGTGCCCAGGCCATCCATGGAACAAAATATTCCGGCCCGTATGTGTGGCGAGGGTTTGCTGAATGAATCAGGCAATCCGGGGCACAACATAATTATTTGACTGGAGACAATCTGATCGACGTCCAAACTCCATCGGGGTTTGGACTCCAATTGAGCATTGCAAGAATGATGAGGATCACTTCACCTGTCCCCTTGTCCTGAGGAAGATCCGCATGGTTGAGGTATTAAAGTCCCTCGGTTGCCGATAAGCCGGATCGAAACATCAACGCTACCCCACCACACCTGTTATGTTATAGATTATGTTATGTTATAGATTATTTGTATAGCGCCTATCACCGCCGGTCTCTAAGCGCTTAACAGAAGAACATAGCATAACTGTTACCCCGAGCCCTCAGCTGTCCCCCAATTAAGCCGGAGTCAGCTGGACCAATTTCCCCTTCCCCATTACCCCGGTTTACAGCCTTAAGGAAACACTCCTTACAACTTTAGAAAATATAATTCAAATGAATAATTTACATGTGGCCAGGTTGCATCTAACTGTTTATTGGATATCAGTTTTGTACAGTCTTGTAAATATATACCCTTTACTTTTCTACACACTTTGAGCTCTCTTGACTCCTACATATATACTTGAGCACTTTTTCTTACACGTTCCCTAGAACATTCCCCTACCTTCTTGACCCTCTAATGATTGTTCCTTTAAATGACTAAATAAATACATTGTAATCATATTTAGTGGTTTCCTGCACATCTGTTTGTTTTAATTATTTTCACGATTGATAGATGTTTGTGAGCTGATTAATGTAAGCTCAAATAAGTTGATATTTCTGTTAATGTAACTCTTCCTTGAATAATTGGTCCAGGACCATTGTTTCTTTATAATAAGTGGTGAACATGTTGTCACGCTTTGACAAAACTTGGGGGCCTTGCGTTCAATTCCTGTCCAATGAATTCAGGGAGCTGACTTGCCCAGCCTACTTAATAGTTCTTTGCCATACATGCTTTGAACACAACACTCACTGAGGTGCAGGGGAAAGCCTTCACTACTCATACCTTTTCTCAAGCGCTGGCCGCTTTACATCTTTTTCTGCTATGAGCTATTGAGGAATTCTGTTTCCTGTCCCACTTTTCTCCTTTCTTACCCCCTTAGCCTCCCTCCCTTTCCTTTTGCCTTTCCTACCTACCAACTTTCCCTGTTATTGCTGTTTCCCTATTGTTCCCCACAGGCCATTGGCTGTAGGTGGGATGAATGTTGTCTTGCCTATTCTTTTAAAAATCAATATAATAGATTTAAACATAAAAATAAAATTTCAAAAATCATAATAATTAAATTTGAATCAAACATATTGTAGAACATCTTGAACTATTGTAAACATTTAAGTAATATTTAAGATTAACAATAGTATTAAGTATTATATTTAAAGAGAATTTTAAAACAGGAATAAAACCAAATAAAATGTAGGCAATAAAAATAGTTTTAATAAAAGTAGAAGTGCAAATGAAAAGCAATTTAGAATATCTTTCTTTATAAAAAAAATGTACATTTAATATAATAAATCAGAAACTTTAAACATATAATACATTTTAAACATTTTTTTTAACATTTTCATTCCAGTTGATTTCAATTACAGATGTTGTCCTTTCTTAGTTTTTTCTTTCAGTTTGACGTTCCTGCTTGTGTATCATTTTATACAGTCTGTGGAGCATCATGGTGAAGATTACAAGCATGGAGGAACTGCGGTCAGGGAAGGTTGAGGAAAAGCCACATATAGGTTAGGCCGGTGCTTAGTTTGTAAAAAAAAGATAAGTGCCAGGGCCCTTGTCAGGAGGCCACTGCAGCTTGCCCCACCCATTCCGCCTGCCAGCGCTACAAATGACAGTACAAACACAATTACTAACCATCACATTCCTTCAAGTGCAGCAATTCAGACTATTCCAGGCCCTCAAAACTGTACTAGTTGATTCAATGCCTATTAGATTCCCAATGTTAGACTAATGTTCTGATTTGTTACCTTTGCCTCAAATTGTAAAGCATTCTGATATCCTTCGGGATCAAGTTTGCGCTATATAAAACTTTATAAATAAATATAAGAATGGCTTGGGTGGCAGGTATTAGTCATTTTTTATTTTTTTTGAATAATCAATAAACCACAGTTGTTTCACTCATCTCCAAACAATATTACCATGTGGCAGAGACTGTTAAAGTGGTGGTGTTGGCAATTAAGTGTGGGTGCCGATCACTGGAAACCACTGGCTCAAATTAAGCACTGGGTTAGGCACTTTATGATAGGGAGAGAGGAAGAGAGATAGGTAGATGTTAAACTATTTTTATAATTAAGTAATGTTAATTTTAAGTAATTTGACATTTCCACACTGGCTGTGTTGTTATATACACATCAGGTCGGTGTTGATTTTCACATTTTAAGTTTAAAAAGAAGGGTCATCAATTTGTAAATACTTCTTTCTTAGGATAAATAAAAAAAGAATAGCTTTTAAAAAAAAAGTTATGTTGTGGTTTTGTTACAGTGATTAAATTTTGACGAGGAAGTGCACAATCAAAAGTGACAACATCATATTTTTCTGGTGATTATGTTTTTAAAATTTAGTTTTGCTTATGGAAAACTATTCTTGTAAAAAGTTTTTAAAAAACTATTGGGTTGTTACAGATTTTGGTTGAGAATTCTTTAGGTACAAGGAATAATTGTAAAAAAGAATTTAGCGTTTTTTAGATTTGTTAAGCATTTATTCGGTGTTTGGACTTTGTTTATATTCACTGGACTACTGGATTAACAAAGATGGTTGGTGAGTGGATCGTAAAAAATATCACTAAGAGTTGCAAAAAGAAGACTTCTACGAACAGAACATTAAACAATTTTTTAGATTTTTATGAACAATTTTAAAAATACAAATGTAATCAAAATATTGTGTCTAAACAGGAGAGTAATGCATTACAAATTAGTAAAATCAATAGTGTACGATGTAATCAATGTTTTCCAGGTAGTCAGATCATTCCAACATAGAAAACTGTTGTATTTTGCCGAATAATCATTCAGACATATTTAACTTTTTTTGGACACTCCAGGATTGAGACTACCAATCAAATATTATCCTTGTCTCATTCCTGGAAAACTTTGTTCCTTTTTTAAGATTTCCAGGAACTGACAAAGGTTGGGTGTTGTTCAGCAATTGAACTGTTAAAGGAGTTATGCCAACGCTCAATGGCACTGTTTGATTTTGCACCTCCCTCTAAGTAGGTTGATTAGCAGTTCCACCATTCAATTGGTCAGCGTGGTTTCCTCCTGTGACCTGACCTGCTTAAATGGCCAATCTGTGCATCTTCAAAACGTTTTAAAAAGGGGTGCCAATGTTTCTTCATTTGGTAGAAAAAAATATTCTGATTGAATAATTGATATGTAAAAGTCATCCACACGATCAGAAGGCACAAAACAAAATGTTGTTAACTTTCTAAGTTCAAATTTAATTTTCTGTTTGATATGTAGGCCTCTGCTAAGGGTTTTTTAAAAATCTTTTTATCAATATGCCTGGGAATTGTTTTTTAAAAACATCCTCGAAATTGGGTATTCTGAGTAAAGTTTAACAATAGTGTTAATCATCTGTAATTTAACAACTATTCTTATTTTCCTAGAACTTTTGTTTATTATTTTTGATTTCACAACTGTTAAAAATTCAGAATGGGCTGAGAATATCTTGTCAGGGAGTAAACCATAAATAGGCCCCCCTTGAGGATGTCGTTGCCCCTTATGGGATAAAAATAGTGAGCTATGCGGACGACACGCAATTGGTCGTCTCACTATCTCACCTTGACAAACACCCAGATAACCTATTGAACTGCCTCCAGGACATTTACAACTGGATGAGCGAGTCCTCTCTGAAGCTCAACGGACCGAAAACTGAAATCATGCTCATGGGCAAGAAATGGACAACCATCCCCCTTTCGGTCTGGCCAGACGTTTTCGGTGAGGTGCCAACCCCGAAAAGGGAAATCAAGACACTGGGAGTCTGGCTGGAACCTGAGTTGACCATGAAGACCCAGGCAGCCAAAACAGCAGGAATCTGTTTTGGGCTCATGCGATCCATCCGCAAGATCCTTCCACTTCTTCCTCCCTTATCAAGGAAACTACTGGTTCAAGGTCTCATTCTTGCCCGGCTTGACTACAGCAACGCCGTTTACCTCGGGGCCCCTGAATCCACCTTGGCTAAACTCCAACGCACCCAAAATGCGGCGGCGCGGCTCATTATGTGCCTCCCCCCCAGAGCCTCGGCCAGACCTGCCCTCAAGGCCCTACACTGGCTTCCTGTGCGTCAGAGGGTAGAATTCAAGGCTCTGTGCACTGCCCATAAACTCATCAACGGTGTTGGCCCCGCTGTCCTGAAAGATATGGTCACCCCTTACAAAGCCCCCAGACTCCTGCGCTCGGACAACGAACGCTTGGCCACTGTCCCTAGATTCAGTAAGGTACGCACCGGTGGTCGACGCTTTTCGGTAAAAGCGTCCTCAGGATGGAACTCACTCCCCCGCAGCCTGCGTCTGGAATCCTGTTACCCCCTCTTCCGTAAAAGACTGAAAACTTTCCTTTTCCCCAAATAGTACCCCTCCCCATTCCCTCCGGTCTCCAATAATTTCACAGCGCGGGGATGCCTCCGGGTCACCAGGCGCTCTATAAATCGCTAAATAAATAAATAAATAAATAAAATAGGTGGGGTAGTAGTGTGTTTAGCATGTATTGTGTAAATGTGGATGAATGCATGTGGTGTGGATTTGAAGACACCATCCATCATCCACATTTCACAGTTTTTTAGAGTAACAGAGTTATGAAAGGTAACAAAGATTAGTATACACTTTTGAGTGTGTTGGTTGTCATAGATAAGAAAATATTCATGGTTAAAACTGTTAGTTTTGGGGGGAATGTTTATATCGGGTAGATGTGAGGAGTTGTTAATTGGGGATTACTCTCATGTTCTTGACACTGCACCATTCTTCTAAGATTAGGAATTGTGGGTATACTACTAGTAACTTGCATGGAGATGTTCTGCACTACCTCCTTCACTGTTGAACCACAGGGTTCTTTAGAGGTGATACCAAGAGCATTTATGTGTTGTACATTTTCTCTTACTTCCAACTCCGTTGAAGAGGCAGAGTGGTTATGTTGGTGTTTTCTTTCAACTAAGTCACCAAGTGTAATAACTCTGCCTTCGTAATGGGTAAAAAAGTAGTCCACATACCTCTAATGACCCCATGGCTCAGTAAGTCTTCCCTTACAATAAAGGGACGCACCATATGTGAGCTATTTTATCAGTTTATTTCCTCTTTTAGAACGAATGCATGCAGCTTGCCTTGTATTTTCCATGCTGTCAAACTGAACGATAAACAAAATAAAATGTGTTGAAAATATGTATTGAGTATGTTTTAAATAGTTTGCTTTATCCTGTGAATAGAATAAAACACCCAGCTAAATATTCATTAGTCGAAATAGAGTTTTAAAAAGTGTTACTTGCTGGATTTCTGTTGGATAAAATAACGTAAATGTAGTCATTTTCTGGTTATTAGATGGAAAAATAATTAACCATTTAATTTTGCAATAAAAGTCAGGAGAATTACCTTTTGTATAGGGAAACTGGTGTTTGATTGGCAAACTTGTTAGGATGTTTTTATACCAGTGTTATGTTGGTTTTCCTAGAGGATTCGGTTGTTGGTTTCCTAAAATGACTAAAGATTAAATGTTAATACATTTTAAAAATAGTTAAAATATTCTCTCTAATCCTGTTAAAAACAATTATATTCTACATTCAAAATACTGTTTGCATTAAATAAATGTTTTTTAAATTCTGGCTTAAAATAGACAATATTGAAAATTATTCGCGTGTATTGAACTGGAAAAAAATGGTTCGTAATTTTTGTAAGCATTTTGTGATATGGATTATATGCTGGTTTAGAGTTTTGATTTTCGGATGTGAATGTCGATTTCTTGTCAAGCTTGAGTTTGATAATGTTTTGCTTGAGGAAATGCTGAGGAACAAAGAGAATAGTTATTGTCTTTGGTTACGTTTACCCTCTTACCAGTGTCCAGTACCGTCCCTGAGCTGATACAAGGCGAAATTGGGAATAGTAAATCTGGTCCTCTACCAGTGTGCAGCACCTTCCCCAGCTGGCACAGGGCAGATTTAGGAATTATAAATCTGCCACCCCAACCAGTGTCCAGCACCTTCAACGAGTTGCCACAGGATGGAGTTGGTAACAGTACATCTGTTCCCCAATCATGGTCTAACACTTTTCCTGAGTTGACACAGGGCGGATTTTGGAATAGTCAATCTGCCCGCCCTATCAGTGTCAAGTACTTTCCCCAAATTGGCAAAGGCAGTATTAGCAATAGTACGCTGAGAAAAGCATTTTGGCAGTTTTTGGGAAAGCACAAGAAAAAAATATTTAATTGTTAATAGAAATCCTTTCTGAAAATGTTTTTAATTTGAGTATTATGTTTTGTATGAAATTATGCTTATGTTCAGCGACTGTGAATAGGAAGACTGTCTAACAGTTGCTGCTGTTTGTTCAAGTGTATGTAGTCACCTGAATAACACACTGATTACAAAATAATGGAAGCCCGTATATAAACATTTTTTGGAGGTAAAACCAACATTTATTTTAAAATGTGCATCTGAAAGCTTGAATATGTGTACTTTAAAACATGACTAAACCTATAATTTAAGTAGTATACGAATTTTAAGGTTTTAGTCGTGACCTTCTTATGTGTAGTGATCCGCCATCTTGGTTGTGGCATTTGTACATTAAGTTAAAAATAGCTTTCGTTTAAAATTAAAATTGAATTATTGTTTTGCTTGTAAAAAAATGTGTTGTAAAGACGTGAATGGTGATAGTATGCGTGGTAAAGGTATGTGTGGCAACAACATGGAACAATACTATTTAGCATCGCAATTGCAATGGGTGGATTGCAGTGCTGCAACAGACTTACTCCGCCACAGATGGCTGCCCCCTGGTCCCTGGCACGCATCATTCGAACATTCCACGCATGCGCCAGGAGTAAAATGCCAGAACAAATACTCCTTCGAGTTGCACACAAAGTTTATCGGCAAAGCCTAAACATTACATGCACAGTACCCCATATGCACCGGTACTGCCACTGCAGGGTACCCCATGTAGGGGCGGCGCAGTGACTGCCACAGAGTTGATGGCCAGGCTGGCAGCTGGAGTGAAAAAGCTGGGAGACCTGTACCAGGAAGGGGCACTTTTACCATATGATGTCTTAGCGGACTTGAACGACCTACAACCTGGCCAGTTCTTACAATATCGCTGTTTCTTAACAGCCCTCAGGGATAAATGGGGCGACGTGAATACAGAAAAGCCCACACATCTAACCATACAAGACCTACACATTATGGGAAGGGGTAGACACCTCACTAAATGGTTTGTCAACTCACTGTGTCTCCACACGAAGGTGTCACTGGTATTTACTAGACAGCGGTGGGAGGATGACAGAGGACACCCCTTTGAGGACAAGGAGTGGATGGAAGTACTGAATAGTCCCATATATATCCCGCGTAACACGCGCTTCAGGCTCATCCAATATTACATAATCCAGAAGGCTTATTTCACCACAGAGAAAATGAACAAGTTCTATAATAGTACCCATGTGGCATGCCCCACATGTCAGCAACTAGATGCCGACTTGCTGCAGATGTTGTGGACCTGCCCATCACTGTGTGCCTACTGGCGCCAAGTTAGTGCCGCCCTAGCAGTATCCGCACCGCAACCTGGAGTGCACATGGGAGGAATGAATAGTCACTTCCTGCTTCCTAGATTTATTTAGGCATGCTAACAGCTAAACAACTGATCACAAAACGGTGAAAAAAGCCCAATCTACCTGCCCTGCTGTCTTGGAGACAATTGCTCGCGCTGTGGGTCAGGGCGGAGGGTGTAGCACTGCGAACTGAAGATATCCGTGGTCTACGCAAGGAGCTTATCCCAACACACTGGGAGGCCATATTACATGATTTTTAGGGGACACAATCAGGAAGCTCCTGTGCCCCCTCTCTATCCTCTCCTGGTGAACCTAATTGCTGATACTGTGGGTGGTGGCCTGAGATGCTGTGGCTCTAAGGGTGGACCACCGTGGGGTATAATTACCTAGATTGACATCTTCCCCCATTCCCTCTCCCCTCCCCCAAAACTGGAAGTCACGGACAACTCAGCACAATTATGGGGACCTCCCAACCCCTACCACAGTCTCTACACTTAAACAATTCTTAAAGGGCAGGCCCCATAGATAATCCCCCCGTACCCCAGCTGCACCCCACATTACCTTACAGCTACAAGAACGCCAAACTTACTCGTGAACTGTGGAAGGCATCCATAACATGCCAAGACTGGTGTACATACATGAAGGGTCAATGTTGAATTAGTTGAACATCACTAATTATACACAGCTACAGTGCATCCCTCACCCTAAGCCACAGCCTCGTTGGAAGAGACCAGTTAATTGATAAACATGCATACTATGCGTAGGAGAGTAGGATCTGCTTCCTATGGTTACCCCCACTTTTTGCTGTATTTCACTGTTTTTTTCGACTTTAGTCTGGCTGCGGCCCTGCTAATCAGGACCACAGCCTAGCTGATCTCTATCTAAATTGATACCATGTACTTTAGGTACATACCAGATTAGTTACTGGGTTACCCTTGTGAGTCCCTGTACATGGTACCTTAGGTACCCAGGGCATAGGTTCCCAGAGGCCTACCAGGGGCTGAAGCATGTATTATGCCACCCCTGGGAAGCCTTCCAAAATGGCACCACAGACCTGCACTTGCAGCCTGGGTAAGGTGGTGTAAGCACCCCTTACTTAGATATAGTATACCTATATCTACCTATTTATATATAAACACATAGTAACCTATAAGTCACTCCTATGGCAGGCCTTGACAATCCTGAAGGCAGAGTGCTTGGTTTTGTGTGAGAGGGTGCCCTAGCATGAGCTGAGCCCCTCTGCAGCTTTCAGAAATATCTCCTTATAGCTGTTCAATGATATAGCCATACCATATACTCTTAAGTGCATTATAATCCTCACAGTTAATGCTAACTTTGGTTTGGCTTTATCAAAACATGTCGTGTTTGGTCAAACACTTTAGAATACTACCCCCCGCCACCAGTTCTGGCGGCGGGGGTAGCATTCCACCCTTCTAGAGGGAGAAGACATGTACACACTGGTATACCCGGTTAAAGTTAAACAGAGCCCCAGCATCACAAAATGGATGCTGCTGCCGCAGACACAAGTCTGACCTCCTGCTGCTGGACGAAACTCCGGCAGGGGAGGCCTGGACAATAGGTTTCCTGTCCAGGGAGGTGCCAGCACCTCCCCAGACAGGCTTTAGTGTATAGGGGCAGGGTGGGTTGCATTCAGTGAATGCTTTTCAGACACTGCCTGGGGCACTCAAGGTGCTCCATGTGTTTCCCAGTTCAATTCGGTTGCTGGGGCACTCTGCCCCAGCTCTGGCGCAAAACTGGACAAAGGGTAAGGGATGTAACCACCCCCTCCTCAGGTCCTCCCATAGGTGGGACCCTAGAGTTAGCCCAACCCCTAAACTTGGTATAAGTATATGAACCCAGTCCCTAGGACTTTAGATTATCCTGGATGAAACACTTAAGAAGAAATCTTGGACCTTCGACATTTCATTCCGACTGAAAGACTGAAGAATCTCCCTTGGGGTCAAGGAGTGCCCCCCTGTTCAAACAGGCACCAAAGACGCATCTTGCCGGTCTGCATTTTCGAGGCTCCCGCCCGATCCCGAAGAATCTGTGAAACAGGACATGAACTTCCAGACATCTCTGAGGCTGACACGAGTCCCCAGCAAAGCTGAGACCTGTAGCTGACACGAGGGACATTGGACCGGAACTCCTGGACATCCTGCAATTTTGGAACTGCACCTACTTCCCGAAGTTTCCCGAAGTTGTGCATTGGGCTATTTGTTGCCCTTGCCCCGAGCACCTTTTGCACCGAAGCTGAGAGGCCTACACTCCACGAGTGTTCTGTGGGTCCATTTTCTTCACCGCAGTTCGAGGCTCCTTCGCGATCCCTAGTCCGTTGGCTAGTGGGTCCCCACGAAGGACAATCCTTTGTTTCTTGAGCTTTCCTGGTTGCTCCAGACGTGCTCTGAGTCCCTCAGACCTTGCTGATCTGCACCAAAGCCAATCTTGTCATCTTGCGTGGGTTGCTGTTGCCAACGCTTGTTGAGTCCAATCCGGATTCCGACGCTGCAGCACTCAACATCTTTTGTGGGACAGCTCGAATCCAGCTCCTGGTCGTCGTCGTCGTCGCCTCCTGGTCAAGCTTCACCTACTTTACTTGAAAGCACTCGACATCGGCTGGCACCTTCCTGTCACCATCCTGGTCACTGGCTAGTGACCCAGACTCTGTCCCCTCTGCTTTCAGGTTCTTCACATCTCCGATCCACCCTTGGATCCACCCGGACCCTTTTCCTCTGGCCGCCTGCAGCACTTCTTCGCAGCTCTCCATTGGAATCGACGACGAAACCCGACACCAAAAGGCACCTATGCACCCGGCTTCCCTGGGTGAGGTAACACGAGTACTCCGGTGCTCCCATGGGTCTTGACTCTCAAAGTGTCTAAGTCTAAAAGGGTTTCATCGTAGTTCACCTCTAAGTGTCCTTAATCTTTAAAATTGTAACTTGTTCTTTCTCCATAGAAAGTCAATGGTGATTCGCGGCTGTGTTTAGACACTGCACGCGTCCCCCGTGGGTCTCCTGTGTCCCTACCTTGGGTGGTATCTGGTTGCCCCAGTGGTTCTACAGGCCCTAGGCCTGACTTTTATGCCTCACGTGGTTCTTATACCACTATTTTAGTATATGGTTTGTGAGGTCCCTAGGGCAAAACTTATACTGTGCAATTTATTGTATGCTAATTTTGTACTTTGGCCTCTAGCCTCATAAAGAGACTAGAGGGGTTGTGTTTAGAATAAATACATATATTTTATATATATAAAACTTGTGTGGTGTACTTTCATTTGATCATTCAAGAGATTATAGACTGGTAAAACAAGCTGCTTTACATTCCTTCAAGACTTAGCCTGAAGGCTGCTCTCCACAGCTACTACTAGGATAGCTTTCTATAAAGGTTGTCTTAAACCTACCATCAATAAGGGTCATTTGGACTGGTGCAAGGTGCCCACTAGAATAGTGGACATCATATACCAGGCCAACTTCTCACACAATGCACAAGGCTACTGATCAGCTATTGCACATGCAAACGCCTACTCAGATTGCGCAACACTTAGAAACATGGGGCGGAAACACACAGCATAGATATTGAATAATGTGAATGGAAACGTGGAAACATAGAGAGAGATTGAAATCTGAGTGGAAACTATTACCAAACTGCTCAGAGGTTACTGTTGTTTATGTTAATACCTGTCATAAGAACCCCCTGTTTATTGGCTTAGACATGTACAATCAACCTGTAGCAGGGATCCTGTTCTCCTACAGAACTGTGCATAGAGACCTGGAACCTCAGTGAATTAGGGTGTGCCAAAACTCACCTCAGTACCCAAAATCCCCTTACCAAGCTAGCTACAGTGTCTCATTGGTCATTACAAACTCCCAATGTTTAGACAAACCAGAACATGAACTTAGAATACCTCAGGTCACGTGGAACACATGAACACTCTTTCGTTATACAATCATTTCAAACCAGAACGTGGAGTAAATGAGGACTCGTGCACATTTGAAATATTTATTTACTAATGCAGTGTTCTCAAGCGCAGTATCTTAGATAATACAAGCAAACATATTATGAGAAGCAAAGTTATCAGCATAGTTACTAGTCCATAAAAGGCAAAAGGTGACAACATGCTAAAATGTTGAAATGAATAAGGGTTAACAACACCTAATTCTCACCCTCCCTAACTAGCATATTATATTATGAATTCTGCAATGGATCGCACTCCGCTAGCCCCTCCTCCGGGTCGCCCCTAAGCACTCTGGTATTTGAAGTGCGTGTAGTTCGAAGAATAGAAGTCAAGTTCATAAGTGGTTCACCAAAGTTGGTGCGAGTAGGTACTCGTTGTTCCCAAAATCTCTAGACCCAAGACATGGCTCGGGTTTCGGGATAGTTTCCCTCATCAGTAGAGAACAAGTATGGGGTGGATGAGAAGGCCGCCAAGTAACCGTCACAGGCCTTGATGCCTCTCTGGCTCGCAGGGCGTCTCCAGAAGCTCGTCAGCTTGGCGCTCAAGGGAGCGATAAGTAGAATTCTGCAATGGATCGCACTCCGCTAGCCCCTCCTCCGGGTCGCCCCTAAGCACTCTGGTATTTGAAGTGCGTGTAGTTCGAAGAATAGAAGTCAAGTTCATAAGTGGTTCACCAAAGTTGGTGCGAGTAGGTACTCGTTGTTCCCAAAATCTCTAGACCCAAGACATGGCTCGGGTTTCGGGATAGTTTCCCTCATCAGTAGAGAACAAGTATGGGGTGGATGAGAAGGCCGCCAAGTAACCGTCACAGGCCTCGATGCCTCTCTGGCTCGCAGGGCGTCTCCAGAAGCTCGTCAGCTTGGCGCTCAAGGGAGCGATAAGTAGAATTCTGCAATGGATCGCACTCCGCTAGCCCCTCCTCCGGGTCGCCCCTAAGCACTCTGGTATTTGAAGTGCGTGTAGTTCGAAGAATAGAAGTCAAGTTCATAAGTGGTTCACCAAAGTTGGTGCGAGTAGGTACTCATTGTTCCCAAAATCTCTAGACCCAAGACATGGCTCGGGTTTCGGGATAGTTTCCCTCATCAGTAGAGAACAAGTATGGGGTGGATGAGAAGGCCGCCAAGTAACCGTCACAGGCCTCGATGCCTCTCTGGCTCGCAGGGCGTCTCCAGAAGCTCGTCAGCTTGGCGCTCAAGGGAGCGATAAGTAGAATTCTGCAATGGATCGCACTCCGCTAGCCCCTCCTCCGGGTCGCCCCTAAGCACTCTGGTATTTGAAGTGCGTGTAGTTCGAAGAATAGAAGTCAAGTTCATAAGTGGTTCACCAAAGTTGGTGCGAGTAGGTACTCGTTGTTCCCAAAATCTCTAGACCCAAGACATGGCTTTGGTTTCGGGATAGTTTCCCTCATCAGTACAGAACAAGTATGGGGTGGATGAGAAGGCCGCCAAGTAACCGTCACAGGCCTCGATGCCTCTCTGGCTCGCAGGGCGTCTCCAGAAGCTCGTCAGCTTGGCGCTCAAGGGAGCGATAAGTAGAATTCTGCAATGGATCGCACTCCGCTAGCCCCTCCTCCGGGTCGCCCCTAAGCACTCTGGTATTTGAAGTGCGTGTAGTTCGAAGAATAGAAGTCAAGTTCATAAGTGGTTCACCAAAGTTGGTGCGAGTAGGTACTCGTTGTTCCCAAAATCTCTAGACCCAAGACATGGCTCGGGTTTCGGGATAGTTTCCCTCATCAGTAGAGAACAAGTATGGGGTGGATGAGAAGGCCGCCAAGTAACCGTCACAGGCCTCGATGCCTCTCTGGCTCGCAGGGCGTCTCCAGAAGCTCGTCAGCTTGGCGCTCAAGGGAGCGATAAGTAGAATTCTGCAATGGATCGCACTCCGCTAGCCCCTCCTCCGGGTCGCCCCTAAGCACTCTGGTATTTGAAGTGCGTGTAGTTCGAAGAATAGAAGTCAAGTTAATAAGTGGTTCACCAAAGTTGGTGCGAGTAGGTACTCGTTGTTCCCAAAATCTCTAGACCCAAGACATGGCTCGGGTTTCGGGATAGTTTCCCTCATCAGTAGAGAACAAGTATGGGGTGGATGAGAAGGCCGCCAAGTAACCGTCACAGGCCTCGATGCCTCTCTGGCTCGCAGGGCGTCTCCAGAAGCTCGTCAGCTTGGCGCTCAAGGGAGCGATAAGTAGAATTCTGCAATGGATCGCACTCCGCTAGCCCCTCCTCCGGGTCGCCCCTAAGCACTCTGGTATTTGAAGTGCGTGTAGTTCGAAGAATAGAAGTCAAGTTCATAAGTGGTTCACCAAAGTTGGTGCGAGTAGGTACTCGTTGTTCCCAAAATCTCTAGACCCAAGACATGGCTCGGGTTTCGGGATAGTTTCCCTCATCAGTAGAGAACAAGTATGGGGTGGATGAGAAGGCCGCCAAGTAACCGTCACAGGCCTCGATGCCTCTCTGGCTCGCAGGGCGTCTCCAGAAGCTCGTCAGCTTGGCGCTCAAGGGAGCGATAAGTAGAATTCTGCAATGGATCGCACTCCGCTAGCCCCTCCTCCGGGTCGCCCCTAAGCACTCTGGTATTTGAAGTGCGTGTAGTTCGAAGAATAGAAGTCAAGTTCATAAGTGGTTCACCAAAGTTGGTGCGAGTAGGTACTCGTTGTTCCCAAAATCTCTAGACCCAAGACATGGCTCGGGTTTCGGGATAGTTTCCCTCATCAGTAGAGAACAAGTATGGGTCTCTAGACCCTCCATGTCTTGGGTCTAGAGATTTTGGGAACAACGAGTACCTACTCGCACCAACTTTGGTGAACCACTTATGAACTTGACTTCTATTCTTCGAACTACACGCACTTCAAATACCAGAGTGCTTAGGGGCGACCCGGAGGAGGGGCTAGCGGAGTGCGATCCATTGCAGAATTCTACTTATCGCTCCCTTGAGCGCCAAGCTGACGAGCTTCTGGAGACGCCCTGCGAGCCAGAGAGGCATCGAGGCCTGTGACGGTTACTTGGCGGCCTTCTCATCCACCCCATACTTGTTCTCTACTGATGAGGGAAACTATCCCGAAACCCGAGCCATGTCTTGGGTCTAGAGATTTTGGGAACAACGAGTACCTACTCGCACCAACTTTGGTGAACCACTTATGAACTTGACTTCTATTCTTCGAACTACACGCACTTCAGATACCAGAGTGCTTAGGGGCGACCCGGAGGAGGGGCTAGCGGAGTGCGATCCATTGCAGAATTCTACTTATCGCTCCCTTGAGCGCCAAGCTGACGAGCTTCTGGAGACGCCCTGCGAGCCAGAGAGGCATTGAGGCCTGTGACGGTTACTTGGCGGCCTTCTCATCCACCCCATACTTGTTCTCTACTGATGAGGGAAACTATCCCGAAACCCGAGCCATGTCTTGGGTCTAGAGATTTTGGGAACAACGAGTACCTACTCGCACCAACTTTGGTGAACCACTTATGAACTTGACTTCTATTCTTCGAACTACACGCACTTCAGATACCAGAGTGCTTAGGGGCGACCCGGAGGAGGGGCTAGCGGAGTGCGATCCATTGCAGAATTCTACTTATCGCTCCCTTGAGCGCCAAGCTGACGAGCTTCTGGAGACGCCCTGCGAGCCAGAGAGGCATCGAGGCCTGTGACGGTTACTTGGCGGCCTTCTCATCCACCCCATACTTGTTCTCTACTGATGAGGGAAACTATCCCGAAACCCGAGCCATGTCTTGGGTCTAGAGATTTTGGGAACAACGAGTACCTACTCGCACCAACTTTGGTGAACCACTTATGAACTTGACTTCTATTCTTCGAACTACACGCACTTCAGATACCAGAGTGCTTAGGGGCGACCCGGAGGAGGGGCTAGCGGAGTGCGATCCATTGCAGAATTCTACTTATCGCTCCCTTGAGCGCCAAGCTGACGAGCTTCTGGAGACGCCCTGCGAGCCAGAGAGGCATCGAGGCCTGTGACGGTTACTTGGCGGCCTTCTCATCCACCCCATACTTGTTCTCTACTGATGAGGGAAACTATCCCGAAACCCGAGCCATGTCTTGGGTCTAGAGATTTTGGGAACAACGAGTACCTACTCGCACCAACTTTGGTGAACCACTTATGAACTTGACTTCTATTCTTCGAACTACACGCACTTCAGATACCAGAGTGCTTAGGGGCGACCCGGAGGAGGGGCTAGCGGAGTGCGATCCATTGCAGAATTCTACTTATCGCTCCCTTGAGCGCCAAGCTGACGAGCTTCTGGAGACGCCCTGCGAGCCAGAGAGGCATCGAGGCCTGTGACGGTTACTTGGCGGCCTTCTCATCCACCCCATACTTGTTCTCTACTGATGAGGGAAACTATCCCGAAACCCGAGCCATGTCTTGGGTCTAGAGATTTTGGGAACAACGAGTACCTACTCGCACCAACTTTGGTGAACCACTTATGAACTTGACTTCTATTCTTCGAACTACACGCACTTCAGATACCAGAGTGCTTAGGGGCGACCCGGAGGAGGGGCTAGCGGAGTGCGATCCATTGCAGAATTCTACTTATCGCTCCCTTGAGCGCCAAGCTGACGAGCTTCTGGAGACGCCCTGCGAGCCAGAGAGGCATCGAGGCCTGTGACGGTTACTTGGCGGCCTTCTCATCCACCCCATACTTGTTCTCTACTGATGAGGGAAACTATCCCGAAACCCGAGCCATGTCTTGGGTCTAGAGATTTTGGGAACAACGAGTACCTACTCGCACCAACTTTGGTGAACCACTTATGAACTTGACTTCTATTCTTCGAACTACACGCACTTCAGATACCAGAGTGCTTAGGGGCGACCCGGAGGAGGGGCTAGCGGAGTGCGATCCATTGCAGAATTCTACTTATCGCTCCCTTGAGCGCCAAGCTGACGAGCTTCTGGAGACGCCCTGCGAGCCAGAGAGGCATCGAGGCCTGTGACGGTTACTTGGCGGCCTTCTCATCCACCCCATACTTGTTCTCTACTGATGAGGGAAACTATCCCGAAACCCGAGCCATGTCTTGGGTCTAGAGATTTTGGGAACAACGAGTACCTACTCGCACCAACTTTGGTGAACCACTTATGAACTTGACTTCTATTCTTCGAACTACACGCACTTCAGATACCAGAGTGCTTAGGGGCGACCCGGAGGAGGGGCTAGCGGAGTGCGATCCATTGCAGAATTCAGCATATTATATTATATCGAAGAAGGTCTCTTTGGGTTTTAGCAGGGTGTGCCCATACCTCAAGATCTCAGAGGCAGAGGATCATATCATCTTCCACCAGCTCTCTGCATGCGAAGCACCATCAAGTGTCTAACGTGTGCTCTAAGCAAATCAATATAAAACTCGCGTAAAGCCAGATTTTGGCAGCAGCTGCATTTATGTTATGTCTAGGAAGGTGCGAAGATTAGACCTCACAACAACACTGTGTCGAGTTATCCTTGAAGGCTTCAGCAATCACTGTACAGACATAGTTTACCAAGCAAAGCTGATATCAGAGCAATAAGCAATAACATATTATTCTCATGTAAATCACAACGCTCTTCTAGGTTGAAAGCAAAAACAACAATTATGTGTCGTGTGCAGAAGCAGCATAAGGTAAAAAGGCGTTTAAACATTTAATAAGCTCATGCTAACGTAACACGGTATATAGGTAAGCAGTAACTATATGACATCCCCCATGATCCTAGCACGGATAAGATAAGATAAGATCAGATAAGATAAGATAAGGCAAGGGGCACATCATGATAGCAGAGTTCAAGAACGATGAGCCAGGCCAAATTTCAAAATCGGGTGAAAAAACCATTTCATAAGTCAATTTAAAAAATTCCAACTTGCCAATCCATTGTTCACTTTTACTCAAGTCAATAGGTCTGGGTTGTGAGAAATGAACGCACAATTTGCCAACATTTTTTTGTAAATAAGAACGGGTTATTATCAAAAGCTTCGAAAGCCTTCAGGACAGGACTGAATATGCAAAATATGCAGCAACAGCCTCCAGCATGAAGTCACTGTCATCATCCGAAAACAGTTCAGCCATCCAATTTAATAGTGGGAAAGACCATACGTGCTCCTCCAGCACCGGAGCCTCTAGCATCATCAGAGGACAACTCGGTGGGTTCTCAATAAAACTCTGTGCCAAGAAATCTTGCGCGGCTGCGAGTATGTTCCAATGACCCATTAGTCCATGCATCTCTGCCAAGGCCATAATCCTTTCGTCAAAACAAACCAACTCGTGAGTAACTATGGGGCTCATCAGTCGATTAAAATCCACATTAGGAGACACCGTCTTGCAGAGACACAAATCAAGGGCCCCCTCGAAATCGCAGCTCAGGCAATGAAACACAGGCTGGACACATGTGAAATAGGAAAATCGAAACGATAATCCATATGCCGCGCTTAAGGTCGCAAGCGGCAGCGTGCCATAGTATTCAAGCATCCTGTTGCCAAATAGTGCAAGGTGGGGCTGTGCGGCGTGTAACACAGGATGGGCATCCATTTTTAATACAACAAAATATCACCAGAACGCCTGCAGCCAGCGCCCGTAAAACAGGAAAACCACCAAATAGGCTTGAAAATATAGAATGAAAGAAAGCAGGAATGACTCCAAAAATCTTTTCAAAGGAAGTCACGAGACCGCTGCTAACTATCTTTAAAAAGTGTGCGAGACCAGAAGTGGATGACGCGTTAAAGATTGAATGAATCAGCTCACCGAAATGCAACGGCAAGTCAGTATTTAATAGTGCCTGCACCTCTGTGCGGGTGTTAGCTACGTGAAGGAGAAATGTTTCACGAGCCGAACTCAGGGCCACTTCTTTTTGGGACAAAAGGGCTCTTATTCTACTCATTCCATTGAACTCTGCCGTCAAGGTTGGGATTCGCGGCCAGATGGTAACATCTGAGTTCCCATGCGGGGGTGGGTACAAAACATTTTTGCAGCAAACCACTCGCTCAGACACAGTAACCACATAAGCAACACCTCTAATTAACCCACAACAATCTTCGTTATTTAAAAGTAAATAATTGCCGTTTGCCAGTAATGTGAAAGTGGGGACGATTGCGGGAACCGGAATACCTTTCAAAACACAGGCTAAATTTGGCCGTTCTTGGTTACAAGAACCGTGCAATTGAATGTGTCTACACATTAATGAGTGATCTGGTGTCTCTGTGCACTCCTCCCCTTTAAGATACACTTCTTGTCCATCTTTTAGGCTTCTGTGAGTAAATGGAAGCGACCAGGCTTCATGGAGAAACAAACTACCCAATGGTTCATATTGGCCTATCGCAATATATCGCATACAATTTGTAAATTTATACAAAGCAAATGGTAATGTGATTAACCCGTGGATAAGCCACGTTGCAGCAGTGGCTTCTGCCACAGAGAACGGTAAAGATTCCAACCTTTCAATGTGTAACATGGAAAAAGACGCATCTCGCATTGAAAGCAAGCGCTGCTTGTCAGTTAAATTAAAAGGGGCAAAGAGGGAGGAAACGTTCATGTAATTACATGGCACTCTGCCAGATTTCAGCGTCTGCAGGGTCCACGCAAATTGCATAATGGAACGCAATTGATTTTGACCATGGTACAACACAGATACTTCATCTTGCACAATATCAAAAACAGAAGACACAATATTATCTAACGTGTAAATGCGGGAAGAAAGCATGTTAATGCTGTTATCTACAACAGCAAGCACTTTTTCTAAATTAGCCTGATCAATGGCCCTAAGGCGTTTAGCAGCTTCAATCTGTGAAGTTTTCCAGATTTCATTGTAAATCGCATATATCCATCTTTTTGTTCTACCACTAGCCGGGCCTTTTATGAAATCATTTAAATCCACATCATCTGTCAACTTCGATAGATGTAGTTTAACAGATGCCAAGGTAGAATGTTTCAACCAATTCTGACATAATTTGCTGACTGAATAAGTGGTGACAGAATGGTCAGTTTCAAAACGAGGATCGGGCCTAACATGAGTAAAGCCATCAGCTAAACCCAGAAAACGACGTTGGCAAACATCTGCACCCCTGTGCCACACTAGCCAACCCTTTGGGTTCAAACTGGATATATTAAATGAAGAATTTAACAAAAGAGTTTGTAACTCACTAATTGAAAAGTCAGTTGTATTACTTCAACCGTAATATTCTTCTAAATCAGATAGGACAGGAGAATTTAATTTTTTAGAAGTAGCCAATCCAAAGCATGTGGTCTGAAAAATGGTAGAATTTAAAAACAACATATGATTTGGGATGAGACATGCACGGTGCAAAGCTTCAGTACCTAGTACCTGCCAACTTTTAGAACCCCAAACGGATTTAAGGTCAATGGTTTCCTTCCATAGCTCGTAGCCTTCTACAGCCAACTTGTCTAGAAACGACTTCTAATACAACAACTTAGTATCGGTAAGTCTAACCTTGGACATGGACTTCTGTGTCATTTTAAAATAAAAAGACTCGGGATTGGACTGATTAAAGTCTGTAAAATAAGTGTCCTTTTTCAAAAAAGTACTCGAACTGCCTTGTAAAGGAGCCGAGCAATGCTCCCACTGTGTGTAATTTACAGTACTCCTTCTGGAACTTGTTTTACGCAGATAATGGTTACCAAAATGTTGAAAGCAAAATAATTCACCATAATTAGCAGATTCTAAGTACAAATCTTCAGCATCAAAGGCAGCATAATATTTCAAATCAGAAAACAATGCCTCTACGGCCTGAATATCCCAATCATCAGAACGTATGTTTTGTTTTACTACATCCCTCATGTTTACCCTGAGCACATTAGGGACATTAAAAACCTCAGTAGCGCCATGGATTTGAAATGTAACCGCATCCCACACAATCCCATCAAGGACAGGCCAAGCAGTGATGTTAACAAAAGTCAAGTCTCTCTTCAGTCTGTGTGCTGAATGCGATGAGTAAAGGGGGGGGGCCAAAGTTCCATTTAGATGTCGAATGCATGTTCTCTCCTCGACATAGTGTCCATTGACAATTCGAAAAAATAAAACACAAAACCAATTTACATAAAAATGTAAATTGAAAAAAGTACCAGCCAAATATATGTCCAAGGGGGGATAAAAAAATATTTTTTAAATAAAGTGGCATAAATTGCAAAACGTGAGGGCTTTTTTGAATCTTGTGAAACAGTGTCAAAAGAAAATCTGGATTCTGTGGCCAAACGTGTCTGCAAATCAGGCATTGATAAGTCAGTTGGGTAAGTGTAATCAAGTTCATCAACGTTATCACCAGGCAAAGTACTTAATAAAGGGCTGGAAACAGCAGGCATCTCGAAGGCCACTTCTGGCTCAGCATTAGAAGTAGTGGCCAAAACAGAATTTCTCACAATCGAAGGACAGGAGACCGCCGGTGTCATACTAAGAAGAATCGGCCACTCTGTGTATCTTGACATTGTCAATTGAGATAAACCTGTTTTCCTTACGACCTGGAAGTGGTGGTAAAATGACTGTTCTTGTGCCCTTCACTCCAAGCACAGGAACCGGAGCTCTATAGGAAGGACCAAACTCTTTCTTGTTATCGATCTTCTCTCGAACCAGTTCTCCAACTTGGGGTAGCCAGCCAACTACCGGGATCTGCAACGCATCATCCGATGTGGAGGGCAAATGTTCCATTGCAAGACTGTCTCTGGTCTTTTGTAGATCCTGTAAAACATTGCAATGTTCATCTACGTCAAAGGTTGTGGCTTGGGCCACGCAGTCTAGACCGTCAAGGTCCGGGACATACACCTTGATACCAAAGAGCATTTCGTATGGGGTCCACCCACCCAGAGACCTTCTAGGGAGATTATTAAGAGCAAGCTGCACGCCATTGAGATGGGCCAACCAGTGTCTGCCAGTGCCTATAACTCGTGCTGTCAAAGATTGCTTTAAGTCACGGTTCATTCGTTCCACTACACTATTACCCTCAGGTCTGTATGGAGCCGAAAACTTGTCTTGGACCCCCAACGACCTCATAGCATCCTTATACGCCTTAGAGGCGAAAGCAGGACCCTGATCCGAATGGAAGGTGTCACAGGCAAAAATCCCTACAAAGACACGCAAATCTCTTATGACAGTCCGTGAATCAGTGCTGCGATGGGGCCATACCCACACAAAGCGTGTGCATGAATCAACTGCTACTAAGATGTACTTATACGCAGTATCAGAAGAAAAAGGACTGCAGTGATCTAAATAAACACATCCTAGTGGTTTATTAGATATGTACAACTGTGTCTGTGGCGGATGCGCAGCAGTCGAAGGTTTAATCTGCTGGCAAATGTCACATTGAAGGACATAGTCGCGCGTCTGTTTGTACAGTCCCCGCCACCAGAAACGTTGTTGTAATTGAGAAACAGCGGCTGAGACGCCCGCATGCGCAGATGCCACACCTTCATGCGCCGCTGTAATCAACGCAGCCCTGCGGTCCGAGTTGGGAATCAACCTCTCCCCAACTTCAGGAATTTTCACATACGGAACCTTATCGGGACTTAAGTGGTTTGTGTACTTCGAAGGAAACCCAGTAGGATGCTTACCTCCCTTCTCAGTGGCAGCGACAACCGCCAAGATATCATCATCAATCTTACTTTTGGACCGTGTAACTGCTGCAACTAAATATGTCGATACTGCTGATTTTGCCGCCTCATCAGCAAGCGAGTTACCCACAGCGTGAACTCCAACACGCTGATGGCCGAGAGTATGAATCACAAACACAAGTGGCAACTGCTCTTTAAGCTCAGCCACTCGAACCCAGATCATTTTATGTTTTATTGTGCTACCCTCGGAATCACGAAAATTATTTTGAATCCAAAAGAACAAGTTTTCATTGTAAGACTGGACACAGTAATAGGAATCACTCACAATAAGAGTCGTCACACTAGGATCTGCGTACTCCAACGCAAGCATCAGAGCACGGAGCTCCGCCAATTGTGCGGTGCAGTCCCCTAGAGTCTGCGTGTGCACTACTCTGGACTTGAACTCATCGTTCACCATGGCACCGACCACAATGGCGCATGCGGTAACGTAGGCATGTTTAGAGCCATGCGCAACCTGCGCCGAACCATCAGTGTAAATGATGCAATGGAAATCCTCCAAAGGTCGCATAGCTAAAGGAGCTGGATGAACAAATTCATACTGTAAGTACTCCTGCGACCGTAAGGAGGCGTCAAACACAAATGTGACATCCGAGGACGTCAGTGAAGCCGCCCATTGAATCCACCGAGGGTGCAAAGCTTTCGAATTCGGTACACTGGTTTTCGTAACTGCTTCTAAAGCAGGACACGGGGTAACAACCAACATGCGTTTTCCCTGTGACAGAGCACGTTCCTTAAGAATCGCCATCTGTACAGCTGTTAAAACTTTCTCTACAGTAGAAAAACGCATTTCAGCCGAAGTGTACAAGTGTGACTTGTAAGCAATAGGTACTGTTTCTCCTTCATTAAAAGTAAGGTACGTGAAACCCACCGTCCCAGGGATAATTCTTATCACCAGGTCGATGTGGTTGTCACAAGTCAGTAAGAATTAGAAGCGAGCAGATCAGCCTGCAAGGATTGCAGAATAGCCAAGTGCTCAGGCAGCCAGCATGATTTGGAAAAAGTTGGTTGTATCAATGCATACAAAGGCTTGATACGCTGGGCATATTCCGGAATGTATGTCCTTCCGAAATTTAAGAAACCCAGTAAAGACTGTAATTTTTTCAGCGTTGTTGGAGCGCGCAGTTGTGCGCATTTCTCCAGGAAGTGAGGAGCCAAACCTCTACCTTCATTGTTGAGCTCGTAGCCCAGAAACAACACTGTATATTCTGCAATGTGCGATTTTGCAAAAATGAATTTGTAACCCATGTCTGCAAAGCTACAAATTAAGCGGTCAACGCGACACAGATGCTCCCAAAGTTCGTAGTCTGTGAGATAAATGTCATCCACATACGAGCATGCATCTGGGTCGACTCTCTCCAGAAGAGAGACTATGCGGGCAGTAAAAATCCCAGGACTATTCTTATAGCCCATAGGCAAACATCGAAATTGTTTTTGCACACCGCCGCAAGTAAAGGAGGTCCATTGGGAACTTAGACCATCCAAACGATGGGCATAAAAACCGTTGGAAATGTCAAGCGTGGTCTTAAAACGGTTACGCACAAGACTACCCACTAAGGCAGAGCCGTGAGTATTCTGTACTGCACAGGTACGGCAATGCAAGTTTAAATGCCGGTAATCCAATACCAAACGATATGAACCGTCTGGCTTGGTCACAGTAAAAAGAGGGTTATTCATTGGTGACACACGTTTCAATCACTCCTTGATATTCCAATTGTTCAAGGATTGCCGCGACGGAAGCTTTGGCTTCACGTCTAATGGGATATTGAGGTTGAGGCTGTGGCTGAGACCGTAAAGGAATCTCGTGGTTTGGGGAAAATGAATCCCAACCACAATGTGTACGGTACAGAGCCGGCGCTAGAGCCTTAGCCCACTCTTCTGCAAAATTCAGCGCATGCTCCTTCGAGACTGTGTACGCGAAACTGGGGAGGATCACCTCCTCCCCTCGCGGAGCTGCGAGAACAAAAGGTGGGGGCCAGTCAGCCTTCGAAAGCAAAATGTCATACGTAGACGAAAGATTTTCCCAAAATACCCCTTTCACGGTACGTTGTATGTCACCTTCGATTAACAGGACAATTTCATAAAGTCTGTCAGGGGGAGCAACTCTAGTGTCAGCTGTTTCTATTACAACATAACGGTCAGTCGCTGTCACCTTCAGTAGTGGACGCAGGGCCTCTCGCACTATGGTAATCTCTACCGTGCTGTCCAGCAAGGTCAGAGCCCATGTCAGATTCCGAAGCCGCGTTCTCACTATCTGTGGCATATCTCGCTGTTAATGCGGCGACTTTCTTCTTTTGAAACTGGGGTCTTTTCGGTGTAGATCCGTCCTGCTTTCCTGCACCGTCTTTCGGGCGGGGCTGGTCACGTCCTTGCTGGCCACCCCGACCCCTTCCGCCTCCTCCACCACCAGTTGACAAGGCCGATGACTCCTGAAAAGAACGAGGAGAGCGTTGATCAGAAACCTGAAATCGATCAGCTGATTTAATCTTCGCGCGATCGCGCAAGTCATAAACACATTCTGTGGGCGCAGGCAATGGAGACGCAGGACGAGACTCCTGTTTCTGTTGTTGTTGCTGTTGCTTTCCCTGTTTTTGTTTTTAGGCCAATTCTGTTTTTGGACTTGGGCTGAACGTCCGATTCAGACTTCTGCCCTTGGGGTTGCGTTTTCAATTTAGTAGAAAAAGGCTTGAGACCCCTACTATTGCGACCCACGGTTTTATAAGCCGCAACAATAATCCTCGCTAACTGTCGGGGTTTCTCGACATTGGGAAGCGCCGCCAAAGCATTGGCTACCTGAAAGTTCACTGCATCCCCCTTGACATTAGCAAGAATGAGATCGCAAACTACATCAAAGGTGCCACACAGGGGCATACCCAATTCAACCGCAGCCTCAGGTCCGTGATCATCCTGAACACGTTTAAGGACCGTAGGCAAGACAGCCATATACGGAGTGCCGTAACACCTCGCATAGACCGCCGCGAAAGTTCTACCCCACGTCTCACAGTCATCGATTTCAGGGACCAAGTCTTTGGGCAAACTAATTGTCAGAATCCTGTGTTTTTCACCAGGAGTCGTGCTAGGAAATACAGCTTCCAGCTGGTTAAACTTCTCGGCAAGCCAGAAAGCAAAGTCATCCTTATCCTGGGGACGCCTGCCCATCACAGCATTGACCATCACGGGACTGAGCTTCAAACCGCCCTGTCCGGCCGATGCGCCGCACCACCCGGGGCCCCACCCGGAAGCTTACGGGTTATGTATTGCACTAAAGCTCGAATTACGGCAATTGAGACTACATGTAGTCTACGAAGTTCAACAACGGTACAATTGCCGTGTTGAGGATGAGGTGTAAATCCAGCCAAAACAGCCCAATTCGCGCCTGGAATGGACAAAGGACCTAACCTCAGAGCAGTTAAAGAATGGGGTAGGGCGCCACCAAACCAAACGCGATGCTGCCAAGTATCTATAGGTACTTCCTGTGCCCTATACGGAGTATATTCATTCGGCACAGGGGAGGAAGTGTACGTGTGGAACACACCTGAAGTTCCGTCCACAGCCTAAAATGTTACCCACGAATAAAATATTTTGTATGGGTAAGCAGTTTCCGCACTCACCACCATTATCACGGCCATGCTATCCACGGGGACATTATTATTCTGCAAATGATTCCGCACCGCAATGCGACTATGCTGCTGAATGTCCACGGCAGCGGCCATGACGTAACAGAGAGAAAAAAAGACAAAGTAAACTTTGTAGCACAACTGGGTAGTAATTCAAGTTGACAACATGCTAAAATGTTGAAATGAATAAGGGTTAATAACACCCAATTCTCACCCTCCCTAACTAGCATATTATATTATATCGAAGAAGGTCTCTTTGGGTTTTAGCAGGGCGGGCCCATACCTCAAGGTCTCAGTGGCAGAGGATCACATCATCTTCCACCAGCTCTCTGCATGCGAAGCACCATCAAGTGTCTAACGTGTGCTCTAAGCAAAGCAATATAAAACGTGCGTAAAGCCAGATTTTGGCAGCAGCTGCATTTATGTTATGTCTAGGAAGGTGCGAAGATCAGACCTCACAACAACACTGTGTCGAGTTATCCTTGAAGGCTTCAGCACTCACTGTACAGACATAGTTTACCAAGCAAAGCTGATATCAGAGCAATAAGCAATAACATATTATTCTCATGTAAATCACAACGCTCTTCTAGGTTGAAAGCAAAAACAACAATTATGTGACGTGTGCAGAAGCAGCAAAAGGTAAAATGGCGTTTAAACATTTAATAAGCTCATGCTAACTTAACACAGTATATAGGTAAGCAGTAACTATATGACAAACCATTTGGACTTAAATCCGTGCAATGTATGCATGATGGAATACTAAGCACCAAAAATCATAAAGCAAAAGAAATGTATGGGCACAACAAGCGAATTGTAACAAGAAATAGTGTTAGACCTCTTTAACTGTGATGGAGAATATGCACTGTATCAAATGTAACCGTAACAAAAAACTCGATAGATGTTAAAAAAAAAAAAGTAAAGGTATGTGTGGCAAAGGTAGTTTCATTTTAATAATTGACAATGCGTGGATAAAGGCATACATGGTAAAGACATATGCTTGGTAAAGGCATGCATGGTCAAGGCATGCCCTGTAACATCTTACATCCCTCTGCATACCACAAGCCATGTGACTGACCTCAGTAATGCTTAATTCAAATTTTCAGAATTTAACTATTTCCAATTCTATTTTTTTACAACAATATCATTATTATTTATCTGATACTAATAACAAGCATTGGCAAAGTCAACAGGTCTGGCTTGTTTTAGGCATATATATGTAATTCTGTGATGTGTCTAGATGCAATAACTCTCACAGAGTGGCACTCAAGTATTAAACAGGTGGCATGCTATGTGAAGCTCAGGATTTCAGTGTACATGTCAAGCCACACCCTTAATTACATAGGCCACGCCTCTTGGAAAGGAATCATAGTCACCCTTCTTTGACCACGCCTCCACCTTTTACATCCCACGTAAAGCCCTGAGGCAAACTACTGCTCAGTGGTTCTTCCTATGGGAGGTTGCTTGATAACTGTAGTTAGCCCAGTAAAAAAAAAACATTTACATTTTAAAGATGGCAGGGTATGGATAGCTGTTCCTTGTTCCTCCTGTACTTCTATTCTGCCCTATAAAGTGCAGACTGTTCCTCATTCTTGACCGAAAATATCATTTTTTTCACTTTATATCTATTTGTGTCTGACTCACCCATCTTAAGACAAATATCCCTCAGTAGGGAGGGAGCCTCTGAAAGAAAGAAAAATGTATTTTTGCTGTAGCTTTGCTCATATACTCTGGACCTCTGGTAAGAGATTAATCGGCTAAATAAAACCACAAGGACATATTATTCAGTGCCTGCCGGGCAGCTCATCACACCTGGTTTGCGAAAGAGAACACAGCCCGCAGAAAGTTCAACCCCCTCGGTACATGAATTCAAAACACTCTTTCTGCCAGGGTTACCATTGTTGTGCAGGAAAGCCTTCCTATGTATCGCTCCTGCTGCTGGAACTGTTTCCTGTGTAGTCAAGTGCCAAGCTCAGCCTCGCTGTACCCATGGAAACATGCTCCGCAGCCCATGGTAACTACTTGCTGCCATCTGCCTGGCAATTGATACTGCATTTAGCAAGCACCAGAAACGGCAGGCCAGAAGCAGGGAGGGTTGGAGCTAAAGCAGCTCTGGGGCTCAGTTTGTACAGAACTGGGACCAGTCGCATCCTAGGAAACGAAAACTTCTGCAATCCGTGCCCTTCGTAGACTGATAATATGAAAGGGGAATGTGCTACTGGTTCACTTCACACAAAAAAATCGAGCAGTATTGTTTAGAGGTCTCTCTTTCCATAAGGGCTGCTAAACCATTTCGAACATTAGTATTGAACTAGATACTTGCATTACATGCATAGATGTGTATTCGGATTGGAAAGGGTTCCTACCCGAATTAACATCAATGCATATACATTTGATATCTTTTATACTTTAATTATTTTACTTCTAATTTATCCATATAATTCTGTAGGAATTGCACATTTGGCTCCACTGTTTAGGGACTAGAATTAAATAATGAACCCCAAATAGTAATGCAAAAATGGAATACAAGACTGGTGCTCATTTAAAAAAAAAATGTTTATAAGCCCATTCCAAGAGCTGTAATATCACACCTGGTAAATACCTAGCTATTCCATTCGGCCCTGTGTATTGGTTGTGGTATTAACTTCCAAATCCTAGTTATATTTTTCAGAAGGGGAATAACTTCTTAATAATACCCGTTCTGATCACGGATGAGGTTGTGCCATAGCCTAACCATGGATGGGGTGGCCGGTGGTGTCTTGTTGACGGCACAAGTCCTAAAAAAAAGAAGTGGGGGGACGTGGACGTCACGAAAGGTGGCTTGCACTCAGTTGCAGTTTATAGTTATCGAGCTCCCGGTAAAATAAGTGGGGGGACGCCGTCCACCCGCGTGGTTCCCCGACTCGAACCCTGCATGTCTATCCTCTCTCAGGGCCCATAGACTACCTGTAGTAGGGACGCTTCATAATACTTTCTTATGTTCAGGAGCCCTCTTTCCAGTGCTTAATTTGAGTCGGTGGTTTCCAATGTACAGCAACGACCCTTAATTGCCAACATCGGCCACATGGTGGCGTTGTGTGTGCAATATAAAAATGAGCACAACAAGAGTTGTTTATTGATGAAATAGACATTACAAATAATACCTGCCTCCCAAAGCCCTTGGGGGGCCTTGGACATTGGCAGTAGCGGCCTTGGTGCACGCTGGGGCGGCTTCCTGACAAGGGCCCAGGCACTTATTTACAAACTAAGCACTGCCTTTTGCTCTCTTGTGTGGTGATATTTGTATGGTACTTAGTGCTATTCAATGGGATCCATGCGCCCAAAGGAATGATCTAGCGAAGTTGTCTCATTTATTAAAAAAACAAACACACTTCCAGTATGGTGAATGACGTGTTATGTAACACATATAGAAATGTTGTTGTGCTTTCATTTTGTTTAGGGTTACTCTCCCTAACCACGCTAAGGGGAGTTTATTTTCCAGTGCGAGATGTCAATCCCCAGGTTTTTAAAAGAGTATTTCCATATTGCCTCAAATTAAGGCTTGATCCCTCAAATGCTCCAAGATCCTCCATTTATTTACAGTGTTCATATTCAACCTCGAGGAGAGTTGTCAGTTTCCCTCACAAGGTCCAGTTTCCCACAAAGAACAGTATTGACTTTTGCCAGTTTATCCTTAGTCCTGTGTATTTGCGACAGATATACTTTTGAGTCTTTCTAGGGTGTCCTAAGGGCCTGCTGTGTACAACATTATTTTGTCGGCAGATAATTATATTCTTTCTTTCCAGTACCGGCCCTCCTTCCATCCCTACCCCGATACATTCCGCCAAGAGCTCTATTGTCACCACGAACAGCATAATTCAAAGGAGTCATCCCCATATCTTTTCCCTGCCTGTTGAAAGGTAATGTACTACAAGTGGTCCTGTCGGGAGAAATGCTTTTTAAAATATGGCCATAAAGGGTCCAATAATGATCCCTATCAGGCTGTGCACGGAAGCAACTATTAGTGATTCCTTACTTGCATCCACACATCGAAATTCTTAATTTCCACAAACCCCTACAGTGAAGAATAATTCATCAATAACATGTATTATTCTGGCTGTCAATAACAAACAGATTACATATAATACAATCAATTAAACTAACATAATGTGGAAAATCAAGAGTTTACAGTATTCACATACACAGACATGAAAGCATAAAGGCCACACATAGTCAAATTGGCACACTTGTGAAGCTCAAGGTATCCTTGTATTGTTTCCTTTATATATTTGAAGGATAGCTGACACAGGACACTGGATAATTACGACAACGTTTCGACTCTCTGATAACGTGTTGGTGGTTATACATCTTAGCAGGTCTTCCTCAGGACTAAAAAAACAAAGGGGCAGCCTCCAAAAGGAGAATCCAGGATCACAAAATCAATGTCCTGCGAAATATCATGAACGTATATTCCATGTCATCATGGTCCCCAGCCGGGGTACACAAGGTATGTAAAGTGGGTAAGTATTAGCCAATCATCCTTTTCTTTATGTACACAAAACACTTTCAAATGAATTCTTGGTAATTATGTAAGGAAATTGATACAGATCAGCATGTAAAAGCTTGCCAAACGTCCTCCTCATGTGGCAAACAACACCAAGACTATGCTTTGGTTGGCCTTCATTCATAGGTGAGGTTGCTATATAGGCATCTTGAATTCAGTTTAGTGGATCTCTGTAAGGATCCACAACTGTTTCCGCAGGAGTGCCAGGAACCGAAGACAGGCCCAACCCCTCCCTCTCACACCACCGCGTCTATCAGACCATAGCACGCAATGGTGATAAAGAGGGAAAGGAGGGAACAAAACAAGGGAAGGAAGGGAATAGACACCGTGGACAGGAAGCTACAGCAGGTTGGACACAGGCACTAAGGATGATCTTGAATTCTTCTATGGTTCTCATCCACCACACGTACCCCCAGGTGACTGCAATAACTGAATCTCATCACTAGCTATCGTGGATGACCCTAGTGTGAGGTGGAGGGGCAGGGAAGGAGTTCAATATCTTAAGGAGGCGTTGGTTTGCTGGTAAAGTCAGCTTTTCAATGACTCCGAGGCTGTGACCCCTGCCAGTTCTGAAACACCTACTGGAAGGCCGATGGAGCCGCAAAAACAAGAGTGGATAATAATGGCAAGGAGGGAGAAAAGAAAAAGGAATCACAGGCGGACCACTATTCCCACAATGCCCCTGGAGAGTCTCCTTGCCCGTCCTGCCCTAGTCCAGCCGGCCGACGGAAACTAAGTCCGGCCGACGGGCGGAACCGGGAGTGACAAGCTGGACACCCCCCCTGGTAGCAAAGGAGAGGTTTAGCCGGTACTGTGGGGGAAAGAAGAGACAAGGAGACGCTTTGTCCGCTTGGCAGGATAGTAGGCGGGAGCGTCGGCCAGGAGTATCCATGGTGCGAGGGTGGCGCGTGGATACTAGCAAAACAACTGAGAAATTACCAAGGAGCTCAGTTCTGGAGAATCCGGTATCTTCTACGGAGAGAAAAGAACAGGTAAGGAGAGTTTACAAATTGTCCGATCGGGTGACGGGCTTGGGCAGAAGTGATGCGACGCAAAGGGCACAAACACTAGAGCGCGAAGCGTCGCTCCCTGGGGAAGTCAGGTTTTTGACGACTGCCTGGCTTCCTCGCTCATGCGCAGAGCGGAGCGGCCATCTTTAGTGGTGCACGCAAACTGGCAGGCGTGACAATCTCTGTGGCATGAGCCTGAATTAGTATTTTTTTGTAGTAGTCCTCATACTGCCAAAACTCAAGATGGGATACCTCCAATCCCTCCATGCCTACATTTACCAGCCCTTGAGAGAGGCAAGTGGAGAGAGATAGAGCTTTCCCTCCAAGATAACACCGTTACCTTCTCCCACTCCTGTTCACTTTTCTAGAGGCCCCTGTTGATGTTACTTATGAGGCCAGGTCCGACGGTGCAATGGCTTAATCATTGGACCCTGTTTCCTTCTCCATCCAAATTAACAAATCAGCCCAAGTCTTTACTTTATTTTTTTGGTCGCAGGCCATATCTGACTCACTGATACGAATGATGTTCTTCAAACATTCAGTAAAAGACGGGGGGTGTTCTGATTTCCAGACCCCACAAATGTCTCTCCTTGTGAGAATGATCACGTAGAATATAAAGTTAAACAAAGGTGTATTCATATAATAGTCATTTGGTAAACCAAAGAAAATCAAGCTAGTACTTACTTCCATTGGTCTTTCCAATACAGCTTCCAAGAATTCACACACCTCCATCCAATAAGACTTAATTCCGGGACATTCCATGAATGTATGAATATCATCTGCATCTGGGTATTTACACCTTGGCCAGCTATATACATTTCCTGTCACCTTGGACAGCTTTTTTGGAGACCAATATACTCTATGGGTAGTATACAGGTGGTTCCTCCTCAATGCAGCTGGTTTAACTATAGCCTGTACCATAACAAAGGAACCAGACCATACTTTATAAACATCCATTTCACTCTCGCCATATTCTTCTCCCCATAGCCTTAAAACTTCAGACTCTCCCTCATCCTCCACATTCAGTAAAGCCCAGTACCAGTACGAGACTTCCTTTTTCCACAAACCGGTTCTAGTTACTTGATCCGCTTTTGAGTTTGCCTCCTCCTCCTGCCAACTCTGCATCGCCCACCAAGATGAGATCTGGTAAAACTTAAACCTTGTTAGAGATCCTTGGGTTAACCCACTAAGTGCCTCCCAGCTCATAAGCTTGCAGCCTTCTTGTAGGTTGCCCCAACATTTTATACCCCCTGTTTTAAGTGGCTGACTCAGTCGATCTTGTAGGCATTCCGGAGTGCCTGGGGAGTCCCAAACTGGAGCCTGTGCTGCATAATAAGGGATATTCATTTTCTTCTTTACAAACATCGATGTTTTTAAAGCCGCCCCCAGAATCTTTAGCCTGACTTTTTTGTAAAATTTCAGATCTCCATACTTATATAGAAAGAAATCCTGCCCTTGTACCACATCCTTTAACATGGCCTAGAACAGAAGACCTAGCGATGAGGAATCAGTTTTATTCGCCAACATCCAAACATTTTTAAAGTGGAAAGAATAATAATATGCTAATAAGTCCTGTAAATAGTAATGGGATTGAATTATATAAAAAAGTGATTTTCTGCAAAATTATCATTTTCACAAAGTTGACCCTCCAATAGATATTTAAAGGGAGGTTGGCCCATCGAGTAAGTACACTGGTAACCTCTTTAAAGATCCTTCTCCAATTCACTTTTGGGATATCCCCCAAATTCTGCGCTAACTGGACCCCTAAATACCTCATTTGGCTCTACGCCTGTTAGACCTGTCTTCCTTTGGGTAGTCCCTCCTAATTAATTATTTATTTTATCCCCTTTTTGCCCCTCAAACCTTTCTTTATCTTTTCATGTTCACTGACTTTTTGAGGTGTTGACAGGGGTTAGGTGCTCTTTGCCCTCATAGTCTTTAGAGGCCCTGGCGCCTTTCTGACTGGATTTACATGACACACAAAATGGTGGCTATTAACTGCCACAACTGCCAACACTGGGACTGGGCCCATAGGGCACAATAGGAACCTTCTAGAACCTTCCGGTTTCTTCTGGACCTTATGAGGTCAGCCTATATAAAGGCTGGTGAGAGGCCGGCCATTTTGTAATGACCATAGAACCTGAGGAGTGAGGCTGTGGCCCGGGGAGGGTGGCGCACAAGTAGTGGTTAGTTTCCTTTAAGGCTGACAACCTTCTCTTGGGGACGTCCCCCCCTGAGCCCCTTTAACTGAGCCCTGGTATGGTACATGACCCCTGAGGGAAGTGGCCCTTTAAGTTCCTGCTGGCCCCCCTCGGTTCCTCCTGATCATTCCCCCCCTTTTTCAAGGCTTCTAAAAGACTGACTTACCAGCCTCGTGGGCAGCGAAGCGCGAATCCACGAAGGGCACTGGGGAGGCATAATGGTGAAGGAGGCACTGGGACCCTGCGTGGGTCTGGGGAGGTGCATCACCCTCCAGAGTGGTGTGGAGAATAGCTCCGACTGAAGCGGGAGACACCGCTCCCTCGCGCATGCCCAGAGGCGCGGTAATCGTGAGGAGTGTGGAGGCGGTGCCGAGTGGAGACACTGCTCCTTCGCGCCTGGTTCTCAGCGCGGCCGCCTAGGAAGTGAGGTAGGCGGCGCTGGAGTATACGCAAGAGACGGCGCCCGGCGGAGACATTGCTCCTTTGCACATGTGCGGTAACGCGGCTGCCCAAGGAGTGTGGTAGGCGGCGCCGGAGGCAGCGGTTGAGGCGGCGCCCAGCGGGGACACTGCCCCATCGCGCCTGTGTGTAAGCGTGACCACTCGTGAGGAGAGAGTGGAGGCAAATGGTGTCACCGAGTCTCCGGTGACAGCAGGAAATCCTCCCGTGTTGCAGGGTTGCTGGGCAAGTGACCCAGCCCATGTGGGAGGCACCAATCCCGAAGGAAGCTCCGGCTGCAGTGGCAATGACATCCAGCCCAAGTAAGGTGGAAAAGGGGGCTGACATTTGACTGGGGAACACCCGTGTGCCACAGAGGAGGGGTGGTTCTTTTTAGCCTGCCAGTACTTGGGTAATTGAGAGGCACGAGGAGAGGAGACTGTGACTGAGGGCTAAGTGAACCAACAAAGAGAGGAAACAGTGAGACTAAAGGGGGCAACTGCCCAGTAAAGTTTACTTGAACCCCTGTGAGGCTGACAAGAGTGGGGATTGTATTATAGTCCTGCATTCTCTTTCAGAGGCGGGAGGGGGGAGAGAAGCTCTGGGCCTGCTTGTTTAAGTGCATTAGGCTGTGATACATAAGCTGTGTTAAGCACTGTTCCTGACCTAGGAAATCCTGGAATATTCACCTGCTCGAGGGGAGAGAGTGTCACCCTTTGGGTGCCAAGGTGCCAACCTAAGTGTATGATACCTAAATGTTTGCAGAGTGTAAAGTAAAGAGGGTAACCAATCAACTGCAGAGAATGTCTAATGTAAAGTCAAAAGTACAGTAATAAGTTAGATAAGGAGGAGAGAAAAAGTTTACAAGATTAAGAAGTGTATTCCCTAATTTGCATTGTAAATGTGATACTGAAACAGCAAATGAGCCCAAGAAATAAGTAACTGACAACAAGAGAAAATATAAAGCTTTTTCTACTTTTATAAAAAATAAGGTGTAGTGTCATTTTTGGGATGGATGTGCACTGAGTTACTGAATGGGTGGAACGCAAACTTCACACAAATGCCCTGAGATGAGCCTTACTGCTTAGTGTCAAGCTACCCTAGGTGACTTGGTGACCCCAGGTTCAACATTATTGGTGTCTAGCAGTGGGATCGAGACTGTGTTTGCGTCCACTCTTTTAGTAACTAAGTGTAATCCATAGACCTACACCTGGAGTTTTCTCCTGGTGGACTCCCCAATTATATCTTTTTGTTTTTCTAAATTTACTCCTGGTGGTGGGTGGAGGTAGCTTCCAGTTTTCCTTTAAAACCAATTCCTTCCAAGAGGCTGTCCCGGACTCTCATTGGCAAGATGGAATTTGCTTTGGAAGAGTTAGAGACCTATACTATGGCTCAGCTCCAAGAGTTTTGTCAAAACATGGGAGTGTTCTTCAAGCGTGGTGCTAAGAAGGGGGAGCTTCAAACCAGCTTGAGGGCATGGGTGGCAGCTCACCCAGATGGGAAGAAGGAGGAGGATGAGACAGACAGGGATACTGTCATCGGCGTAGATGGGTTGTACCAATCTGAGGGGGGAAACTTGTTAACAGGTCCCAGAACACTCTCAAGAGAGGGCAGCAGTGTCTCCGCGAGAAGCTTGACTGAAGCCGAACTAGCAGATAGGAGGGAGGAGAGACAGTTAAGATGGGAGTTAGCGAAATTGGAGAAGGCAAGAGAGGAGAGTAGGTTGGCTCACGAGTTGAGCCTCAGAGAATTAGACTTTAAGGCCCTGCAAGTAGGGACTTCCAATTCTCAGAATGGTGGCAGCGAACCAAGGGAGTTGACCAGGGAACCCAGACCCTATTTACCAAAGGACATAGTTGCCAGCTACAGCCCAGGGGATGACATCGCCAAGTGGCTGGCTGCCTATGAGGTCTCCCTAAGAGCCCATGGGATCCAGGAGAAACACTGGGGGGGTGGGTTATACAAGTACATGCCACCTACTGGACGGGACACCTTGTTAGCCCTGAAACAGGAGGAGCAGACCCACTACCCCACCATGAAGGTAGCGTTAATTAAAAAGTTTGGGCTAACCCCGGAGAAGTATCGCCAAAAGTTCAGGGGGAGCCACAAATTAAGCACCCAAAACTGGATGGATTTACTGGACTAGGCTAGGAAGGCACTAGAGGGCTGGATACAAGGCAGCGAGGTGAAGGACTATGAGGGGTTATATGACCTTTTCCTCAAAGAGCACCTACTCGAGAAATGTTTTCCTGAGCTGCGTCAACACCTGGTGGACAGCAAGCTGACCAACCCCCGGAAGCTTGCAGAGGAGGCGGACATCTGGGCAAGTACCCGGGTGTCGTCGAAGGGGACTGGAGGGGATTCCCAAAGGGCTGGACAGGGCGCCCCCCAGAAGAAGGAGGGGGGAGATAAAAAGCGGGAGTTCTCAAAAGGTCCCCAAAATAGTTTCCAGGGAAAGGTAACAGGATTCCCCCCTAAGGTTAACCCACCCCGGAACCCTCATCCTGGCCAAAGCCAGCAGCCAAGGGTTGTCCACTGCTTTGAGTGTGGTGGTGTTGGACATTATAAGGGAGATGCCAAGTGCCCAAAGAGACCACCCCCTCCCACTGGAGGAAAAGCCCCAGGAGTAGCTAGTGTAGTGCTCGGGGAGGAGTTGCCCTTAGATAAGGGGGGTGAGTGGGCGGGTGTCACCTTAGTGTCCCTGGGAGATCGGGAGATGGTTCCTAAGATCCAGGGGCCCTCAAATACTCTAAAGTATGGGCAATGGGTCACCATCAATGGCCAGAGAGGGGAGGCTCTGAGAGACACAGGAGCCAGTATGACTATGGTAAGGAGTCAACTGGTGTCGTCGGGGCACCCATTTAGCACGGAGCCATTATGTTCTGTTCCGGGAGGTATGCAGGACCCAAAGAGCACCCCCATGTGAGTATGCTGTTTCAATTTGGGGGTGTCAGATCAGAGTGTCCGCTGTCTGAGGGGTCACTATCGGTGGTGTAATTGAGCCATCTCCTAAAGTGTTCATATCTCTGCCCTCCTCTTCCTAAGTGAAGAGGTGCGGACCTCTCTCGCCATCCGAGCTGTCCCCCGGGGGCCCCATCTCTGCGACTGCTTGTAGCACCCTCCGGCGTCCTGCGATGATTTGCGTAAGGTCAGGAGAGTTTTTATTGGAGGAGTCTGAACGTGAGCTGAGCTGAGTAAGCATGACTTATTTCTGTTGTCGGCGTTGGCGGCCCGATGATCTAGAAGTCTGCACCTTCCTGGGATTGTTCACGCTTGAGAGATGCTGTTCAATCCAGTTGCTAGCTTCCGCAGGGTCTGAGAAAAAATGTGTGCTCCCGTCATGCATGATCTTGAGGTGAGCCGGAAACAGAAGTGCGTATTGGTCATTCTTCTGGCGCAGAGTGCGTTTGACCGCCAAGAAGGTGGATCTCTGCTGCTGGACAGCCAGTGAGTAGTCTGGGAATAGCATAACCTGCTTGTCCTCCACTCGGATTACTCCTTGACGCCTTGCTGCTCGAAGGATGGCATCTCTATCTTGATAATGGAGCAGTTTTAGGAGGAATGGTCGGGGTGGCGACCCTGGAGGTGGCCTACAGGCCAGCACCCGGTGTGCTCTTTCTATAGAGAAAAATTGAGTCAAGTCTCTAGCCGGTGTGAACTTCGTGATACAAGTTGCTTTGTAGCTGGGAGGGTCGGTCCCTTCCGCTCCTTCCAGAAGATTCATAATGCGGATATTGCTTCTCCAGGATCGTCCCTCCGAATCATCCGTTCTGTTCTCCAGGATCTTCACCAGTGCCTGCAGGTCTTTCAGGGTGTCTTGTTGTTGTTGCATTTGTGGTTCCATAGTGTGTAGCGCTTGTTCACCTTGTTTAACTTTGTCTGCCAGCTTCCTGTGGTCGTCACGGAGCAGATTGAGGTATGTGGCTAGCTCCCCAAACTTTTGCCGCTAAGACTTTATCCAGCTTGCTTGACCTTGACTCCTGGCCCTTTGGCTCTCCTCCTAGTTGCGTGTTGGTAGGCGTCAGGGATATTGATCTCGGGGGTCCAGGAGTCTGTGTAGAGCCCGTTACACGTTATTGCCCCATGATAGTCAAGTCTCGTGCCGGCAGCCACCGGAGGGCTCCCCCGTCGTACTCCACTACCTGCGGCCTGAATGCTCGCGGCTCGACAAGGTCCCCGTGGTATCCAGAGGGGTCTTCCGCCCTTAGTTCAATTGTGTTTCCCTGTTGTCGCACAGGGTCTCACAGGAGACTTCCTCGTGTCTCCCGGACTGCGTTTTAGTCGGGCCGATAGGGAGTATCACCTTAACAGGGGAAGGTGCGGGATATCCACTCACGCCTCCGGTTCTACGTCTACTGTAGTTGGTGGGAGCCCACAGGCGAACGGGGCACTCAGCCTCGCCACCCCTGTCTTCCGGTCTCTCTCCTGCGGTCTCCACTCTCCTCAGCAGGATGCAGGGGCTCCCAGGACATGAGGCCCATCGCTCTCCGCACAGGCTCCTCTAGAAGTGGGGGACTGCTGCCCAGTATGATGTACCCCGGCCTCAGCAGTGATCTCTCTCGCAATCCCTCCATCCTCCACACCGCGCCCACTCCCTACCTGGGCTCAATGGGGACGTGGGCTTTTGCCAGTGAAGCAGTCTGCCTGCAGCTCCGGTGATTCCATTAGGCCGTCACTATTCCGGCCGCTAGTGTGCGCACAAGTGCCGTCTCGTTCCACCTGTCAAATTGGGAGGCCATAGCCGCAGAGTGGAAAAGTTGATGGTTATGGCTATGGTTTTCTCGCCTGGCCCCTGCATGGATCCAACCACCATGACTGCACACCTACCGCACCTCCCCCTGCGCGCCTCGAGACCGGGCGCCGTGCCGGGGGAGGGTGTATATCCACGCGGTGTATCTCTGTGCTGGCTCGCTGTTCCTGATGGCCGGGTCCCCCCGTGTGAAGCTCGCGGCATCAAGGAGCCCGCATCACCGCCCTTAACTGACTGTCATGCCCCGAGATCCCCGTGGTGCTGTTCCTTTAAGAAAAGACTCTATAAATGCATGCAGAGCCCTTGGAGCAACGCTTTATGTTATGGCGTCAAACTCCGTCATTTCAGTTCCGTCGTGTTCCCGTTTTGCCTGACTTCCTGCTGGTCCTTCCGAGACCGGGTTTTTCCTTCGTCCTAAGTTTCTGAAGTTTTCTGACTCTCTTTGCTGTTCCGTGGCTTACGCCTATTTTACGGAACCTTGTTTGCTTTCCCCTGCTCCGCCAGACGGCTGGGTTTGCTCTCCGCCGTCCGGCCGGGCAGCTGTTCCCGCGACCTCCATTGGTCACCTGCTCCGCCCGACGGCCGGGCTTGTGCTCCGCCGTCCGGCCGGGCATTAGTCCCAGCAATTCCCCATTGCTCACCTGCTCCGCCCGACGGCCGGGCTTTGCTCCGCCGTCCGGCCGGGCATCAATCCCTGCTGTTAGCCCTGACACTTACCTGCTTCCTCTGACGGCCGGGCTTGTTCTCCGCCGTTCAGCAGGGCACTCTTTTAGGTATTTAGGTTTGTTACCTTTCTCCCCCACCCGGCGGCCGGGCCTGGTCTCCGCCATCCGGTGGGTTCCCTTCCATATTTTGCACGTTACTTACCGTTTGGCTGTATCCCGATCTATTCCCTTCACTTCCTGTATTCCTGGTCATCTACATATTGTGTGTTTGGGGTTTTCTTGCGTGGACTCGTGTGAGGCGCAGATTTTCCTCTTCACTACACAGAATCACGGTAGCAGCGCTATGCGCTACACTTATGTTTTCTTTGTCTTGTGCCTTGATTAATTTTACATTGTGTTTGAATAGACATTGTCTTATATCATTGACTTTCAGATAAACAGAGTTGATATTATCAGTCCTGTCCAGTCCAAGGCATTATAGACGCTGGTTTAGGAGCCTTCTACAGGTTACTATGTAAGAGCTCTACAAATCAGACATATACAAGCTCTCAGCTATATTGAATGGTTACTATTGTTTCTTGTTCTTCATATACTAGCTAGAGCTGAACCTTTTCAGGGATTACAGATCTACTCTACAACGTAGCTTACGACTTGTATGGTATGTAACTATTATGTACAACAAATAGTGACGTTGTTGTGTGTATGTTAACTGAGGTTAGAAAGTCTGTGTTTTCTTTCAGCCCTCACATCCAACAGAAGTACTTGCAGTGTTTCTACCACTTACACACAGAAGATTACAGCCACAGTCTTTGTCTTCCCCGCCATTCCTTGTTTTGTCTCCCTGTTTTCCCCTGGCGAGCCTCTCGGTACTCTAGTGTTTGATAGAGTCGGAAGGCTGTAGGGGAAGGCTGTGGATTGTCTTCGGATTCCTGACGCTCCTGCGGAACCTGCCTGGAAACGATTACAGAACGTAAAGCCCACGTGGTTTGTTCTGCCCGAGCGTCATGGATCTCGAATCGGTATCCCTATCGGACGTAGCTAGCATGCTAGGGAATGTGCAGGTCGAGACCCAAACCTTAATATCTAGGGTGGACGTGTTACAGAGACAACAGACTGCTGGAGCTACGGGGGGAGGCACATCAGTAGTTCAGGTAACCACACCTCCTTCCCTACCTTTAGCACCCCCTGAAAGGTATGCAGGAGACGCAGCACGATGTGCCGCTTTTCTTAGCCAGTGTCAACTGCATTTTTCTTGTAAGGCTGCATGTTTTCCATCTGAGCAAGCGAAGGTAGCTTTTGTGATATCCTACCTCAGTGGGGCGGCTGCAGATTGGGCCATACCGTTAGTTGACCGAGATGATCCACTGCTGCATATTTACCCCGCATTCAGGAGGGAGTTCCGTAAACTCTTCGATAGGCATGTCTATACTCATTCGTCAGATACGGAATTATTGAATCTGAAGCAGGGTAATCAAGATCTTGTCGCCTACATAACATCCTTTCGAAGACTTGTAGTCGAATCCCATTGGCCAGAGGAAAAACGTAGCACTATGTTTTACAGGGGCTTAAGAGACGATCTAAAGGACGCTCTCTCTCAAATCGTTGATTTACCGACAGCCTGTACTGATCTCATTGATTTAGTGGTAAAGATAGATCATCGTCTTCAAGAACGAAGGAGAGAGAGAGGTAAACATGAAACAAGATATCTGCCTTTAAGAGAGAAGAAAAGCAGTGTAGATAAGCCAAGCGATGAGACTGAGCCCATGCAGATAGGCATAGTAAGAGGTGTGGCGCCGCGGCCAGGGCGACTGACGCTGGAATCTGGGGACCACGGTTCGATCCCCGGCTCCGGCGGCAGGTTAGCCCAGCACCATGTGACTCTGGGCAATAGCTCGCTTAATCTTCCCGATGGCCCCCAGCGCCGAGAGACCCTTACGGGTGATTGTGCGCTTTACAAATGTGGACTTTACTTTAGTAAGGGGGCCCCTCACACAAGAAGAAAGACAGAGAAGACGAACTCTTAGACTTTGTCTGTATTGTGGGAAGGCAGGTCACTTCTTAAAGGATTGCCCAGTGAAGCCCGCACAGTCCAAGTATTCGGGAAACTAGGAAGCCTGGAATCCTGTGAGACAAGGATTCCAGGTAGGTCAGGACTAACAGTCTCTTCCTCTGATTACCATAGTACCCCAACAAATCATCTGTATGTGTCGGCCTTTCTGTCCTATGGAGTGCATGGCTTACATGTATTGGTAATGGTTGATTCAGGCGCATCAGGGAACTACATGGATCGGGAGTGGGCCAAGGAAAACTTGATACCTTATACACCAAAAGAGATAGCCAGTCATGTTACCACCATAGATGGCAGCCCGCTTGTTTCAGGCCCAGTAACACACCATACCTCTGTATTACACATGACCATAGAACCTGTACATCAAGAAGACATAAGGTTTGATCTCATTCATTCCCCTCAATTCCCGGTGCTCTTGGGTATTCCTTGGCTTAGAGCACAAAACCCCGATATCAATTGGGAAACCTCTACTATAACGTTTCCGCTGGAACCAGGGGCACCAGTAGTAGGAGCTTCCGCTAACAAGGTACCCAAGTGTAGTAGTACCGATGAGAAGGAGTCTGAACTACCAACCTGTTATCAAGATCTACACTCAGTCTTTGATGCAAAAGAAGCCGAGATCCTCCCTCCACACAGGGTCTATGACTGCCGCATTGACCTGGAGTCAGGGGCAAGAATTCCATGTAGTAGAGTGTACGCTCTCACTGAAAGAGAGAATGCCTATTTACGTGATTATTTGGACGACATGCTTGCAAAAGGTTTTATCAGGCCTTCCCGTTCCCCAGCCTCCTCTTCTCTATTTTTTTATCCCTAAGAGAGAAGGGGGTCTTCGTTGTTGTATTGACTATAGGAAGTTAAATGACATCACCATCAAGAATAGATATCCCCTACCTCTGATCGCCTCTCTCCTTGACCGAATCCGCAACGCCAACTTTTTCACTAAGCTGGACTTGCGTGGCGCATACCATCTTGTGAGAGTCAAGGAGGGAGATGAATGGAAGACCGCTTTCTGTACCAAATTCGGTCTGTTCAAGTATCTCGTGATGCCCTTTGGGCTTTGTAATGCTCCTGCAGCATTTCAGTGTTTTTATAAACGAAGTCCTGAAGGATATGCTAGACCTATATGTCATTGCGTATATTTACGATCTTCTGATTTTCTCCCCCTCTATGGAGGAACATGTGCAGCATGTACGTAAAGTGTTGGAACGGTTACTGGATAATCGTTTATATTGCAAGCTAGAAAAGTGTACCTTTGACATGCAGGAAGTCCCCTTTTTAGGATATATCATTTCTCCTTGGGGTCTTCGCATGGATGCCACCAAGGTGGAAGCGGTCTTGGCATGGCCAGCACCTCGTACTGTGAAGGAGATCCAAAGTTTTTGGGGATTGGCCAACTTTTATAGGAGGTTCATACAAGGATTTTCCACTCTGGTGGCGCCTATCACTGCTCTGTTGAGGAAAGGCGTTCCTTTTGTGTGGTCCCCTGAAGCAGTCAACTCATTTAGTCTTCTGAAGAAGGCCTTCACCAGCGCTCCTGTTTTACGACATCCAGATCCAGCCTTCCCTTTTTGTGGTGGAGGTGGACGCCTCACAAGTGGCAGTAGGAGGAGTACTGTCCCAAGTAGATTCAGAGTCAGGCGAGTGTCATCCTGTAGCTTACTTCTCACATAAGTTCACCCCTGCTGAATACAACTACGCAGTGGGAGATAAAGAACTTCTGGCCATTAAGAAAGCATTCGAAGAATGGAGGCAGTATCTACTGGGTGCCAAGTATCCTGTGGTGGTGTATACGGACCACCGCAACTTACAATATATTAAATCCGCCAAGGCCCTTTCTATGAGACAATTGCGATGGTCACAATTCTTCAGCGAATATGATTTCACCGTCCAATATAGACCCGGGAGAAGAAACGGCAAGGCTGATGCGCTGTTGAGGCTAGGGTTTGAATCCCCTACAGATGTAGTAGAACAACCATACATCATCCCCAGAACCAGTATTATAGGAGGGATGTCAAACGAAGATGAATTTGTAGCTCAAGTGCAGAACAGCCAAGCCGCAGTAGACATGACGACCTTGTGGGTACCCAAGAAGTGTCCTCAAGAGGGGGATTAGCCTGGGTACAGGGGGGAGTGGTTCTACCCACTAGAGAGTTACAGGAATGGGTCATGACATGGTACCATTCACATCCTGTGGCAGGCCATCCAGGAATCAAAAAGACCACCAGGGCTTTGAGGGAACGGTTTTGGTGGCCTGGTATGATCAAAGACATAGAGACCTTTGTTAAGACATGTCATGTTTGTGCTCAAACCAAGGTATCTCACCTAAATCCAGTGGGCCTACTCATGCCGTTAGGTTATCCTCCGAGCCCTTGGCATACGGTGTCTCTCGATTTCATAGTGGAGCTGCAACTTACTAAGAAGAAGAACAACACATTGTTAGTAGTGGTAGATTTGTTCACGAAGATGGCCCATTTCGTACCTTTACAAGGGTTACCCACAGCAGGAGACCTAGCCTCCATATTCATGCAACAAATAACCAGATTGCATGGGGTCCCTTCCGTACTAGTTTCTGACAGAGGAGCCCAATTCGTATCTCGGTTCTGGAAGAGTTTATGTTCTTTGCTCCAGATCGAGGTCCGACTGTCCTCGAGTCACCATCCACAGACGGACGGACAGACGGAAAGGGTTAATCAATGCTTCGAACAATACATACGAAATCAAGTCTTGCACTCTCTGAGGGATTGGGATGATTTGGTATGGCTAGCCGAGATATCTTACAACAATAGTCCACACTCCTCTATCAACACGACCCCTTTCTTTTGTTCTTATGGGTATCACCCCAAGTTGTTACCTTCAGGTGTTCCTACCGATAGTTCGACTCCAGCTGCCACGGACAGAGTAGAGAAATTGCAACAAGTCCAAAAGACTGCATTAGACTGTCTCGAGATGGCAAAGGTGAGATACACTGAAGGGGCAAACTTACACAGGAGGCTAGAACCCATTTACACGCCAGGGGATAAAGTTTGGCTCTCCACAAAACATATAGCTTTAGGGGGTCCACGCAAGTTCAACCCCAAATACATCGGCCCATATACGGTGGTGAAGATGATAAACCCGGTGGCCATGAAACTGGAACTTCCCCCATCTTTCAGAATACACCCAGTGTTCCATGTTTCGTTGCTGAAACCGGTTGAACCGGGTACTAAACTGCCCCTAAGACCCGCTCCTGTGACCCTCCAGGATTCTGAAGAATATGAGGTGGAGGCGATAATCGATTCCCGTAGAGTAGGAAAGAACCTTCAGTACCTGGTCCACTGGAAAGGTTATGGTATAGAAGAGCGTACATGGGAACCAGAGTCGAATATCCATGCACCTGATACGTATGTTTCACCTCAAACATCCTGACAAACCCAAACCAGGAGGAGGAAATTGTGGGGGGAGTGTGCTGTCATGCCCCGAGATCCCCGAGGTGCTGTTCCTTTAAGAAAAGACTCTATAAATGCATGCAGAGCCCTTGGAGCAGCGCTTTACGTTCTGGCGTCAAGCTCCGTCATTTCAGTTCCGTTGTGTTCCCGTTTTGCCTGACTTCCTGCTGGTCCTTCCGAGACCGGGTTTTTCCTTCGTCCTAAGTTTCTGAAGTTTTCTGACTCTCTTTGCTGTTCCGTGGCTTACGCCTATTTTACGGAACTTTGTTTGCTTTCCCCTGCTCCGCCAGACGGCTGGGTTTGCTCTCCGCCGTCCGGCCGGGCAGCTGTTCCCGCGACCTCCATTGGTCACCTGCTCCGCCGTCCGGCCGGGCATTAGTCCCAGCAATTCCCCATTGCTCACCTGCTCCGCCCGACGGCCGGGCTTTGCTCCGCCGTCCGGCCGGGCATCAATCCCTGCTGTTAGCCTTGACACTTACCTGCTTCCTCTGACGGCCGGGCTTGTTCTCCGCCGTTCAGCAGGGCACTCTTTTAGGTATTTAGGTTTGTTACCTTTCTCCCCCACCCGGCGGCCGGGCCTGGTCTCCGCCATCCGGTGGGTTCCCTTCCATATTTTGCCCGTTACTTTCCGTTTGGCTGTATCCCGATCTATTCCCTTCACTTCCTGTATTCCTGGTCATCTACATATTGTGTGTTTGGGGTTTTCTTGCGTGGACTCGTGTGAGGCGCAGATTTTCCTCTTCACTACACAGAATCACGGTAACAGCGCTATGCGCTACACTTATGTTTTCTTTGTCTTGTGCCTTGATTAATTTTACATTGTGTTTGAATAGACATTGTCTTGTATCATTGACTTTCAGATAAACAGAGTTGATATTATCAGAGTCCTGTCCAGTCCAAGGCATTATAGACGCTGGTTTAGGAGCCTTCTACAGGTTACTATGTAAGAGCTCTACAAATCAGACATATACAAGCTCTCAGCTATATTGAATGGTTACTATTGTTTCTTGTTCTTCATATACTAGCTAGAGCTGAACCTTTTCAGGGATTACAGATCTACTCTACAACGTAGCTTACGACTTGTATGGTATGTAACTATTATGTACAACAAATAGTGACGTTGTTGTGTGTATGTTAACTGAGGTTAGAAAGTCTGTGTTTTCTTTCAGCCCTCACATCCAACAGAAGTCCTTGCAGTGTTTCTACCACTTACACACAGAAGATTACAGCCACAGTCTTTGTCTTCCCCGCCTTTAATTGTTTTGTCTCCCTGTTTTCCCCTGGCGAGCCTCTCGGTACTCTAGTGTTTGATAGAGTCGGAAGGCCGTAGGGGAAGGCTGTGGATTGTATTCAGATTCCTGACGCTCCTGCTGAACCTGCCTGGAAACCATTACACTGACGTCCTTTGCTCTCTCTCTACCCTGGAGCCACCGGATGCTCAGCTGGACGCTCCTCCAAGGCCCAACAGCCACACTAGGTAGGTTTCCCCCAGCAGTCTCTCCTCTATTTCAGGAGGGCTCAGGTCAGCCGGCCGCCGCCATTTTGTAGTCGCTGCCGCGACCCCCTCGGAGATACCAGCGCCACCACGATCCATTCCGCGCCCGCCTCCGGGCCGCCACCTGGTCCCAAGCCGGGAACTCCACAGGGCCCAGGCGGTCTTACTCCGTAGGCTCCCTCATCGGCTCCGGCGCGATCGCGAGAACGCTCAGAGCCCGCCTGGCGCCGCCATTTTGCTATCGCGCCCGTGACCCCGACGGAGCTCCCGGCACCGTCACACGGACCTCTGTAGCTGCGTCTTCGGGTTTGTTAGATGCTTCCCGCTGTCATCTTGGGCACGACAGCTGTTTCTAGCTCGTAGCGTTGTTGTTAGGGCATTTTAACTTGCTATTTCGTGGTCCGCAGAGATGAGCGTTAAAGAAGTGCTGCCGCCATCTTGGACCTGCCCCTCTGAATTAACACTGCATCCCTTACCCCTTCACTTGACTGTGAGTAACCCAGAAAGCATGGATACCATGAAAGAGTTCGAAGTGTGACCCTATGCTCCAAACCTGCGTTTAGCAAACAGACTACTGATTTTAACAGAGAGTGAGATCACTACTTTGATTGGAAACTGCTGCATTGGATGGACTATTTAGGTTTTCATACATTGGGACAGTGTCTCCTGTTACTGGCAACTTTCTATTGTCGAGCGCCCCAGAGATTTTGCATTGCTTGTGCTGAAGTTCAAGCTCCGGTATTGTGTGCTGGCAAAGTCACCACATTGAGTATTTGTCGACTTCGTCCACATTTCCACACAAAGGTATGTATCGCTTTTTATTGTTTGTGTGGTGTTCAATTTTGAGATACTAGCCATGTTACGTTTTCAGAAGATGGTGGCCGTTTCATTTTTTTAAAGAAACAACTGTCAACTTCTTGTAACCTCCATTGCTGTCAGCGCGAGACTTACCAATTTTAAAGTGGCCTCACGCGTGTCTTCTTGTCTTCTTCCTCAAGACTCTGTGACGCTTCCTCCGTGTCAAGACTGCTGCCTGGCAACATTTCCTGCATGTTCGTGCCTGGAGCCACCCGGCACCCATCACGTCAAAGTGCCGCCATCTTGTTATTGGCATGTTTGCTTTTGTTTGTGATGCGTGCCACCAACCACGTTTCTTCCTACCAAGCGTTATGAGTTCCGGATGTCTTCCGCCTTACACCTTGGGGAATTAACTACTTCGAGGATATATGGTGAGCCAGCATGAATAAAGAAGAAATGGCTAATGTTTTTACAACCATGATGTTCATCTTAAACCTGAGGATGTTGCTTTTGGTCATTCCAGTCGTGTCTTTACCTGTCTTTCATCCTTCATGTTGAACTTTACTGGGCAGCTACATTTTTCTTCTTGACCTCCCCTGGATTGGCTCTGCAAGTTTTAATCTGCAAGCAAGGTACTGTTTTCCCCATTTCCAAGTTTAAGGATGACCACGGTGGCTACTTCACTTATTTTAGATTATTGTTTTCTTGGGACTGTGCATCTTTCATAATGCTGTTGTTTGTGCTTAAAGAATTGCATCATTCCTTAAGGTTCCACTTCATGTGTGCTTTCTATGTGATGATGGTACCATTTACTGGTACCTGATCTTGTATTGGTATGAGAGGGGGTGAGTGAGTGTAGTGTCCTTGTTTTGCATTTGTATGAATAGAGGGAGAGAGAGTGTAGTGCCCCTGGTCATGTTAGTGTACGCCTTTGTGTAGTTTTGCCTTGTGAGAGGTGTTTGGACTGTGCGTTGTGGGTGCGCACATGAGAAGACTTCTTCTTTTGAAGCTTCTTTGACTTGCCTGTTTTGGTTATACCCTCTGAATTGGTTGTTACCTCGTGTGAGGTGTTGGACTGTGTGCTACGAGTGCGCAAATGAGAAGACTCCTTCTAAAGCTTCTTTGACTTACCGGTTTTGTTTATACCCTCTGTTTGGTTGTTACCTCGTGTGAGGTGTTGGACTGTGCGTTACGGGTGCGCACATGAGAGGTCTACCTTTTGTTTAGTTTCTTTGACTTACTTACTTACTTACTATCTTGTGAGTGGTTGTTGCCTCCTGAGAGGTGATTGGACAGTGCATTACGGGTGTGCACATGAGAAGACTACTTCCTCTTTAGCTTCTCTGGATTTACCCTTGTTTTGGTTGTGGTATGTGTATCACCCTGTGTTTAGGGGTTGCATAATTACCCTTAGAGTGTACCCCTTCGAGTGTTGGGCATGCGATTTGAAGAACACAACACTTTTGTGTTTCTCTCATCTTTTCGGGATGGGATGGGATGTGGTGTTTGACGATGTTCTTGACGATTGATGTTATTCTTGAAGTGTTATGTCATTTTTGAAGCTTGTTGACTTTTCGGATGTGTGTATGTCCACCTCCGCACATTTATTTATTGTCAGTCATGTTGCATGTATGTACTATGATCTCGCATGCTTGTATTTTTACAATTTTGATGAGGGGGGATGTGTTATAATCTAGCAAGTGATTAATGCATCCTCTCTATTGTTGCCCTTTGCCTTGCTGCTCAGTCTTTGTGATGTCATCAGAATGTTGAGGAGGGTTTGAGTGGAGGAAGGAATCAGTTGGTGTGGAAGGGCTGAGCGGCAAGGAGGCTACTCCTGGTGGGGCATAGTATGAGGCATAACTTGGATCCTATCTGAAGAATAAAGCTGTGATCCTAACATACATCTCTGGACTACTTATCTTTCATCTAATTGTAACATATTCTTAGTTTGATTCTATGGGGCTATAATAACCTGGACTTCCCTGCTCAAGCGAGGGTGCACTAAACTCTGCCCAGGCACCTGTGGATGGGAAAACCAAAACTCGAAGACCTAGGACAGAGCCCTTTTTTTACACAACACTGGTACATGTCTAGTCCCTTTCTCCCATCTGCATAGCCAGGCTAACAAAATCATGTGCTTTGTCTGCTTTAAATTATTTTTATTTGTCTCTTTGCCTGTAGTTGCCTCATAAGCCAGAGTGCTAGAGTGTATATATGTGTCTCCTCGAGGTGCAGTATGTCCAGTTGCAGTTGTTCAGTCTGTCTGATTTTTTCCCCTATCTGTCCCAGCATTACCAGATCTGGCACTTGTCATTGACCATTCATTTTCTGTGAAGTATTTTTTGAACTACACTAGGTGGCCTTCCACTATATTATGACTATTCTGGTAATGTGTACCTTGCCATCAGTCTACTGCTCGCCCTCTAGAGAGTTCTAGTAGTGGAGTTGGTAATGGAAAGTGGTCAGAGATTACCCTTGACAGATATTTGGCTTCTCAAATTTAGTGGGCTGTGCCTGGGGAGTGAAATATTATTCGATTGTGCAGTAGGTATTGTGAGAATAAGATTAATATGAAAAGCATCTATCCTCTCTGTATATTCCCCAATGTATTTCACAGAGGCACATGATGTGTGCATATCTCCTCAATTCGAAGCAGACATTGCTCAGCACTTTGAGATGGATTTATCCCTCCCCTATATTTTACGAAGTTACAATCCTCTTCCAGCAGCAACAGTTCTGGTTTAGAGTATGTTAATCGCGTGATGAGCAGCTGCAGAGATCTCTCCATAACATTTGCCATTAGTTGCTCCTAGTTCCTCTTCTCTCCAGTCCATATATGATCAGCAAGTCTGAATTTCTGCATGGATAAGTTTCTCATATATTTTTGAAAGTAGGCTTTTTGCAAGTAGGCTTTTTGGGGAACTAAACAATTGGCAAATAACTTCAAATCTTGTTAGGTCCCTTACTGCAGGTCACTGTTAACTGAGGTAAATGCCCAGTGACTGACCTTGAGGTATCTCAATCGCTCTATGTCATCAACACCAATTTTTTTTTAAAGTCTCAAATGCTTTCATTTCCCAATGCTGGAACAAATCTCACAAGATGCAGCCATCTCCATTACTCCAATTTAAGAATGGTATCACGCATTAGTGCCTCAGGAGAAGTCTAGGTTGTAGTGTACAGGAGTGTAGGGATGAGGATAAGTGATAATGATGAGCCTTCTAGCTAGTTTCTTTCAAATTGTAATGAAGGGATGTATTATTTCTGAGATGTTGGCTCCTGTGGATCTGTGTTGAGGAGGTAGCCAAAGAGATCCCAGAGTAATCTGCTAATAAAGACATAATTCACATATGGCCAGTGCTTTTTTGTTTCTGACAAGGACCATTCCGATCCTTAGATGAGTCACAGAGTAGTACCTCTCCAGACCAGGTAAACCTAGTTCCCCCTCTTCCTCATGGGACTTCATAATCTTACTAGGAATCCTCGACCAGGTCTCACAAGATTAAATTATAACAGGGAGTTTGGAGATTATCCAGGTCACATTTAGAGATTGCCACCGGGCGAGTCTGACATAAATGTAATATAATAATTGAGGTAATACATTCATCGTTAGTGTCACTACCCTCCCAGCCACAAAATGAAGAAAGGGCACCATATTTGTAGATCAGCTCTTGACCTCCTCAAAAAGAATTGGGCAGCTCGTGTTGTACAAGTCTCTGATAGCATGTATGAGGTATAGTGCCAGATATTTCTTTTGTATTTTGCCCTTCTAAATGGGTTAAAACTTTTGAAACTCTCCCTGGCTGCTTAATCTAGCCCCCTATCATTTCACATTTACCTAGGTTCACTTTAAATCTGGGATGCTCTTCATATTGTCTCAGGATGTCTAAGATCCTTGGGAAGGAGTTCTCTGGGTTTCTAATATTCAGCAGAATATCGTTGGTGAAATAATTATATTTATGGTCACCCAAAAGTCACTCCATCTCAATATTGCCTCTAATTGGTATAGCTAAGTGTTCTGCCATCAAGGCAAACAGGATTGGAGAGTGAGAACATCCATGTCTGTCCCCCCTGCCAGTGTGTGCTGCCGAACAAATGATGGGTGGAATACTGAATGAATCAAACATTCAGCCTCAGTCAAGAGACCTGGGTTAAATCCATAATTCTCTTCCTCATTACGCCACCCAAGCTTGGACCCAGCCATATGCAGTTAACTCTTGGCCTGCTCCTCATGGGAACAATCCAGCCTGAATTGCCAAGCCTGGTCCTTCTTGGACCAGAAACAAGCATACTGGAAACGGTTTCGGGGTATTACTCCGCACCCAGCAAGCAAAGAAAATAAATGCTGATCTCTGGCTTTAGGTATGTGATAGTCTGCTCAGAGGAATATTTTTCAACAATTCATCCTTGAGTCTCATGCCTTCTCCCCTGTGAAACCGAATTTTTCACTTATCACCTCCAAGCCATGTAACTGTACCTTCTTCTTTCCTTGCTTAGCCGCTAAACCAAAGACATTAGTTTGCCAAAAGAATGCTTCTCCGCCTGCAATGCAATACATGAGAAAGAACAACTTACACAGTGCACATGAAATTCAGAACATTACTCCTAAAGCTAGAGTTGTAAGTGGTTGCAATTCAGGCCTACAACTTTGGCTAACATCGGAACGTTTCATTAAAATATTATGAGTTGCATAATTGATTTTGCATTTCGACTAACACATTTACCTAATTATGGAAAGTATTTTATTATCAAGCACATCTAATACATGAGTAATATCAAGCTTCACAACACGATTTCTCCATGTTAGCGTTTGGTGCTAGATACATTTATTTCCTATGTTAACTCTTCATACTACTTGTCGATAAACAACAATTTGTCATGTAAATACATTAACGCAGTTCACAGTTCTAACACTCACATTTACATAAGACAGCATTAAATGCGGGTGCACTTTACACGTGCTTAGGATCCACCCATACAAATGACTAAAATGCAAATACGAAACTTCTACTCCATCAGTTCCCCCCTCTGATGACGCTGAGTCATCATAATATTCTCCAGAACGTCCTGTAGAGTAGGCCGACCTAAACAGATTTAGTAGCCATCATTCTTTGCCTGAATTCCTCCATTTGCTTCAAATTCCCATAGTAACTGTCCTGCAATCTCTCATTCCTTCTTTCTCTTTATCTTAAGGAGTTCTCCAACTGCCTCGCTCTATGCCATTTATATGCCCTCATCATTCCGACTAAAACAATGATACAGATTATAATAATCAGTATCAGTTTTAAGATGAATCCAAAGATTCCACTTTCCAGATTTGTAAACCACCTTCCAACTGCGCCAAATACTTTTCCAATCTTATCCCAAACTCCTTTGGCTGCCAAGTCTTGTATCTCTTGATGTATATTAGTGATATTACTAATAAATCCCTTCAGAGCTTTACTTTTATCAGGGATATAAATACAATACTGTTGGACCCTTAGCATCCAACAGACAGCCCTCTTTTGCGAGTAGGACATCGAATGTAAGTCGATTCTGCATCACCATTGCCCTTATCGAGCCCATCTCTCCATCAATGAGTGGCAAGGACTTAGCTGTGTTAACAGAAAACATATCCACTGTGGTAGACAGTTTCCTAATCTTGACATCATTTAGCACCACTCCCAAACTAGGTATTATTGCTCCGAAGATGTCTCCCACAACCTCTCCAGCACTCAATCCTCATTTTTTCTTTCTTTCTGATCTTCCTTCAGGACTCTCCAAATCATCCACATGGTATATTTTCAGAAACAACCGCCAAATAACACGCACCATACCACTTGCTCGGCAAACGTACATACGCATTATTTCCACACACAAAATATGCTCCCAGTACCATGCAAACTGACTTCCAAGGGCCATTGACCAAAAATATATGATCTTATACACTCTGTCCTACAAATAGAGAATTGTAACTACTCTCAGCTTGTCATATGCAAAACTTTCCTCACTGTTACCAATCTAGAGCTATCAGACCAGAACTTCCTTTAGCATTATGGGCCAACTCCTCCTTGGTCCAATCAGAATTCTTATCGGTGTTAGCAATGCTGTTAAGTAATCCCCTACATCTATCTTCTACCAGGTCGATACATTTATTTTCTATCTCTGTTAGTACGAAAGTATAATTATGTCTATGCACGTAAGCAGTGTCTAAGGTTACAATTGGTGCAAAATAATTTTCCATTCTTTCTACTCTGCTTTGGGCATTGTACTTATTTGAATGTTCATAAACCGGTATTTCTGAAAGTAGCACATAATAACTGGAGACGTAGTACTCATAAAGACCTTTTTCATAGACTATACTAAGGAGTAAGCTACAAGTAAGGTCATAGGTCAAGGGTAAGTGATGGTAAGTGATTCCTTCTTCAATTGATGCTGGTAGTTGCATGCACACATAACAATCTCTAACTTCCATAGTGTCAATATACTCATACAGCAACCTAGTGAAAGCATTTAATGAATAATCTCCCTAAGACAGGTCTACATGAATGAAGCGACTAGTTTGCTCTATTAAACCTTTCTCAGAGTATCTTCCCTTGAGACAGAAGTAGGTATGGATGTTTCGTGTACCCACACCCCATGCTCTTCACTTTTGGGTGAACTTAAAACTGACTCTATAATGACTGCAGATATTACTACAATAACCCCAATAATCAGGGCACCTACAATACATTTTTGCCAATGATTCGAATTTCCAGACTCCATTTTAGAGTAGCTTGGATCACTGTTCAAGTAGAGGAATAGCAGACAGAGTCTCTTTTCTCTTTCATCCTCCACGTATGACAATGTTCTTGAGCAGCTTTTGAAGTCTTGGAAAATTCTTTTTGGCAGTCCCTTCTTTACAGTATTTACACAGCCCAGAAGACCTCTCTTTTTTTCTAGATTGAATCCCTAAATTTAATTTTCTTCCACTTAGTCCTAGGTTAACTTCTTCAATACATTATTTACAGTTCACATTTTATTTCACATCCCTTATCAGGTCAGAGCCAATCTCCTCAATAACTCATTGTAGCAGTTCAACTCTCAATGCTGCAATCTCTTGAGGAGACTGTGGTGCTCCGAAACTTGGGAATTCCATGTCTTCTTCCAAAATCAGAGTCCATAAGCCAGTGAGCCTGGGTGGAAAAGGAACAGTTAAAAATAGAAGTGCATTTACTTCAAGCCCAGGAACTCTCAGCAATTTCTCGACCACTAGCACAGAGATCTCGAGCCTCGCTCTCCCCGGCATTTGAAACCAGATAAGTCCACTTGGAAGAGGAGTACTTCTAACAAGGCATTCGAGTTCTTCTGGATCTCCCTGCTCTTTCCATGTCCTGCTCAGTCTCACTCAAGTCCAACTCTGAAGTTCCACTTATTGGTGCAAGTTCTCTTCCCGATGCAAGTCTCAGGATCTTACTCCTCTGTGTCATAGGCCAGTTCTCACCTACAGAAACTTTCTTCCTGGATTGCCTGCAACTTCTTGTCACACCAGCCTCTTCCACTGAGTCAGACTCTCTATCACTCACAATCAGTGGCCACCGGCACAGGTAAGCACAGTGGGGCGGGCAGGGCGCAGCAGGGGGGGAGCCGACAGATGACATAATAGGTATTGTTTATTTAATTATACCTATTCTGTCTGTCGACTTTCCCCCGCTCCCACCACACCCCGCCTTGCCCCACCGCCTTTACCTGTGCCGACTGCCGCTGCTCGCAACTGTACCGTCTCCATCAGAGTCTATGCCTGGGTCTTGTGTAGCTTGACCCCTCACATCGACCTGGTGTGAATCCAGCCTCAGGTACCTCTACAGCTTGGCTTGTCCCCTCCTGTAACCTTTCAGTCATGGCTGGAAATTCTTCTGGGAGAGGAGCTGTTTCATCAGAGGGACCTGAAACAACGTGTGTGTGAGGCATGGACCCAATTCGGCACTCCACCACACTTCACAGCAGTCATAGTTCCCAGTATCACTTAGTTTGGACCACACCAACAAGGATCCAGACAGTTTTTCCTCACGTGTCTTTTGATTAGAACCCAATCCCCTGGGTTCAGGTTGTGACAGAGATCCCTTGATGTCTGTGCAGTCACTGCTTCAACCTGATGAGACACAGAACAAACCGCATCAGCTAACCCTTTACAGTAGTCAAGGACCAAATCATTTGAAATGTTCATAAGTGCTTTGGCTTTCCCAATGAATATTTTGTGGGGTGACAACTCTGTTCTGCTGTCAGGGATGCTGTGCAGACTCATTAGCACTAGTGGTAGAGCATCATGCCACTTCAAAGATGTCGAAGCACACACTTTAGCCAACCTGGATTTCAGGGTACCGTTGATCTGCTCCACCATTCCATATGCCTCTGGCCTGTAGCTACAATGAAGTCTCTGATCCACATTCAGAGCTGTACACAGCAACTTCATAAGTTCGTTATGGAAATGCGTGCATCTATCCGACTCCAATGTAGTTGGAAATTCGAACCTGGGATTGAGCTCTCTTAGCAATAACTTAGCTACTGTGAAGCTATCACATCTCCTAGTTGGGTAAGCGTCAACCCATCAGGAAAAAATGCACATGACAACCAGAATATACCTCAAACCAATGCACACAAGCATCTCAACAAAATCCCTTTGGATCCAATTGAAGGGATCTCCTAACGTGCGAATGTGGCTCAAGGCAACAATAGCCTTTTTCCCAGCATTCATTTGTTGGCACATGACACACCGATGTAACACAGCTTCCGCAGTCACTTGAAATTTTGGATTAAAACAAGTCTGCCTGAACAATCTCACCATTGCATCCCTTCCTATGTGAGCTGCTCCATGAATTAGCCTCACCATTGGGTGCAACAAACAATCCGGTAATACTGCTCTGCCATCAGCTGACACCTAAATGTAGTCCTTCCCCTTCTCAGAACCTACTCTGACCCAACCTGCTTGTTCTGCCTCTGTAACTTCCAATTGCAGATGCCTCACTTCATCCCATGTGTCAGTAGCTGCTAGCATCATATTGATTTCGGTCTGCTCTGTGCTCTAGCCATAATTTTCTCCTTTAATGACACATGTATTATTAAAGGCACAGTTGCATGAAACTTCCTTAGCATACCAACTTTCAGTAGTTACAAAATTGTTCTCCTTTCCATAGGCTGCGCACTTGACAACAGCCACGGCCCTCGGTAATTATAACGCTTCCAACAGTTGTCTCACATATTCCCAATTTCTTATAGGAGAACCAGATTACATCGAGAATTCTCTCTGTGATCATAGCTGTCCAAAATCATGAACCACACCGAATCCATACTGGCTATCGGTATAGATTGTGACTCAGATTTGTTCAGAGACTCAACATACTCGTGTCAAGGCAATGATTTTGGCCACTTTTGCAGAATACACTTCCTGTAATCAAGCGGCTTCCACCACTCCAGAAATGGTACAGACAGCAAACGCTGCTCTCAGATTTCCTTCATTGTCTCTTAAGCATGAACAATCAACAAAAAGGACTTGATCGGAATCAGATAATGGCTCGTCATCAATGTCAAGCCTTGGTTTCGTACATAGATCATTGACATGCAGACAGTCATGGTCTTCATATTTTTCCCCATCAGCACTTGGATTGGGTAACAAGGTAGCAGGATTTAACACAGAACACCAACTTCGCAGTTACATTCTCAGCAGCAAGAAGCACCTGCTCGTACCTTGTCAATCTGTTATTTGTCAAATGCTGTGTCTTGGTTCTCTTCAGAAGCTCAACAGAATGTGGTACATACACTGTAAGACGATGACCCATCACGATGCTCTCACATTGTTCAATACTGACACCTGTTGCAGCAACGGGAAACGCTGAAGCTACATGATCTAGAGTAGCTGAGGAACAGGCCACTGGTCCACGGGCGCTTCTATGAGTCTGTGTGAGTACAGACTCATTCCATTTCTACCATTTCACAACCGTGACCAAACAGACGAGTTCTGCAGGAACACCCAGAGGGAAGCGTATCGTGGGAATTAAAAGCCACGAACGTTTAATACCCGGGGTCAAGAACCGAACGCACTGCATCGGCTTGGGAACAGATCAGCCACTTTCCTAGAACAAGGTGTGTGCAACATAGCAGATACGCGAGAAGGTCAATTGGGCGGTACATATAGAAATTGGTATCTCCAGATTTTATTCTTCATAATTGGGGGAACGATATTAAGGCAACACCCAGTCCCCTACATAAACCAGTATCTAATGTAACAGTGATCTTGACAAATCAAAACGAGTGAACAATTGAATAAGGAACCTCACCTAGGTACGAATGCACAGGTGATGCTGATAAAAAGGAGAAGTTAATTTGTATTGTCCTGAAGAAAGTGATTGTAATCATTCAATACCACCAAAACGCATCGAAGCTTTGATACAAGTTAAAAATTGGAGTGGTCAACATCATTGAGGGGATAGGGAATCAAACCCAACTCTATGTTGTACCAAAGGTTTCTAAATTAACAACCCAAAGACAAAGTTGATTGTCTTTGTTTGCTATTTCTCCTTTGCAATTGTATGAACTCTAATGCTTTTCTTTTTTTAATCAAAACAAATGTTTTTTATGTATGTGTATATTTATTGTACATTCAGTGGAATGTCTTTTTAACTTTATATAAACAGTCTGTTTTTGATATAATTAATTTGGTATATAATTTTCCCTTTGCAAGTGTTTCACTACAGGTTGAAGAGTGTTTTTCAAAAGTTGAATGGGCGATGAATTTGAATGTTGGTTGTGTTTAACAGTATACAAATTACCCTAAGGGAAAAATCTTGTTTTTACAATGAGTACAGATAGAGCACAAACTTCTCTTTCATGATAGAACAGCAAACATGCTTTGTTTTAATCAGGCATTCCTAAAGCCGGAGCGCGACACAGGCACTCTCTGAACTCCAGGAAGGCAAGTAGGCAATCGTTATCCCAAGACACCGGATCGCACATATCCTTGTGAGTCAGCATCTGCAAAGGTTTTGCCATCAAGGAAAAGTTGGGAATCCATTGTCGACAATAGCCAAATCATTTCTGAAAACATTCTGACCTCTTTCTGGGTACTAGGTGGATTCATCTTCATAATTGCCTCCACTCTTTCCGGTGACACCTTCTTCTTGCCCTTTTCAATCCAATGGCCCAAATACTGTACTTTATTTAGACAGTACTGAAGCTTACTCGCAGTCACTTTATGCCCATTCTCAGCCTGGTGGTTCAGTAAGGCAATGGTATCATCCCTGCAAGCATCACACGTCTCAGATGCAATGAGAAGGTCTTCGGTGTATTGGACCAGTACTGAGTTTAGAGGCAACATCAGATTCTCAAGGTACTTTTTTAAAATCTGGTTAAAAATAGATGGACTTTCAGTATACCCTTGTGGGATACGACACCACGTTAAGACACGTTTTCCAGATAGAAAGCAAATACAAATTGGCTTTCCTCGTGGAATGGAACAGAGAACAAACGCCTGACAGAGATCAATCACTGTAAATCATTCAGCTTCATAAGGAATCTGGAATAGGATCACAGATGAAACAACATGGGATCAATATGCTGTTAATTTTCCTGAGATCTTGGACAATGCAATATTTTCCGCTAGGTTTCTGTGAAGCCATAATAGGAGAGTTGCACAGACTTCCCAAGTTCTCCATTAGGATGCCCTGCGCGATCATTGACTCAATTACAGGTGTAATTCCTGCCACCGTTTCCGGGGTCAGATTATACTCGGGCATTCGCAGAAATTCTGCATTTGGCTCGATCTGTATGCGGACTGGCTGGACTGGCTTGACTCCTCAAATCAGTCTGATCTCCTCTCCTGTAAAGTACCACACCACTGGCGAGATGGTGTCTCTAAGATCCAATGGCATTTCTTCCACCGTCAGTTAGGGAAACGAGGTAGTTCAATGGTTCTTGTTTGCCAATTTGAAGGCAATGTATTCATCATTGGTTTGTAATTCAATTCCCTTCAGTGTGCAGTAGGTGGTACAATTCAATTTGCACAACAGATCACGCCCTAAGAAACACACTGGGCTTGAATCATACACCACGAAATGATGGTGATACTGGAAGGTTCTGATTTTCACTGGCACCTCTTACATAAAGGGGTTCGTCATCTTTTTATTAGCGACTCCTACAACTTGGATCGATTGGTTGGAGGGGCAATGATGGGGCTACTGCAGATCTCACAGTAGAACTGGTAGCGCCAGTATCCATTAAGAATGTAATGGGACCACCATCCACGTCTGCTTCAAAGTATGGTCCATTCTAGTCTACCTCTAAGGCTGCGCCAAGTGTACAGTCTTCCTACCCTCTCAGGCACTGTCATAATGACGGGTCCAGACCAAATCCATCCAGAGACTCCATCAAGGGCATCTGATGGTATATGGTCTGTAGAATTCTGGAGGGCTGAGGCACTTGCACCAATTGGTTCTGATTCCCTCCCGCATTAAATGATCTTGGCCTGGTCACTGTCTGTAACTGGTTCACTCCATCTGCCATCTGTATGAGTTCTCCTTCCTGCTCTTGAGTCGCAAGATGAGGTGACATGTTTCCAATGCCCGATCTTGTGACAAAAATGACATGCAGTGAACTTCTTCAGGGTGGCGACATCTACCATGTCTATAGGGATACCTCTCCCTCTTCCCTGACCTGGTGACCCTCCGACTTGTTGTATTTGTAAGCCTCCTGGGGCGTTTCCCTGACCACGGGTTACAGCTCTTATCATCCCCTGCACCTGTTCTCCTTTCTGGGCATTATGCATTTGGACTAACATCAATTTCTCCTCTATCCTCCAATGTTTGGAGTCCACCTCATCACTGCAGTACCTGATATACCGTAGGATTTCATCCACGGATTTGTTTTGCCAGCAGATCAGATGTTGTTGGATCATTAGGCTGATCTCTGGCCTCAGTCCAGTCACACATTTGGACACAAATTTCCCCATGTCTTTGGGGTCAAGGGTATCTAACCTACTGTACTGCTTGAAGGCTTGTAACAGCCTTTTATAATAAGCATGTACCAACTCCTTAGGCTTCTGGGTCGTCCGATCTATCTTGACCCAATCAATGTCCTGTGGGGCTATTTTGGACTAAAACTATGTGATCACCTGATCATACTTTTTCATGACCAAAGGCGAAGGACCATGAGTTACTGAGTCCATTTTGGGCTCATCACTAGGGACTTGACAGCTATCTTACAAGCAGACCATAGACCACTAGGGAACACAATTTCAAACGAGGTGTTCAAATCGATCCACAACACTTTCAAGATCTTAACAAAATTGATCAACTTGCTTTAACCACTCAGCAGGTTTCTCTCTTAATCTTAGGAAATCGTTCGTGAATGCAGCAAGATCACCCTGACTCAAAGAGACATGAACATACCCTCCACTAGGCACCTCTTGCAACAAGTATGCCTCTATTCCCTGCATCCCCCCTCCTGGAGGAGGCGTCTCTACTGTCACCTTTCTTGTGCTCTTCTGCCTCGACCGATACTGTGGGGAGTGCATTCAAATGCTCCATACCCAGACGCACAGCTTAAATGGATACTACATCCTGTAATTAATTTAATGTTTGACCTTGCTCATCATTAATCCTATGTAATCCATGATCTTTGACAGAAAGATTTCGTTGTCATCATCTTTCTTTTCCTCATGTGTGGCGTTATGCATTTTTAATGCTTCCCATATTAACGCGTGCCCATTCGGACCTCTACGAAAATACGATCAAAATGCAGAAGATTGTTTCAAGCAGCATTTCTTTATTAAAATACCCAATGCATTTTGGGCTTATTCCCAGCCCTTTGGCTGGGGTTAGCTGTAAATTAACAATTCAAAAAAGTACACAATTACTCACTTTGTCCTCTATATAACGTTAGCAATAATCATCACATGAATCCATAAATCATCTTGCAAAAAATCCCCTTATTCAAATTTACTCAACAGTTTTTTTTTCTTTTGAATCAGTTGCATTTATAAATACATTTCAACTAATACATTCCCTTTTCCACCAACTTTACTCCCAAAATCATATTGTGATGAAACAACCAAAATATCATCCCACTTTACCCTCAGGTGCTGCACCGCTCACTTTATACGCTACCTATGACCCCCTCTTTCCTCATCTGCCCAATCATATTCTCCCCATTCTAACTGACAAGCATACTGTAGGTAAGCCTGTGATTTCCCTGAAATGCTTTCATTTGAGATAAATCTACCCCATACCTCTGAGCCAAATCCGTTAACTTCTCATGTACTTATCTTTCCTTTCAGGTGACATCCTTAGCCGAAATCAACAATTCATCTGGCTAATAGAGCTCTACTCTGTCTAGAGGTAGACTCCCACCGATGATCTCATCTAATTCTGCCTTTATTCTCCCCACATCCACTAGCTTTACTTTCACTGTGGCCTTGATGGTATCCTGACTCGGCTTACTATTCAGTTTGTCTTTGCTGTTATTATGATCCCTCAACCATGACTCTAAGTCTGAGACGTCTAGGATGGGCTGGTTCTCAGAGGTTCTCTGACTCGTACTTGCTTCTTGAGATGAACCACTAGGTCCGCTCACAGGAGTTTCCCACATTCGCAGATCTGAACTGGTGTTTACAATAGATACAGATCTTAGAGTTTTGGGACCAATCCGTACTCCCGAAGGATCAGCAGTAGCCGCTAGAGGGGTACTGGATTCCATAGGCACTAAAGGATGGAAACCCCCATTTGCACTCCCTGTTCTTCCCACAGGAGTCCCATCCGCGTGCAGGGATTGTATCTGGCTAGAGCTTCCAGTTGGGCCGGAGTCATAAACAGGAATGACAGGTCCAATGGTAACCGGTACTGTAAGAGCTTCTAGCAACCGTGAAGTAACGTTGTCACCATTCGGTTCCATACCTCCCAAGACGGACACTCCTGTTCCCCTTGTTCCTAATAATATCATTCCCACAAACCCTGGATCAGGAGCCACTGGGGCTGATAAACCTCCCACATTATCGGTTCCATCTAGACTTTTGCCCACTTCTCCCAATTGTAAACTGTAAGGTGGTGGACGCTTGGCTAGCAACACATCCAATAAGATGTCTACAGTATCAGTACTGTTACTCCCATTTTTCCTTCTCCCCTCGTCCTTGTCCTGTGATTCCCCTTCCCCCATCAATACTTGGCATAACTTCTCTCCCTCAATGGTATCTACTCTCCACCTCTTAAGCTTAGCATCCCACTGTGCATCCTGCTACGCCTTCATGGTTTTTTTCAGCCTACCTTGACATTTCTCACTCTGCTTAGCATGAGCTGCCCGCATACACACATCTAATGCCTCAAACTGTGTGGGTTTGGGCAACGGTCACATCCCAAACATCGTACCTCTAAGTTGATTCAATACCTCTAGCCTGAATGTGCCAAAGAATGTAAATCACACCCCCCCTCCGTTTCAGTAATTCTGTGCCAATTTTGTAAAGCCAAATTATAGTATGAAGCCCAACCTTTGTCGCCATATAGTGAAATAGAGTATCCTCGGGTGGCACCACTTTGCCCACTCGAGTAACAACCTCTTCATCTGAAGAGATCCTTGCCAGCCACAAAGTATTCCAAATGACTATCAACCAATCCCAGACGGGGTTACACCAACCGACCTATCAGAGTGTTGCACAATCTGACGTCACTCTCACTCCTCGTAGCATCTCACCCTCCTTCACAATTTGTCTGTGCACATTCACTCACACAATCATCTTAAGTCCGTAATTGTCTGCCATTCTAAAAGATCTATAGAATTCAACTACTAAAGAGAATTCGCACACACTAACTCTCGGCCAGTGTGGATCACCGGAATCAGTATAGTTGACCTCTATACACAAGGTCCACTGAACGATTCCCATACACTCCATTCACACAAGTTCTCAATCCTTGGGCCACGTCAGACCCGAAACCACATTCACTCAACTCACACTCTAACTCCGCAAGACCTCATACAATCAAACCATTACCATAATCTGATGTTCTACATGCATCCTGTTAATACTTACTCCACCGCTGATCTCGTTGCACCGTCAAACTCTGTCGGTCTCTGCCGGATTCCGTCACCTTCCGTTCTCAACCTTAGGGCACTGGTTCGGGGCTTTTGGGTTTCTGGACTCCAAGTATGCTAAACCAGACTGATTCTCCCCTTACTTAACGTGCAAACCATCCTACTCTGCTACCAACTGAAAGGGCCGATTAGTCATTCTGGCATTTTTCTAGAGACACACTTCAATGTGTCCTTTAAGCAGCATAAAAGTGTGAAGGGGAGAAAAACATTAATGCACAGCCAATTTAGAAACATTGCTTACTGATACATAATAACCAAAGGACAATTGAGGAAGGTTAGTTAAGTTTAATACAAAGCCAAAAATAATTCAACATAAACACACCTCAGGGGGCGTGGCTAAGATGGCGACCGCATAGGACATGCCTTGCGATCGCTCCAGCCCGCCCAGTGCATTAGCATTAAAATTTGCACTCCATACATATCCCTAGCTGGGGCCTGACTCCTGATTTGGATGACTGACCTGCGGTGGCTGCCCATAGAGCACTTCGGCGGTCGTCACATCCCTGCTGGGTGCTGTGCCGGACCGCCGGACTGCTGACCACGTGGCGCGGCCCAGAGCTTGGCGGCTCCTGTCTATCGCGGGGCGGTAAGGAACATCCACCTGGTTGCCCCTCCGGACTCAGCTGACTGCCTGCGACATTCCTAGGCGTTCTTCGTCCCCTGGGGGCTTCAGGTACCCATCACCTCGCAGCTCCCCTGATCGCGCCCGGTCGGTGGTTCCGACCCACAGGCCGTCCAGGGGAGGAGGGGCGGGGCTGGAGCTGTTTGGTGCTCCGCGACGGTGCTTTGATTCTCCCGGGAGTGCCTTGGCCTGTTGTGCGGCGTGGGTGCAGCTTTTATTAGGCCAGGCTGTGCTGTGCTGTGCTACCCGCTGCCGTGGTCCCGCTTCGGGGTGGTGTTCGGCTTCCGCAGACTGCGGCTGCATGAAGAGGCGGGGGCACCCGCCATCCTAGTGAGCTTGTGCCCAGCTCCGATCCTCGTGGCGGCCTGGCTCATCTCTCACGCCGGCCACCGCATTTGCTGCCAGGGGCGGGGTCTCTCGGTCAGGACTGGCCTTTGAACAGCCCGTGTGAGTCTGCATTGGGGCAGGGATCAACGCCCGCGGACTGCCAGTGACTGAAGCTACGGGGACACCCGCTCTTGCTGTACGGCCTCGTCTGGGGCCTAGCTCATAGTGCTCCTTCCCAGCAGTTCGGCCTCCTCCTGCCAGCATCTTCCTCCTACAAGGCGTGACTGTCACTGTGTAGACCGGGACAAGGACTTGGGATTCCTGCTTTCACAGGGCCCTGCTAGCGCCAATCGTGGAGGGGCCCTTTGACTTCCCAGGAGACGTTTGTTCAGCTCTTGCCATCTGTGGCTGTGGAGGGCGCTGTGTCTGAGGGCTGTTGGGAGTGGAGGCGGCACGGATGACGTAGACTCCGGTCGGTGGTGAAGCGGTTCCCCCCCACATATGGGTTGATTACCTCCGGTGCTCGGGTGATACGTACGTGGTGCAGCGCTTATATTTTCGGGGTGCAACTGAGATCCCTGGCACTACTTGGTTGCTCGCTGGCAAGCACACCCCTGTAAGCACGTCCCATAGGCCCCTCTGTTAAAAATACAGCAGACTTCATCCTAGCACCACAGCGTACACTCTTCGGGCCTGGTGCATCTGCCCAGCTGCCCACCCCATCCTCGCATTTCATCTTGGTGTGTCCTCCCGCATCACTAGTGGTGGTGTCTCCTCATACCAGGCCTTGCTGGCAGGCGGCCCTTATGGCGTCGGGCGGCCCAGGAAAGATCGCTCAGTCAGAGACATGTTGCAGGCAAAGGCAGCAAGTCAGAGCTTGGAGTTGGTTGCGGGGGCGGAGGAGGGAGCGCCGGCCACAAAGGCCTTTATGACCCCGCTTTTCTGCGTGCTCAAGGAGGATCTCCAGGAGCTCAAGGACCAACTGGCATTGGACCTCCACGAGGTACGTCGGGATGTCTCAGAGTTAGGGGACAGAGTTGCAACCCTGGAGGACATGAAAACGGGCGTGACGAGGATCTTGAAATGCTATAACAGGAAGTCCTTCTCCTCAAAGAACAGCACGTCAAGCTGCAGGGGCAAGCGGAGGACCTAGAGAACCGCTCCTGCCGCAATAACGTCTGAATTTGCGGAGTGAAACAGGGAGTGGAGAAAGGAAACATCGGGGAATTTGTCCAAGCCCTTTTCCGGCATATTCTAGGCCCGGAACACACCACCGAGATCCAAATTGACAGAGTACATCAGGTGGGCATTCCTCGCCGGACCACTGCGCCTCCACCAGACATCCTGGCGTGTGTTCACAATTTCCAATTGAAGGAACTTATTCTTCGCAATTCCGCGGTCTCACTCCAACCTTATACCAGGATCTCTCTGCCATTACTTTGATTAAGCGGAAAGAATTCCGACCTATCACTCAACACCTGAGGGAGAAAGGGATTCCTTATGCTTGGGGCCATCCATTCCCATTATCTTTAAATTTGAGGGGCGGCTGCGTCAACTGCAATCTCTCTGGGAGGCTTCTGATCTCTTGGGTCTCCTGCCCACGGACCCGCCTCACCCGCAGAAAGCCTCTACACCCCGCAACAGCAGGCCGGATCGCTGGCACACCGTGGGCAAGCCTTCCTCACCATCTCATGGGCCTGATGCAGCAGCTCGAGCGAAGGAGAGGGTGGATGTTCAGGCCTCACTTGCAGGCAGCCCTGCTGGTAGTTCCCCTGCCTGACTAGCACACATATGGACCATTTTACTCGAGCGGGCCAGAGGATCGGAACTTTTCCACCTCCATGGACTTGGTTCGTCACCACACCTTTGAACTGTATTTCTACGACGGACTTGAGTCACCTCTGCGCTGTTGCGGGCCTTTTCTCTTTCCATAGTGGTTGGCTGGCCCCTGTGTGGCCGGATACAGACATTGGTTTTGTTTGTGGGGTTGTTTTTTTCTTTTTGAGGTGGATTGGGATTTCTCAGTGAGCTCCCCTATCAGCTATGCACACAGAGCCCCTGCTCGTCTGCCTATCCTCACTTACCATGCCCTTCCTGCCTTCTCCCCTACTTGGGTAGTCCATCCCCTGCTAGTGCTTGTCCAATTCATGCCTTCCTACCTGGATCTTAAAATCACCAGTCTCAATGTTCGGGGTCTTAATAACCCAAACGACGGGCAATACTATCCCATTTAGAAAATTCCGGGGCGACATATGCCTCCTCCAAAAAACCCACCTACTGCAAAGTGATACTCACCATATGCGACATGGTAATTTTCCCCACCATTTCTGGTCCTCCACACACAGCAAACGGGGTGGGGGGGGAGTGGAGATTTTAATAGCTAAGCACTTTAAGGGTACAGTATTGGGGATTAGCTCTGAGATTAAAGGGTGCCTTTCAGCTCTACGGCTCCAAGTTGGCTCCTTCTCATGCACGATTGCCTCCATTTATTCCTCCAATGTCCATCCTGAGAAGTTCCTGATAGAAGCTGGTGCTGAGGCCTTGTATTCTCCCGATGCTGCGGTGATAATTGGTGGGGACCTTAACCTGGTGATGAATGGAGCGTTAGATCGCTGTGGCTCGCGTACTGGGGCCACGGGCGCGCTCTGCGCAAAAGGCAGGGAATGACTCCGCGCTGCGGGGATTAGGGATGCCTGGCACAGCTTACATCCAGATGAGAGGGATTTTTCATATTACTCGGCAGTGCACAAAGCGTATGCTCGACTTGACCATTTCCTTGTTACCCCATCTGCTTGGGTCTTGGTCATGGGGGCTGCTAGTGAGGAGAGGGCTCTCTCCGACCACGTGCATATTACCCTGTCCCTACGCTTACCCACTGAGCGTTTAAGGGCTTCAACACGATGGCGCCTGCGAGACCTGCTTAGATCCCCAGACGTGGTTGCTGACATTCGGCGGTGCATCATTGACTACATAGCGACTAACCATATGGAAGACACAACACTCGTTTCGATTTGGGAGGCTTTTAAATGAGTAGTGTGAGGGGCTCTTATAGCTAAGGCAGCCTTTGAGAACAAAGCCAGACGAGCATAACGTGCAGACTTGAAGGCCACAGTAAAGAACTTGAGGCTATCCACAAGCGCACAGGTGCCCCCCCCCCCCCGAGTGTGGCGGCAACTGGAGTGGGCGCGACTCCAGCTCCGTCGTCTGGATCTAGACCGAGCAGAACACGCAGTGGTCTGACTGAAACACAAATACTTTGTTGGCTCAAACAAAGGCGGCCGAATGCTAGCGCATTGCCTTCTAAACCAACAGGTGGCCCACTCGGTTACGATGCTCCGAGATGGCGTTGGTCGGTCCCTCTCCTTTGACGCCGACATAGTCTCTGCTTTTCGATCATTTTATAACTCCCTCTATGCCGCGGACCCATTTCTGCGGCCTGATCCCTCTTTTTACCTCAGCGGTGCTGCGGTGACTCCCCTACCTGTGAGCAAATCCGACGGCATTGAGGCACCCATCCGCTTAGAAGAAGTGATCTCTGCCATCGCACGATTAAAGCTACAGAAGGAACCGGGCCTGATGGCTTTACTGCCCTTTTTTATAAAATCTATTGCGCTGAACTCGCCCCAGTGCTCACACGCCTGTTTAACTCGTTCGCAGACACAGGATCCCTCACCCCATCCATGCTGCAGACTTCCACTTCGGTAATTCTAAAACAGGGCAAGGATCCGGAACTTTGTAGTTCCTATCGCCCCATTTCATTACTAAACATAGATGCCAAATTATTTTCTAGCATATTAGCGCACAGATTGAAGCCACATATGCCGGGCCTCATAGATCCGGACCAGTCCGGTTTCATCCTGGGGCGGCAGTGCGGGGACAGTACCAAACGTATATGTCACCTGATCGATAAAGTGCACCGGTCAAAAGAGGAAGCCCTACTGTCAGCGATCGACGCGGAGAAGGCATTTGATCGCGTGCACTGGCCGTATCTCTTTGCAACACTTGAGCACTTTGGGCTGGGGCTGTGGTTTCGAAAATGGATCATGAGTATCTATAGTGCACCTCAAGCAGCGAGACGAGTCAACGGGGTCCTCTCTGACTACTTTGCAGTGGGCTGCGGTACAAGGCAGGGCTGCCCTCCTCTCGCCCCTGCTGTTCGCCCTCTATATGGAGCAGTTGGCCCAGCGACTCCGGGATAACCCCCTTGCACGCGGCATCCCCTTCGGCCTTGATCAGCAACTCATTAGTTTATATGCAGACGACCTCATCTCCTCGGTAGCACACCCACTAACCTCCTTGCCGGCTATTGTGGATGACCTCCAGATGTTTAGCCAGTTCTCCAGATTTAAAATTAAGATGACGAAGTCGCATGTGCCTAATCTCACCACTACTCCTTTGACGGAGGGGATACTCCGCAATCGTTTTACATTCGAGTGAGCGACCGATGGTATTACATACCTGGGTTTGGTCCTCCGCAAAAGCTTAGCGCAGACTGCAGAACGGAATTACTCAACCCTATTGAAACGGGTCCGCACAGAAATAAATCGTTTGCGTCGCCTTCCCCTGACTTGGTTTGGGAGATTGTCGGCAGTCAAAATTAATGTACTGCTGCGGGCTTTGTATTTATTCCAAACTTTACCACTAGAACCCCCATCACACATTTTATGACAGATACAGTCGGCGATAGAGGGATTTGTTTGGAGTCCGATCGCTCCGCGGCTACTCAGCTTCAAAGGCCTAAGAAATTGGGTGGTCTATCTTTCCCTAATCTTACGCTATATTTGTATGCCTCGCAGTTACGCTATCTAGTGGAGTGGAACCGCCTCTAGACTGAGAAATATTGGGTCTTCATGGACCAGACAGTAGCGGGCCATCACATTTGGTGCGACGTCTGGATGCGGCGCTCAGATCGCGCTTGGGGCCTTTATTTCTCCCCGGTTACGCATCCCATCTTGCGTGCTTGGGACAGGGGCTCCCAAAAAGCCAATTTGACCATGTTTCCCTCCCCCATGGCACCACTTTTCATGTAGCCCGCCTTCCAGCCAGGGTGAGTAACGGAGCTGCTTCACGATGGATAGAATGGGGGTGTAAACGCCTAGGACATTTATTCGACCTTAGAGGCTTTATTCCTTTTAGAGAGCTCAAATCGAACTACAACCTATCCGCGACTAATTTTTATTTACACTCCCAGATGTTACACTGGATCTCTGACACTGACACTCGATCACTAGCATACCGTCCGTTGTTACTGTTCGAGAAATGGCTAATTAGCAAAAAAGACGACAAACACCTCATCTCCGAAATTTACTCCTTCCTTTCCGTGCCCTTCCTCAAACTCATACTGCAGGTCAGAAGTGTTGGGAGGCGGAGCTAGGGCGCGAGTTGACTGACAAGGAGTGGGAGGACGTTTTCTATCGCACACACCACACTTCGTACTCCTCTAGCCACACGGAAACAGCCTTCAAGATCGCAACATATTGGTACTATACCCCTGCCAAGCTCGCTAAATGGCAACCCCAGTGCAATGGTCTCAGATGGCAGGTCTTTGGTAACCTGGGCACCCTGATCCACTTGCTCTGGCCTAAATTGACCCTCTACTAGGAACAGATTCTGGACGACAGTGATGCTGCTTTCAATACCTTCATTCCCCGACTCCCTGCGTACACACTTTTAGGCCTTCCCAACGCGATCACTTTTCCTCTGCGCTCCTTGAGGGGAGAGAAATGGCACTTGCGTTGAACGCTGCACTGAGGGTTATTCTGGGAAGATGGAAGTCAGACCGGATTCCGGAACATATACACTGGGTACACCAACTCTGGAATCTTATGGCAATGGAGAAGCTTTCTATGGCAGCAGCAGGGAAGAGTGATGCCCATGCCAATACCTGGGCCCCCTTCTTAACTATTCTTACCAAGGAGTTTCGAGAATTGTCCTGCCCACAATACCTACATATTCTCAAGCTGGTGCCTGACGACATCTCGATCCTCCCATAAGAAGGCGGGTCACGGACCTCCTATTCATTTACTGACCTCATAGGCCAAGAGCAGCATGCTGGACCCTCGCGCTGCTGGTTTCCTTCTTCCCTTCTAGTAGGCTCACTGAGGAGATTGGGTGGGGGGAGGCGGGGAGGACTTTGGGTGGGTTTTTCTTTTTTACTGTTTCTTGTTTCTGGTTTGTTTACAGTTCCTCTGCGGATTACTGTGTTGTGCCTACTGCCCCTGAGGGTCACTAAGCAACTACTGAGATTCCTGGATACTCCAGTGCTTTATTGCCACCCTACTTACCCGTACATTGCTTGCTACATTGCTTCAGACGTGGCCGGCCCTGTCGGGTTGTAGGCGTCTTGCTGTGTTTAACACCTAGAGCACATCTTCGCATTGTGATTTGACTTGCATAACAGTTTTATGCATAGCCGGCCCTGTGGGTTGTAGGCACCTCAGATTTGTTCTCTATATTTTATTTAGTCAATAAAAAGATTTGATACTAAACACACCTCAGCATAAGGGTATAGAAATACAAAGGAAACAGCATGAATCCAAATCTACGCACTCAATTCGAATGGTGCAACATGATCAAGACAATTATCTCCGGAAGTAGGATACAAACAATCAAGGAGCAAGAGTCCAAATTTCCCTGCAGCGAGGGCTGAGGAATGAAGAGCATTTAAATCTGTCATTACTCTATCGCTATATTGATATCCCTACATTAATGAGTAAGTGTGAGCAGTTGGCCTGGTCTATGATGTCCACTAATGAAAGTGCAAAAAAACCAGTTGATGGACAGAATGCAGAACAATGTCATACATTCACCCCAGTACAGAGATCTGGGCCTAAATCCATCGTTTTTTTGCTCACCACATTACACAAGTTCAGACATGGCCATATGCAAATCAGCTTTGACCCTGTGCCTCATGGGAACAGTCCAGCCCGAACTGCTAAGCCATGTCTTCCCTGTACCGGAATCAAGCATCCTAGGACCTGTTTCTGGCTATCAGCCGTCTTCAGCCAGGATAGCTTGACTCCAGTGGCGTGGACAGCACGGGACTCACATCTGAGCATACCCGTCCCACTCAAGGTGACAAATGTAAAAACAACAGTTGATGGACAGAATGCAGAACAATGTCATACATTCACCCCAGTAAAGAGATCTGAACCTAAATCCATCGTTTTTCTGCTCACCACACCACCCCAGTTCAGACATGGCCATATGCAAATCAGCCTTTACCCTGTGCCTCATGGGAACAGTCCAGCCCGAACTGCCAAGCCATGTCTTCCCTGGACCGGAATCAAGCATCCTAGGACCGGTTTCTGGCTATCAGCCGTCTTCAGCCAGGCTAGCTTGACTCCAGTGGCGTGGAGAGCACGGGACTCACGTCTGAGCATACCCGTCCCACTCAGGGTGACAAATGTAAAAACAACAGTTGATGGACAGAATGCAGAACAGTGTCATACATTCACCCCAGTACAGAGATCTGGGCCTAAATCCATTTTTTTTTGCTCACCACACCATTCCAGTTCAGACATGGCCATATGCAAATCAGCCTTGACCCTGTGCCTCATGGGAACAGTCCAGCCCGAACTGCCAAGCCATGTCTTCCCTGGACCGGAATCAAGAATACTAGGACCGGTTTCTAGCTATCAGCCTTCTTCAGCCAGGATAACTTGACTCCAGTGGCGTGGAGAGCACAGGACTCACGTCTGAGCATACCCGTCCCACTCGGAATGACAGATGCAAAAACAACAGTTGATGGACAGAATGCAGAACAATGTCATACATTCACCCCAGTACAGAGAATTGGACCTAAATCCATCGTTTTTTTGCTCTCAACACCATCCCAGTTCAGACATGGCCATATGCATATCAGCCTTGACCCTGTACCTCATGGGAACAGTCCAGCCCGAACTGCCAAGCCATGTCTTCCCTGGACCGGAATCAAGCATCCTAGGACCGGTTTCTGGCTATCAGCCTTCTTCAGCCAGGATAGCTTGACTCCAGTTGATGGACAGAATGCAGAACAATTAAACCCAGATCTGTGACTGGGGGTGAATGTTTTGCCATTATGCAACATTCTGTCCATCATCTTGTGTGTTTTGCTGTTCACCCTATGTGGGAAGGGTATGCCCAGACGTGGGTCCCGTGCTCCTTACGCCACTGGAGTCAAGCTATCCTGGCTGATTAAGGCTGATAGCCAGAAACCGGTCCAAGGATGCTTGATTCCGGTCCAGGGAAGACATGACTTGGCAGTTCGGTCTGGGCTGTTCTTATGAGGCACAGGGTCAAGACTGAATTGCATATGGCCATGTCTGAACTGGGGTGGCTTGGTGAGCAAAATAACGATGGTATAAACCAAGAACTGTGACTGGGGGGGTGAATGCTTTGCCATTGTGCAACATTCCGTCCATCATCTTGTGTGTTTTGCTGTTCACCCTATGTGGGAAGAGTATGCCTAGATGGGGGTCCCGTGCTCACTACGCCACTGGAGTCAAGCAATCCTGGCTGATGAAGGCTGATAGCCAGAAACCGGTCCTAGGATGCTTGATTCCGGTCGAGGGAAGACATGACTTGGCAGTTTGGTCTGGACTGTTCCCATGAGGCACAGGGTAAAGACTGATTTGCATATGGCCATGTCTGAACTGGGGTGGCTAGGTGAGCAAAATAACGATGGATTAAACCCAGATCTGTGACTGGGGGTGAATGTTTTGCCATTTTGCAACATTCCGTCCATCATCTTGTGTGTTTTGATGTATAACGTCCAGTCTTTCTGAGGCCAGTGCTTTGGATGAGAAAGCAAAAGACACAATTGAGTAACGGAATGCAGAACAAATCAAAACATTCACCCCAGTCAAGAGATCTGGGTTAAATTCATCATTCTTAAACTCACCATGCCACCCCAGTTTAGACCTGGCCTTATGCAAATCAGTCTTGACCCTGTGCCTCATGGGGACAGTTCAGTCCGAACTGCCAAACCAGGTCCTCCTTGGACCGGAAACAAGCATCCTAGGACCGGTTTCAGGGTTTCACCCCTCATCAGCCAGGATAGCTTGATTCCAGTGGCACAGTGAGCCCAGGACCCCCGTATGGGCATACCTTAAGCACTTAGGGCAAGAAAGCAAAAGACACACAATAGATGGGCAGAATGCAGAACAAATCAAAACATTCACTCCCAGTCAAGAGATCTGGGTTAAATCCATCATTCTTTTGCTCACCATGCCACCCCAGTTTAGACCTGGCCTTATGCAAATCAGTCTTGACCCCGTGCCTCATGGGAACAGTCCAGTCCGAACTGCCAAGCCAAGTCCTCCTTGGACCGGAAACAAGCAGGGAGAGAGGGGTACGCTCAACAGACAGGCGGACTAGCTCGCTACATACGGGCACGGTCCGGGCACAGTTGCGAAGAACCATCACGGGACGTAACAAAGCCAGACCGCCGGACCCCGTGGAGGGCACTGCAATGCAGTCTACCGGCTCGGAGGATCCCTTAGCCTCATCCAATAATGTAGTAATACCACCAACAGGGATGGGCTCCCAAGAGGCCAAACTGGACTTAATACTCTCTGAAATCAGAGCCTCCAGGGAAGCGCTGGAAACACGCATGGACGCAATGTCCACAGGCCTATCTCTGCTGAAGGCAGACCATAACAAACTTGCAGAGAAGGTAACTGAGCACAAATTGGCTCTTGATGACCTGATACCACAACAGACAGAACATTCCACGGGTCTGGAGGATCTGGAGCGTCAACTTAGAGGATTGCGGGACAGAGTGGACGACGCGGAAGGGCGCCCATGCCGCAATAATGTCCGCATCCTGGGCATTCCGGAGCGCAGCGAGGGGACGAACCCCACCCAGTTTGTGGAAGACTGGCTCAAAAACGTGGTGCACCGACGGGCCTTACCCCACTCTACAGTGTGGAACGAGCACACAGAGTAGGAGCACCACCGCGCCCCTTGATCGCGCGCCTACTTCATTACAAGGATAGAGACACAATCCTCAAAGCTGCTAGAGAGAACGCCTCGGTGAAATACAAAAATAGGACAGTATCACTGTCCCCGGATTTCACCCCAGCAGTCCAGAAAGCCAGATCGACCTTCATGGGAGTGAAGCGTGCGCTACGGGATCACAACCTAAAGTACGCTCTCCTCTTCCCGGCACGTCTAAAAATCATGCATGACCACAAGACCTACTTTTTCGATACCCCGGAGGAAGCGTCAGAATGGATGGAAGTAACACTCACGCCCAACGCCTCCCAGGATCCTTTGGCAGAGTCACTAGGAGACTGCCCCACTAACTGGACGGAATTACACACGGACCAGGCGGGTCACACTCATGGGCAAGAATATCACAGACTCGACACAGGCTCCGAATGTGGAGGAGACAGATGTGGAAGCAGCGCTGCGCTTTGGCAGCCCACGAAGCCCATGAAACTGTGGTAAATAAATAATTAATTACCGGATCTATTTTTGACTATAATCAATAAACAGGTAGCTCAATAAATAAGAGTCAAGATTCGAGGTAGCTGGAGTTGACAGGCTTTAATCAGTCATAAAAGGACAGGAACAGGACAGCCTGTACGGGAATAGGATGGCAGCTGCCGGGGGCAGGATCTGGGAATTGGTTGGGACAGGCTCACTTTTTAATAACAGTGCACAGTATATATATCAAAACAAATGCATTGCATTCAATACAGTAGGCGTAGCAGTAGGTGGAGTTTGTAGCAGTCGCGAAAGATAAGGCATAAAGTGGGTGTAACAATAGGTGTGTACAGGGCGTATACATAGACATGTGATGCAAACGTAACAGAATATGTCATAAACGGGGCGGAAACATGGAGGGGGCTACCTGAGCAGCTGGGACCTCTAACCTAGTGGTGCGCGTAAACTGGCAATGACGTGTTACCAGGGAGAACTGGGGGCTATGACTTCTGCACTAGAAGAGGAGACGAAAGTCTGGAGGGTCAGAGCGACATGTACCTAGGCATATCTAGTATCTGGTGTTTATAGTACATGTTGATAGAATCCAAAAGTTATCAGGGTAAAGGCTGACACTAAGACTGGTGCATGCATTATTCTATATGTAGTGCGTGTGTGAGGAATATTCTATGAATATTAATACAGTATTTCTCTTACATGGAGACATAAAGGCTAGACCATGACGGAAACTATTGATGCGATTCAGTAGCTTAGGAATGCAGAGAAGGAGGGCTGGACTGATAACTAGAAACATAACATACTCTTGGCAGACTGGGAGGCAGAGCCAGGCCGAGCCGGGCACTGCGAGGCATGAAAGTAAGTGAAGGGTCAGGGATACAGGTGGGGGCTGTATCGCTCCTCGGAGAGGGTTCAGGAGACAGGAGCTGAATCTAAGTCCGGGCCCTTTTGAGGCCTAGAAACGGGGACAATTCAATGAATTAACGTGCACACTGTAAAATGTGGCAACGTAGCTTTACATAGGCCTGATATTCGTTATATTCACGAAGACTGGAAACTGGCATACTAGAGATGGACACAACTATAATTGCGTCTTTAATCGATCAGAAGGGGATACATGCATATCGATCATGCACATATGACATAACATGGGGAACACGTAGGCACATATGACATGGCAAAATTTACTTTTCCACATTCCCTCCTTGTGCCCTACGTTTCCATCAGGAAACATCAATATTCATGATACCATCTATCATTTCATATAGCATCATTTGCTCGTCTCGAATTGTCTTGGAACGGGACTTAGGACTAGGAATACAAGAGGTAGCACACATGCCGCAAATCGCAGGGCCACATTGTATACAGAGGCAGCAACTGAATATGATCATTACTGCAATACCTAGAAATGACAATACTTTCCATCCCCAGGCAGATATGATACTCCAGAGCCAACCGGACCATGTCCAGGTGCCTGGATTCTGGTGTAACTGATGGGCAATTTTATGAAGTCTGGTTATAGCTGAATAAACAGACGGCGCGTTATTAGGAATGAAAATGCAGCAACTAGATCCGATGACTCTACATGCTCCTCCTCTATCGGCCAGTATGACGTCAAGAACGAGACGATTTTGGAGCACGACAAATCTCATAGCAGATTGCTCTTCGGTTAAGTTACCTAGAGCAGAAGTAGTCTCATTCACTACTGCTTCAAGGGTTCTGGTTAGTCTACGTATTAACTTACTATTCTGGATAGGTCCTATAAAGAAGAAGAAACCTTTATTGAAATCTTGATATTGTTCTAGAGTAGTTTCAGTTTGATCGACAATTGGGGACTCAATCTCCCTTCTATGTCTGACCTGTACTAGATGTGTGTCTCTATGATAATCAGATGGGGCTAGAAAAACTGGTGGCAGTAGGAAGGCAATGTAACATGTTCCATCCCAATCGAGGGGCAGACGAACATATGCGGTCTGACCACAAACAAAATAAGAATGACGTGATGCTTTGAAAATAGATTTCCCACTGTCACTATACTTGACAATAGTAGTACAATCACTATGTCCTACATGTGCGGAACCATTCTTTCTGACACATAATTCGCCTTTGACTGGTAGTACTGAAATAGCAGGTAAGTCTGGAGTAATATCAGACTGAACATTCAATACCATAAAATTCGAAGAATAATTACCTAAATTATATACTTCATTTTCTAGATCTAACCCTGTTCTATGGGGGAGACCTTGCTTGTCTGGAAAACATGTTCTATTCAGAAAGGACATATCATTTGAAGATGACGTTAACATGGACCATGCTCCACACGAACCATTATGTGAAAACGGATAAGGAAAGAGTGGCAGAACTCCCTTCGGTGTCTGGAAAGGGGGGAGTCGACCACACACCCAACAATTAGTGGCATTGCTGGTCTGGTGTGAATAGTGTAACATTCGGATGAATGTATTATTACGCATAGCAAGACGATAGGATAGCTCGTGAGGAGGCAGATCACTAAATGTGTGCTCTACTGTAGCATTAGCAAACTTATTTATATGCGAAATTGGAAAACATAAATGTAATGCATAACTTGTGCAGGTAACCATCAAACTTAGAAACAATAGGAAACTTAGAAAAACTATACATCTTATAGAGTTTTGACTAACTCTCTCACTATGGGGGTCTATCTCATACATGTCAGGGACCTGTCTAACCGTTTCACCCGAGAGGGACTTAGACAATTAAACTGGCTGACTTATTTTACTAGACCGGAGCTTTAATTTATACTCCTGTTGCGGAGTTTTCTCTAACAGAGGAACTTTCAGTTCAGAGTTTGGTTTCAGGCAGTCTTTAGAAATGTCCTTTGCAAATGTTTTTGTTCGGACTCCATGGAACTTCTTTAGATGAGACAGATGGACCCACCCCTTGCGGCCCTCCAACTTCACGGCCGTGCGGGTGGTCAGGAGAACAAGTCGCGGCTCCTTCCAACGAGGCTCCAGCGGACTTGAACGATCAAAGTTCCTTACAAGAACGAGGTCCACTGGTATGACCTCGTGCGGTTTCACTTCAGTATTGTCTGGAAATGCAGCGGCAACCTGTGAACGACAAGAGTGTAGGGCAGACATCAAGGAAGCTAGGTAATCTGTCAACATATTGCTGGAAACATCTGTAATACTGCGGGGTCTAGGTGTACCCCACATGTTTGGGGGGCGGCCGAATACGACCTCATAAGGGGACAGACCTGATCTAGAATGTGCAACCATTCTCATGTAGAATAAAGCAACTGGCAGGGCAACTAGCCAGTCTACACCTTTCTCTTTACATGTCTTAGCAATACGGATTTTCAGGGTTTGATTATGTCTCTCTACGAGACCGGCTGCTTCAGGATGGCGCACACAATGGAACTTCCACTGGTACCCTAACAAGAGGGAAACATGTTTCATTAACTCGGATGAGAATGGCTGGCCGTTATCAGAATACACGACCCTAGGGAGTCCATAACGGGGAAAAAATTCACGAACCAACTGCTTGGCAGTGGTCGCTGCTGTGTAATCTGGAACTGGATATGCTTCTGTCCACCTGGACAAAGCGCATACAACTACAAGGACATACTTGAAACCTCGACATCGCTCCATCTGAATATAATCCATCTGGAGGACTTCAAAAGGGTGGTCAGGAGGTTGGAATCCACCTTGTTCCACCGGGACACTTTTACCTGGATTGAACTGGCAACATATCATACAGGTACGGACTTTCTGCTTGGCTGCAGCTCGTAAATGCTTGTTGAACCAGAGGTTCTGTATACTGTCTAACATGGCTTTTTCTCCTAGGTGTGCTGGACTATGTGCGGTATTGATAATGACTTGAACCATGGAGTCGGGGAGAAACCATGTGGCTTTTCCCTTCGTCACCCATCCCTGATCTGTCTGGACCCCTCCTTGTTCGGACCATTTCTTGATTTCTTCAGGAGTAGCATGTAACTGTATGTCTATGACATCTTGTGTAGGGTCCTTAACTGTCATACAAGTAGTCTGATCTGGAGTAAATGTCTGGGTCTTGTTAACTGGAATGTCTGGTGTCTGAGCTGTAAGCTTGGCTGTTCGATCTGCTAGATCGTTACCTTGGGAAATGATGTCAGTAACTTTCGTATGTGCCTTGCACTTCATGATAGCGATAGCTGTCAGTAAATGTATTGCATCTAACAGAGCTTGAATGAGGAGACCATGCTGAATCTTGGTTCCATGAGAAGTCATGAAACCTCTCTCCTGCCAGAGTACTCCGAAGTCGTGTACAACTCCGAATGCGTAACGTGAATCTGTATATATGTTTACTTTCAGGTTCTTGGCACGTATGCAGGCTTGGGCCAGAGCAACTAGCTCTGCTGCTTGAGCAGACAGGGTGTCAATACGGTGCGTTTCTATAACTTCAGTGTCAGTAGTCACTGCGTACGCGGCTGCTAGTTCTCCTGTACTAGTTCTCATACATGAACCGTCCACATAAAGTGTCAGGTCGGGATTAGGTAATGCAATGTCTGTCAGGTCCTGTCTTGGCTTAGTCATAGTATTAATGACTTCCACACAGTCATGTGTGGCAGGATTTGAAGTAACTGATGGTAACAGGGTAGCAGGATTTAGAACGTTGCAGCATCTGATTTCTATGTGTGGCTGGAACAGTGTCAGTTCATAACCTGTTAAACGTGCAATTGTCAAGTGCTGAGTCTGTGTTCGGTTTAAAAGAACTTCCACGGAGTGTGGAACTTGTACTGTCAAAGAAGTGTCCTAATACTATGGAATCACTTTGTCTGATAGCTAGAGCTGTGGCTGCAACTGACTTGAGGCACGCAGGCAAAGCCTGGGCTACTGGATCTAATGTGCTCGAAAAATAAGCACAAGGCTTGTACTGTCCTGCTTGATCTTGTGTGAGAACAGATAATGCAGTACCATTACGTTCTGTGACAAAAAGTGTAAAAGGCTTACTGTAGTTCGGTGTAGCTAGAACAGGTGCTTGGCATAAGGCTTTCTTTAATTCATTAAAACTAAGTGTATGTTCAGATGTCCAAGGGAGGACAGTCGATACGGCTGCCTCCTGTGTCGTTAACTGTATCAGTGGCTTGGCTAGAAATGCATACTGAGGAATCCATTGTCTGCAGTAAGAAGTGAGGCCAATAAAAGCACGTACCTCCTTCTGTGTCTTGGGCTGTGGAAGACTCGCTATCAACTGGATACGGTCTGGTGTCAACTGCCTACCCCACTTGGACAGTAAGTGGCCTAAGTAGATCACTTGCTGGACACAGAACTGGAGCTTTGAAGGGGACACCTTGTGCCCCATCTCGGCCAGAAAATACAGAACCGTAAGTGACGCTCGTTCGCAGTCACGTTCAGAACGGGCTGTGATCAGTAGATCATCGACATACTGGAGCAGGGCAGTGTCAGTTGGCATGTGGATATTGTCTAGTTGTCTCTTAAGTGCTTGACTATAAATACTAGGACTTTCTGTGAAACCTTGAGGAGCTCGTGTGAATTTATAGCTCCTTCCATTTAAACAAAAACCGAAAAGGTACTGGCTGTCTGGATGAATGGGGACACTGAAAAATGCATTCTTGAGGTCGATGACAGTGAAAAATGTAGCTTCAGAATCAATGGCTGTCAATAGGGATGAAATATCTGGGACTACTGGATACTGGGGTATGATACATTTATTAAGTTCTCGAAGGTCAATCACTAATCGATATACTGGAGGTGCATTTGGATCAGTACGTTTCATGACTGGAATGATAGGAGAATTACATACATTGGAGTCAGTTTCTACAACCACTCCTTGAGCAATGAGCTCATCAATAATTTTGGATAAGGCTGCTACAGCCTCAGGTGGCAATCTATATTGTCTGATTCGTGGCAAGACTATACCTTGCTTGAGAGTCACACGATGGGGTGTGATTTGCATAAAACCTACATCAGTTGGACCTTGCGCCCATAAATGCTGCGGTACATTGGATAATCTTGGATCAAAATCGCGTAATACATAGTGACCTTTAAAGTCACGCAAAAACAATCGTATTCCTTCTGGAGAGCAGCAAATTACTGCACCTAATTCTTTCAATGTTTTAATGCCTAACAAATTTTCTGGACATGACTTCGTAAGTAACAAATCAGTAGTTCGGGACAATGGACCAACTTCTAGGGAAACTGGTTTTGAAATTTCGTTAACAATTGGCTTTCCTGAAAATCCAAGGGAAACATTTTTAGAGCCTGAGAGCGGAGCCCCTGGAACCTCGTCATGACTGATAGTAGTCCTACTTGCCCCTGTATCAATCAAAAACTTTCTGTCTTTCCCTAATACTTGACTGTGCACATAGGGACCCTCTTGATCTACAGGTATCTCGATGAGAGGCAAGCCTACCTCCCTCTCTAGGCTGTTTCATGAATACTGTTGATACTCTGGATACTCTGTCTGGGCATACTGGTACATTTGCTGTGTAACATGCTGTGTTGCAGCGATAGGCTGCGGTGCTGGAACTGTCTGTTGTGCATTCTGTGGTGGCTGAGAAGTCTGTGAAACTTGTTCTTGTCTAGGCGGACGTGGTCTTTCTTTAGTCTTACCAGTAGTTATGTTGTGTTTCAGAACTGCACACTCGTTTATAAAATGACCTGGCTGTTTACAATAATTGCATGTCCCTTTAACGGGAGCTGCAGGATGACTGGCTTGATTCGGACCCCTCTTCTGACTGTCTTGTGGAACAGATTGTGCAACTAGTACTTTCATTTTCGTGTCTTTCATACGTCTCCTTTCGTGTTCTTGCTCTTCCCTGATTCTATTCTGGTGATACTGGAGCATTTGAAGCATTTGTGACGGGGTACTAGCTTGCCAGGTACTTTCGACTTTCAAAACTCGATTTTTAACTTGTGGGCTTGAATTCTCGACTAGTTTAGTAACAAAAAGATGAGGGTATGACTCGCTACCTGTCTTCAAACCACTGTTAATAATAAAACATTTTTCAAATCTAGAATAGAAATCACTAGTGTCTTCATCCTGTTTCTGTTTACATGCTGAGATTGCATCCCAATCTTCCTTTTTCGTGGCTAATAACCTTGGCATAACTTGTATCAATAACTCGGGCAATTCTTTACATTTGTCCCCAAGACCGGTACCTGGTACTCGTATTTTATCTTCAGCTTCTAGAGCTGTCCAATCAATCTTTTTCTCTCCCACCTCCCATTCTTTTTCCTTGAGTTTTTCATATACCCCTGCGGGCAACAGGACCTTTAGCATTTTAATGATATCAGGATATGTGTATTCTCCCATACGGAGCATGTCTTTTAATTCTCGATGGAACCCTGCTGGATCTTTGTCGTGACAAGGAATTAATTTCTTCATCTCTAAGAGTTCCATCTTGGTAATAGGGGTGTAAACAAATACTCGTTGCATTTCACCACCCGCTGTCCTAACTGGGTGTACTTCTCGTAACGGATGCTGTCTATCTATGTAAAATGATTTACTTTCTGGAGGTGAGACGGGAACAAAATGCAGATTCAGAAACGTTCTATATTTGTGGCGCTGTTCTAGAATGACACTAATTAAATCGGTACCTAAACCTCTCCATCTATATTGGAGTAACTCGTTCAGAACATCATGTAACGGACCTGGATCAGAATGTTGTCCCTCATACAGTGTGATGAGGTGCTGGATCATATACATACCCACCAGTCGCTGCTCGGCTGGGGGCAGTTTCAGAAACATTTGTGCCACTATTTCATCTGGAAAAGTGGTAGAATCAGTAGTCCATCGGACTGCTGATCGGGCTAGTTCTAGTTCATGCATGGTACTAAGTTCACTATAACCGATACGTGATTTCAGAATGTGATCGGTAGCTTGAAATACTTGTTCAAGATTCCCTTGTTCTAGTGCTGGAAGGGGAAAAGCTTTCTTGTGTTCTAGGCGTGAATGTCGGTCTGGAAGTCTAGATTTACCTACATACGCTATTCTGGCGGTATTCTCGTCTTCTACTTCTTCAGTATCAGTGTTGTCTTCTTTCTCGCTTACTTGTGCTGCTTTGCGTTTCTCGTGTAACCTTATTATTTCCTTACGAATTTTCTTGTACATACTCTCTATACTACTGAGTGTCTTGTGTCTTCCCTCGGCTATATGATCACTCCATTTTGTCAGAATTCTCATTTCGATCGGATCTTTAGTCGGACAATCTTGTTCCCTTACTAAACAATTGATTAGAAATTTTAATAGCATGAGCTGGGTCTCAGCTTTCCTTAGAGACATGATTTCGCCAATACTTTCTGGATCGTCTCCTGTACGGATGAAACGATATATTCTGTCTAGATCTTCTTTCATATTTGGTAGGGTGTCCAAATACTCGGTCACCCGTCTTACACGCAATGAATATATAACCATATTATCATCGCCTGGGACTGGATCATAACGGCATTCGGTGAGAGCTCGTCTGATATCTGCAACGGACTGATATTTGGGCGTACGCTGTAACGCACGTTCATGTAACTCGACTAACGTTACACGTTTGTGTGGAGGCGGGGTACCAGGAGGACCTCCCCCCGCGGCCCCTATACTAGAATCGTCGACTGATACTCTTCGTGCTGGCAGAGTGACCGATGTAGCGGGAACTTGTACTACGGGCTGGACCGGGGGTACCGTAACAGGTGCTGTAACAGGTGCCCCGGTGGCTGGAGGAACAGGAATTACATTATTTACAGGAGCTGGCGGAACAGGATTTGCATATTCTGGGACTGTGTCGTCCAAATAGGACGAGAGAAAAATATCAGCTGCGGTCGGTTTGTGACGTAGCTTAATCGGAACCAATGTCGGCGGAAAATTACATGGTGCTTCCGGGGTTGGTTTTGGCAAGCCCTCGGCAAGAAGAGGATACATACCCTTAATAAGGGCATTTCTCTGTCTGTCTGACTGTTCGGCTTTAACTCGTTCACCTACTTCGATTAATTCCCTTTCTTGGGCTCTTTCTGAGGATTCTCTACTTAATTCTGACTTTCTGATTTCTTTTTCGGTTCTTTTATGAGATTCTTTGCGCCATAACTCGATGGCATCTTTCTGGGACTGTCTGGATTTCTTTTTCCATAATGCTTCTTCTACTCGCATGATGCACTCGGCATCCCATGTACCTGATACAGGCCATCTATATTTCTCTTCTAGATCTTTAGTATACTCGACCCATAAGTCTAGATATAATATGGCACTTATGCCATGCTTATGATACATAAAATGACCTGGACTGTCCCTAGGCGGGACAGGAACTGCTTCTTCGAGCAGACCTTTTCTGGTTTTTAACTGACGTAACTTCGAGAACAGAGGCATGACTTAGACTGGAATCTGGACACAAATACAATACACGATAAACACAATAATAACTTGAAAACAAATCACTCATACCACAACATTGAAAACACATGAAATAACATTTAAGATAACAGTTCGGACAGAATACTACCTGGAATACTGAAAACAGAAACACATGAATTTCTCGAGAACAGAACTTACTAGAACAGAAACTTACTAGAATGACTAGATGCACTGCTAAAACAGTACGAAACTTACCGGTCTCATAAAGAGACACGTCAGGACCCGCATCCACCTAGGTGGACACTTCGTGTTGGATCTGTGTACCCAAACCCACAGACCAGAGACAAATTAATTGACCCTGTCTAGATACTACCCCAGCAATGGTACTCACCGGGCAGCAAGAACGGAAGGCCTCGGACTGGACTGGACTGCTACGACGACGGACGGACGAACTTCGGACTTCAGTTACAGGTGGGCCTCCGGATACCTCGGACCTTGGACTCTCGGCTTGGGCTCTGGTCTGGGACTCGCCGCGTTCCTCCACCGCCTCGTCTGGATGCTGGACCGCAACCTCCGTCTCCTCCGTGGGCCTGAGGGATACTTGAAGCAGAAATATCTGCACGTGGCCGGTATGGTTCCGTCACGGCTGCAGAGGATCAGGGGGCCTGCGTGGCTTCTCCGGCGCGTGGGGAAAGGGCAAGTCCCTATTCGGGCGCCATTATGTGGTAAATAAATAATTAATTACCGGATCTATTTTTGACTATAATCAATAAACAGGTAGCTCAATAAATAAGAGTCAAGATTCGAGGTAGCTGGAGTTGACAGGCTTTAATCAGTCATAAAAGGACAGGAACAGGACAGCCTGTACGGGAATAGGATGGCAGCTGCCGGGGGCAGGATCTGGGAATTGGTTGGGACAGGCTCACTTTTTAATAACAGTGCACAGTATATATATCAAAACAAATGCATTGCATTCAATACAGTAGGCGTAGCAGTAGGCGGAGTTTGTAGCAGTCGCGAAAGATAAGGCATAAAGTGGGTGTAACAAGAGGTGTGTACAGGGCGTATACATAGACATGTGATGCAAACGTAACAGAATATGTCATAAACGGGGCGGAAACATGGAGGGGGCTACCTGAGCAGCTGGGACCTCTAACCTAGTGGTGCGCGTAAACTGGCAATGACGTGTTACCAGGGAGAACTGGGGGCTATGTCTTCTGCACTAGAAGAGGAGACGAAAGTCTGGAGGGTCAGAGCGACATGTACCTAGGCATATCTAGTATCTGGTGTTTATAGTACATGTTGATAGAATCCAAAAGTTATCAGGGTAAAGGCTAACAGACACTAAGACTGGTGCATGCATTATTCTATATGTAGTGCGTGTGTGAGGAATATTCTATGAATATTAATACAGTATTTCTCATACATGGAGACATAAAGGCTAGACCATGACCGAAACTATTGATGCGATTCAGTAGCTTAGGAATGCAGAGAAGGAGGGCTGGACTGATAACTAGAAACATAACATACTCTTGGCAGACTGGGAGGCAGAGCCAGGCCGAGCCGGGCACTGCGAGGCATGAAAGTAAGTGAAGGGTCAGGGATACAGGTGGGGGCTGTATCGCTCCTCGGAGAGGGTTCAGGAGACAGGAGCTGAATCTAAGTCCGGGCCCTTTTGAGGCCTAGAAACGGGGACAATTCAATGAATTAACGTGCACACTGTAAAATGTGGCAACGTAGCTTTACATAGGCCTGATATTCGTTATATTCACGAAGACTGGAAACTGGCATACTAGAGATGGACACAACTATAATTGCGTCTTTAATCGATCAGAAGGGGATACATGCATATCGATCATGCACATATGACATAACATGGGGAACACGTAGGCACATATGACATGGCAAAATTTACTTTTCCACAAAACAACCAGGCACGGATCATCAGTCTGGCACACACACACGGAAGTTTGGGACTCGGACACTAGCCTGCAACTACTTCCGCGTATCACAGCGCAAATGGCGAACGAATTTTGAATGCCTGTGTTGAAGATGCCAATTGGTAACTTATGTTAATGCATACTTTGACCGAGAAGAGGTGGGCACATGTGGACTGGGGTTCTTTGTTATAACAGGGTGCGCCTCAGGAACTCTCAGTGGACATTTAGCGGGTGAGCACAACCGCACCCACCCCCCCAAGGTGAAGGCACAGTTGCGCTTAATTGTTTTGCCCACGTTGGGTAAGAACAATTGTTACTTACCTGTAAACAGGTGGTTCTCCAGTATTGGTGTCTTTCATAGTTCCACATGCTTGAATATTCCCCGTCGTCGAAGTGAGAGTCCCACGGTAAATAAAATAGCAAAAATGCTAAATATATATATATATATATATGAAAACATAATACATAATAAAAGAAGAGGAAATACAACTGAAAACCTCAAAAACGATTCCTACATAGGAATGCATGGTAAAGAGAAAAACTACTTGTAACACATTAGTGTCATTATGTTAGTCCAAATTACAGCCAATCAGGCACCAGCACCCTCTAGAACCTTCTCCTCAGAAGCTCAAGTCCTCAGATTTTCGTAGCACCAAAGTGACCAAGAGTGTATGAGGAGAAGAGAGCCTCTGAGGGGAGGAGGGTGGGTCGCATGTGAATCTATGAAAGACACCAATACTGGAGAACCACCTGTTTACAGGTAAGTAACAATTGTTCTTCTCCAGTATTAGGGGTGTCTTTCATAGATTCACATGCTTGAATAGAATAGAAAGCAGTAACCTCCGAGACCTGAGATTGCTAGGCACACATGGAAAAAGCCAAGACAGTAATCATACAGTCATGTAAACATCATTAGCAATCAAAGCAAAAACACCAAGGAGGGGGGAAGAGGTTCACCTTATTGGAAAAGATGACGAAGTACTGCCTGACCCACTGTGGTATCCGCTTCATTGATGACATCCAAACAGTAATGCTTGGTGAAGGTGTGCCTGCTGGACCATGTCGCTGCACGGCAAATCTGACGAAGAGGCACACCAGCAAACAAGGCGGTGGAGGAAGACATCGCCCTCGTAGAATGAGCCCTCACTGAAGACTGCAATGGTTTGCCAGCTTGTTGATGGCAGAAGGTAATGGCTGAAGAAAGCCAACGGGCAATTGTTTGTTTGGAGACTGGATGCCCCTTACGCAGTCGTCCGTAAGCAATGAACAGTTGATCGGACTTGCGGAAGGAGGCAGTTCTGGCAATGTAAAATTTAAGGCATCGTTTGATGTCCAAAGAATGCAAGCGCTGCTCCGCCGGAGACTTTGGGTCCGGAAAGAAAGTTCGTAGGAACACAGGCTCATTCAGATGAAAATCCGTAGGCACCTTAGGTAGGAAAAAGGGGTTGGTGCGAAGTGCCACTCCGTTAGGTTTGAACTGTAGATAAGGCGGTTTGACAGTGAAAGCGTGAAGGTCGCTCACGCGACTAGATGAAGTCAAAGCCAAAAGCAGCGCAACTTTCCAGGTGAAGAATTTGATATCCGCCTTATGGATAGGCTCAAATGGTGACTTCATAAGTTGAGATAGGACAACATTGAGGTGCCAAGATGGAGGAGGGCGCCGAACAGGTGGGAACTTGCGGAAGAGCCTTTTGAAGAATTGACGTATGATTCTGGACGAACAGAGGGAAGAAGAGCCATCGTGTCGGAAACGAGAGATTGCAGCTAGGAACGGAAGAAGCTGCTCCGGAGTGGAATGGATGGGATGGACATTCGCTGCCACGCACCAATGACAGAATCTCTTCCACTTGAGTTTGTAAGTTTTGATGGTAGACGGAGCACTAGCATGAGCAAGGATGTCCCTGCATTCCTGAGATATGTTCAAGTCTGCGAATTCAAGGTGCTCAGGTTCCATGCCGACAATTGTAGCGTGGAGTCGTCCGGATGGCACACTTGGCCCCTGTCCATCGTTAGAAGGTCTGGACGGGGACGCACAGGAATGGGCTCGCACTGGGACAGCAGAAGCAATTCCGAAAACCATGCCTGTCTGGGCCAACGAGGTGCGATCAATAGATTGTGGCAGGGCTGCCTCCGCATCTTCCACAGCACCCGCGGCACTAACGGAATCGGCGGAAAAGCGTAAGCGAATAGATCGCACCAATCGACCAAAAGGGCATTCCCGCACAACCCGGGGTGGGGATGCCAACTTGCGTAAGACTGGCATTTTCGATTCTCCGGTGTTGCAAAGAGGTCTAGAGCTGGGCGACCCCACCGGTGAAACACAAGATACAGAGTCGGCTGGTGCAGTTCCCATTCGTGTGTTGAGGAAGTGTACCTGCTTAGAGAGTCCGCCAGGATGTTGGACACGCCCGGCAGATGGACAGCTGTCAAGGTGATCTGATGACGGAGAGCCCAATCCCAGATCGACTGGGCCAAGCGAGACAGATGTGGAGACTTGGTTCCTCCCTGATTGTTCACGTAGTGCATGCTGGTGGTATTGTCCGTTTGGATAAGCACTGACTCCCCGTGAACTACAGGTAGGAATGACTTGAGCGCTAGGAAGATAGCCATCAACTCTAGCCTGTTGATATGCCACGTGCGTTGGGGCGGAGTCCACTTGCCTTTGATGGATAGGCCTTGGAGATGAGCGCCCCACCCCTCCAGAGAGACGTCTGTCGTGAGCGTGAGATCTGGTGCATGAACAAGGAACGACGTTCCCGTCTCCAGATTGGTAGGCTGCGCCCACCAAAGCGAGCTTTTTCTCATGCGGGCTGTGACAGCAACTAGGTCGTTGAAGGACCCGGAGACCTGACGCCACTGTAAGTCCAGTTCCTCCTGAATGGGACGGGTTCGCAATCTGCAATTTGGGATCAGTACGATACAAGATGATGCCATCCCCAAAAATGACTTTAACATCCGAACAGAAACGGACTGTCTTTTTCGAATGAGGGAGACTAGACGTAAGATCTTCTGTCGTCGCTCGTGCGAGACGAACGCTTTGGAAAGTTTCGTGTCTAGGATCGCTCCCAAGAAGTTTCTGGTTTGCAGAGGCGCAAACTGTGACTTTTCGATGTTGATGGTCAACCCCAGGGACTGAAACACCTGCTGGCAAAGACGAGTGTCCTGACATAGTTGATGGTGGGATTGAGACTTGAGGAGGCAATCGTCCAAATATGGAAAGATTTGAACGCCTTGGAGATGCAGGTGAGCCACCACAGGGGCCAGTACCTTCGTGAACACACGAGGAGCTGATCGCAGCCCGAAGGGCAAGACCTTGAACTGCGTTTGTCCCAATTTGAAAAGCAGGTACTGGCGATGTTGTTGGATAAACGGGACATTCAAGTACGCGTCCTGAAGGTCTATGGTGGTCATGAAATCCTCGCTGGATGGAAGACGCAGGATTTCCAGCAATGTCAGCATGCAGAAAGATTGGCACTTTAGATATTGGTTGAGAGCCCTCAAATCCAGAATGGGTCGCCAATCTCCGGTCTTCTTGAGTATGAGGAAGAATCGAGAGTAAAACCCCTCTCCCCTTTGATGTTTCGGGACCACTTCGACTGCACCCTTTAAAACAAGAAGACGGACTTGATGGTAAAGCTCCTTGAGGTGTGGAGGAGGCGGGCCAAATGGTGGAGTACGAGGAGGAATCTCGACGAATTCTAAGGTATGACCCCGCCGTACAATGTCCAAAACCCAGCGGTCCGAAGTGATGGAGGACCACTGAGAATAAAACAGAGAGATTCAACCTCCAACACTTTGGGGATGACAAAAGTCATTGGCGCTTAGGAGTGGATCCGCGATAGGAGGACTTTCCCCTATAGGGTCTGCAGGACTGCTGACGACTCTGCTGAGTGGATGTGTAACGCTGGTTGCCCTGATTGAAGGAGCGGTATTGTTGCCCTCCTCGAAAATTGAAAGAAGTGCCGCATCCGCGTGCACCTTGAAAGGACTGCTTCCGGAACTGCAACGTGCACAAAGACTTAGCCCTATCGGTGTCCTTCTTAATGGACTCCAGGGCGTCATCGATGTGAGATCCGAATAGCGATTCACCATCATACGGCATATCATGTATCTTGGATTGGACTTCCTGCCGGAAGGAGGTGGATTTTAATCAACCCTGGCGTCGGAGGGCAGCTGCACTTGCAAGCAGACGGAAACCTGTACCAGCAATATCGAGTGCACAGTCGATCATTTCTTCCGATGCTCTCTGCCCATCATGAAGAATCTGCTGAGCGTCCACCTTGGAAGCCTCAGGAATTAGATCTATTAATGCAGATATGTCCGACCACATCTGCTGGTCATAGCGTCCCAAAATGGCTAAGGCATTGGCTGCTTGGACAGAAGTGGAAGCCATGGTTGAAAACTTGCGGCCAATAGCGTCTAGGCGTCGACCCTCTCTATGGGGAGGTGCGGTGATTGGAGACGCTGGGTTCCGGGCTCGACGCTGTGCAGCTTGAGTCACTACTGAGTCCGGCTTAGGGTGAGAGATCAAGCATGCCGGAGAACCGGTAGGAGCCTTGTATTTCTTCTCAAGGCGTGGTATTTGAGCAGATAACGAGTTTGGAGCTTGCATGAGTTTAATTCCCTCCTTCCAAACAAAATCGATTATTGGAATTGTGTGGACCTGCTTGTAAGGCTTATCTTTAAAATCATAAAGGAAACAATCCTCTTCACTTTGCGATCTTGGCAATTTAAAACGCTGAGCCGCTTTATCCATTAGTAGATGAAAACTGGCGATATCTACACGAGGTGATTCACCAGAGTTTCCTGGCTGAGGAGAGGGCGTCTGCGTTCGGTAATCGTCCCACTCCGCCATATCCTGGTCGCCTGCATCCTGGTCCGAATTGTCAGGGACCTCTCCGTCCTCACGTTCTGGGACCGCCTCATCATCCGCATCCTGCGGATAAACAGTGGTATGGATTCTGATTGATGTCTGAACCTGAGACGAAGTTGTGGGTGATAACGTTGGCGGAAGAGATGGTGGAGAACTGTTGGCATGGAGCCTTATTGCGACGATGGGATGAGTCAGCAGAGGATCCTGAAGACTTCAAAGGCACTAACGGCAATGAGGCAAAGGAAGCGGTGCCTCCGTCGACGGCGCCGTCGACGCTATCGTCAACGGTGCTGATTTGGCTGTCGACGAAGATAATTTCGAAGAACTCATCGTCGACGGTGTGGCCGTCGACAGAGTCGTTGTCAGGGTCACCGTCGACGGGCGATCCATCGTAGACGAAGTCGTCGACGGTGCAGTCGTCGATGCAGGCTGAACCTCCGTAGACGGAGTCCTGGTCGACGGAGTCTTCGTCGACGAGGCCTTGGCCGATGGAATCAGAGTCGACGAAGATTTCTTCGAGACTTTCGTCGACGAGGATTCTTTCTTCTTCGTCGACGAGGTGATGGGAATCGTCGACGGGACAGGCTTAGAAGGCAAAGAAACTCTCGTCGACGTGTATGCTGTCGACGAGACCGTCGTCGACGAAGTAAAAACTGATGTCATCGTCAGCGTCTTCGTCGATGATGCAGACAATGCGGTTCTCGTCGTCGGAACACTCGTAGACGCTCCCGTCGACAACGGAACTCTAAGAGGTGTGGAAACACACCGAGAGGCAGCAGAAGACGCCTGAGAGCCATGTCTCGTGGGCGTAGTGGTAGTTGGAGTGGTAGGAGACACCACAGAAGCCAGAGGCAGGGCTAAAGTCTTCTTTTTTAGGAAAGGAGATGGAAAATCCTGTACACTACCACGCTTAGAGGCTGTTGAAGAAGGACCAGAGTGAAAACTTTCTGCATCTGACAGGGCAGAATCCTTGTCCTTTAGACGCTGGAGCCAAAGGAGAAGACGGCCTTCTCTGTCCTTGAGAGTCTTAGTAGAAAAAGTTCTACAGAACTTGCAGCTGCCAGCCTCATGATCAGGATATAAACAATAGATACACTTCTGGTGGGGGTCCTTCTCAAAAAGGCGCAGCTTCCCACAAGAAGAGCAAGGTCTGAATAAAGACATCTTACTTGACATGTTGAGAAAAACTGGAACTAGAAGATATGAGGTGAAGAACTGAGCAGAGCTCAGGGAGACTCCCTTCACACGACGTGCGGTAGAAAATCTGAGGGCTTGAGCTTCTGAGGAGAAGGTTCTAGAGGGTGCTGGCGCCTGATTGGCTGTAATTTGGACTAACATAATGACACTAATGTGTTACAAGTAGTTTTTTCTCTTTACCATGCATTCCTATGTAGGAATCGTTTTTGAGGTTTTCAGTTGTATTTCCTCTTCTTTTATTATGTATTATGTTTTCATATATATATATATTTAGCATTATTGCTATTTTATTTACCGTGGGACTCCCACTTCGACGACCGGGAATATTCAAGCATGTGAATCTATGAAAGACACCCCTAATACTGGAGAACAGATTTTCGGTCCGCAGCTGGTTATGGGTGAGGACCTTAAGGTTGGGATGTTTAGAATAGTTAGAGCACTCAGATCAAAACCCATTATGTCTAACACACCTGCTGTACCGGGTATAGTATTCACTGTATATCCTCCTCACTATGACGACGCCTAACACATATACGTTCTGCACCTGGAATGTGCGTGGAATGGGTTTCGTGCACAAGAGGCACAGAATACTGGCACAATTGAACAGAAGAAAGATCACTATAGCTTACCTGCAAGAAACCCATCTAAATGGGGCAGAAGGCTCCAAATTGCATAAAAAATGGAAGGGTCAATTATTTGCCACGGCCTACTCAGCCTTCTCTAGGGGGGCTGCTATATGGATAAGAAATTCCATCCCCTTTAAATTAATAGAGCAGCGGGTGGACAAAGAGGGACGATATGTATTTGTACGTGGGTTATTGGATGGTTCCCCTGTAGTACTGGGCTGCGTATACACCCCCAATACAGACGAGACGAAGTTCCTTACCACCCTTAGCGGAGTAATATCAGACTGGTCGGATTACGGGTGGATAATAGGCGGGGACTACAATGCAGTCCTAGATATCTCCCTTGATAGGTCCCACCCCCACTACACTCCGCCGATAGCAGGAAGCAGGCAGAGGCACTAGCACACTGGGCAGAATACTGGGACATGTCAGATGCGTGGAGAATCAAACACACAGGACATAGGGAGTATACCTTCTACTCACCACCACACAAATTACATAACAGAATAGATCGCTTTTTCTGTTCTAACACACTACTTGGGTCCATCACTTCCACTCTGCATATGGGAAAGACACTATCCGACCATAACCCAGTGGAACTAACAATGCAATGGGGGAAGGTCCCAACACCAAGACCAACTTGGCGACTACCGCCAGAGGTACTTGAGGACCCGGTCTTCAGGTCATCAATATCGGAAGCCATAACTGCGTTCTTTAACGAGAACGTGGGCACAGCTAGCTCCAGGCAAATAGAATGGGACGCCTTCAAGGCGACTATAAGGGGAGCGGCTATGGGCACAAAAGTAGGCATCAGACGGACTGTGTGTGGAGAAACTTACGGAGGTGGAGGGCAGACTAGCGATGCTGGAAAGCGAGGCCGCGGGCACAAACGACCAACTTACACAACTACAAGAAGCACATATACAGCACGCAGAGTTACTTGAGGAGTTAAGGGTCATTGACTATAGGGAATACACGACTAGACAACACACTCAGGCCGACAGATCCGGACAATTGCTAGCACGTATGGTATGTAATGCACCCATGTGCGCCCCTATAGTAGAGGTCAATGATCAGACTGGGGAAACGATAGGGAAACAACTAGGCATCAATACCACCTTTAAGGACTACTACACGCAACTCTATGGTCCGCACCCACAGATGACGGACATGACCTTCGAATCCTTTATGGAGGACCTACCAATCCCACAACTCACGCAAGCGCAGAGTGATGACCTAGCGCGCCCCAGTACGACTGCAGAAATCAGGCAGGCAATAAAAGCCTTGCCACGGAACAAAACCCCTGGGACGGACAGCCTACCAGCCGAGTTCTATGTAGTATATATTGACTTACTAGCCCCACAGCTGCATCACCTATACCGAGAATCGTTGGAGTCTAGTGCCCTACCGCCCACGACCCTGCAGGCACTGATTGTCTCCCTTCTAAAGCCTGGTAGAGACGGTCTACAGATGGCGAATTACAGACGCTGTCGCTGTTAAATACGGACTACAAAATTCTTAGCAAGATATTAGCGGCGAGACTGAACCAATACATCACAGCACTTATACACATGGACCAATGTGGCTTCGTGCCTGGGCGGAGCACGGCGCTCAATTTCCGGAGACTGAGTCAGATAATGCTACACGAGGATGCACGGAGTGGAGCAGAGGGCTGTATCTCCCTGGATTTAAAGCAGGCATTTGATTACTTAAGATGGGACTATATGTTTGCGGCCCTGGCGAGGTTCAGCATACCGTCTGAATATTTGGCATGGGTGAATCTTTTATATTTGCACCCGACGGCACGTGTTCGCACTAATAAATGTATATCGGGACAGTTTGCGATAGCTAGAGGCACGCGACAGGGCTGCCCATTGTCACCCCTACTTTTCATACTGGCCTTGGAACCTTTACTACACAAACTCCGAGCCCTAGCCACACCACGGGGGGTACTGCGCAACTCAGTGCCACACATAGTCTCGGCCTATGCGGATGATATAATATTATACGTTCGGGACATGTCAGGCTGCCTTGATCCTATGCCTGAAATCTTTGAAACTTTCCGAGCATTATCGGGACTTGCTATAAATGAAACTAAATCATACGGCTACCACTTTGATGACGCTGCGAGTGATACCCAGTTACAGTTCCCCCCACATAGGTTCCAGATGGCGCCTTCAACATTTAAATATTTAGGGGTACAAATATACCGCGACACGCAAGACCTCCAAGATGGTAACCTAGGTAGGGCGCTTACAACTCTTAAAACACAAATAAAGTTTTGGACTGCTCTGCCGTTGTCAATAGCGGGAAGAGTGGCAATCTCCAAGATGGTGGTCCTACCCCGACTGGTATACTTCTTTATGAACCTCCCGCTCCTCATACCGACGAACACCTTTAAATTGCTAAACACATTGTTGACGGAACTGATATGGGGATCGGGAAGACGACGTGTAAGTCTTGCTAAGTTGCAATTACCGACATCTCAGGGCGGTATGGGTGTCCCAGACATGACTGCGTATAGCTACGCCTGCCAACTCCAATGGCTGGCCTACTGGCTGGCGGGCCGTAACCTCCACGAGATAGACATGACCATGACCGATAGGGACCGCGGCATCATACACCGTTTACTACTACCGAACACCACGATACCCAGATCGACGCCACACCTACTACGTCTTGCTATCAGGTGCTGGAAGAGAGCTGTCAAATATACGAGAGCGACGACCCCCTATGCGCCCACATTACCTTGCCAGGACTTCCCCTTGGGACAGGGACACTGACGGAGCGCGCACTCCAACCTTGGCATGACTCTGGTGTTATGCAAATAGGAGACTTTTTTGCGGATGGCAATATCATGACACACGCGGACTTCGCACGAACGCACCAGACCCCTGAAGCCTTGTTTTTAATGCATGCACGAATGACACACTACATTACTTCGACTTGGGCGGGGGACAGAACAGAGCCACCTACGAACCCACTACTTACCATGCAATATTTAATGGGGACCGGCAGCCACTTAACGAAATGGTTGACGTATGGCATACGAACAAGCAGGGCGACCTCCCTGCAATCTACCCGGGAGCGCTGGGACCGAGATATAGGACGGGCGCTCAGGGATAAGGAATGGGAAAAGATATTGAAATTCCCCAAAAAGGGGTCGCGCAACCCCAAATTTAAATTTATTCAGTTAATGATCCTGCATAGCGCGTACCTTACCCCACACCGACTGCACATCATGTTTCCTGGTGCGGCGGACATGTGCCCCCGATGCAGAGCTGCGGACGCTGGCCTCCTGCACATGTTGTGGGACTGCCCTAGATTGGGTCATTACTGGGGAACAATTCACGAGGCACTGACAGCGATTGCCCCCGCAAGACCTTACTCCTCCCTGATATACTGTATACTAGGCCTAGGCCCCACTGAAAAGGAGAAAAGCACCACCACACGTTTTATAGATCTGGCTCTACTCTTGGCTAAAAGAACGATAGCAATGAGGTGGAAATCCGCCAGACCCCCTGACCCTGGTGACTGGCACGGGGAGGTGATACGATGGGGGAAAGCAGAAGGGACCGAACTGCAAAGGGAAGAGCGTAGAGGTCTCCGCAAAACGCACATCTGAATGGAATGGCAGGCCATACTCATAGAATTTGAAGCATATGATGTTGCTGCACTGGCATAGACAAATGTGGTTAGTGTGATAGATATGGCGAATAACGGATGCAAAACTTGGGCCCACGGCCCCCCTCCCCTTTTATTTCCCCCCTCCCCTCCCCTTCACCCCCCCTGTCCACCCCCCCTCCACCTGTCTGAAGTGGTCGCACACCGAAGGGTGCAGTACTGATGAATCTGGAGAAAGCTAATGCTGAAGGCTGAGGTGTTGAAAGTGGGAGGAACGAGGGAGATTACTGTAATGTATAGAGTTGACCCAGTACAGTGCGTAACACACGGACGATTTGATTAAAGTGCGAGGGAAGTTGTGGGAGGGGGGTTTAAGAATTACGTGGGGTGAGTTGTTTGAATAAGAAAACTGCAATGTTATGGATATTTGAGATTTATATGCACAGTATAACATGTGAAACGAGATAACATGAAAGAAAAGGTTGTAATGCTGAGACAATTACTACAGAAAGTAAACACATTTAAAAAATATATATATATATTTTGTTCACCATGCCACCCCAGTTTAGACCTGGCCATATTCAAATCAGTCTTGACCCTGTGCCTCATGGGAACAGCCCAGCCCAAACTGCCAAGTCAAGTCCTCCCTGGACCAGAAACAAGCATCCTAGGACCGGTTTCGGGGTTTTACCCCTCATCAGCCAGGATAGCTTGATTCCAGTGGCACAGTGAGCCCAGGACCCATGTCTGGGCATACCTGGCGCACTTAGGGTGAGAATGCAAAAGACACATAATTGATGGACGGAATGAAGAACAAATCAAAACATTCACCCCCCTGTCAAGAGATATGGGTTAAATCCATCATTCTTTTGCTCACCATGCCACCCCAGTTTAGACCTGGCCATATGCAAATCAGTCCTGACCCTGTGCCTCATGGGAACAGTCCAGCCCAAACTGCCAAGCCAGGTCCTCCCTGGACCGGAAACAAGCATCCTAGGACCGGTTTCGGGGTTTCACCCCTCATCAGCCAGGATAGCTTGATTCCAGTGGCATAGTGAGCCCAGGACCTACGTCAGGGCATACCTGGCGCACTTAGGGTGAGAAAGCAAAAGACACACAATTGATGGACGGAATGCAGAACAAATCAAAACATTCACCCCCAGTCAAGAGATCTTGGTTAAATCCATCATTCTTTTGCTCAACTTGCCACCCCAGTTTAGACCTGGCCATATGCAAATCAGTCTTGACCCTGTGCCTCATGGGAACAGCCCAGCCCGAACTGCCAAGCCAAGTCCTCCCTGGACCGGAAACAAGTATCCTAGGACCGGTTTCGGGGTATCACCCCACATCAGCCAGGATAGCTTGATTCCAGTGGCACAGTGAGCCCAGGACCCATGTCTGGGCATACTTGGCGCACTTAGGGCGAGAAAGCAAAAGACACATAATTGATGGACGGAATGCAGAACAAATCAAAACATTCACCCCCAGTCAAGAGATCTGGGTTAAATCCATCATTCTTTTGTTCACCATGCTACCGCAGTTTAGACCTGGCCATATGCAAATATGTCTTGACCCTGTGCCTCATGGGAACAATCCAGACGGAACTGCCAAGCCAGGTCCTCCCTGGACCGGAAACAAGCATCCTAGGACCGGTTTCGGGGTTTCACCCCTCATCAGCCAGGATAGCTTGATTCCAGTGGCACAGTGAGCCCAGGACCCACGTCTGGGCATGCCTGGCGCACTCAGGGCGAGAAAGCAAAAGACACACAATTGTTGGACGGAATGCAGAACAAATCAAAACATTCACCCCCAGTCAAGAGATCTTGGTTAAAGCCATCATTCTTTTGCTCACCAAGCCACCCCAGTTTAGACCTGGCCATATGCAAATCAGTCTTGACCCTGTGCCACATGGGAACAGCCCAGCCCGAACTGCCAAGCCAAGTCCTCCCTGGACCGGTAACAAGCATCCTAGGACTGGTTTTGGGTATCACGCCTCATCAGCCAGGATAGCTTGATTCCAGTGGCACAGTGAGCCCAGGACCCATGTCTGGGTATACCTGGCGCACTTAGGGTGAGAATGCAAAAGACACATAATTGATGGACGGAATGAAGAACAAATCAAAACGTTCACCCAGAGTCAAGAGTTCTTGGTTAAATCCATCATTCTTTTGCTCACCATGCCACCCCAGTTTAGACCTGGTCATATGCAAATCAGTCTTGACCCTGTGCCACATGGGAACAATCCAGCCCGAACTGTCAAGCCAGGTCCTCCTTGGACCGGAAACAAGCATCCTAGTACCGGTTTCGGGGTTTCACCCCACATCAGCCAGGATAGCTTGACTCCAGTGGCATGGAGAGCACAGCACCCACGTCTGGGCATACCCGTCCCACGCGGGGTGACAAATGCAAAAAGAACACTTGGTGGACAGAATTCAGAACAATGTCATACATTCACCCCAGTACAGAGATCTGAGTTTCCGGTCCAGGGAGGACCTGGCTTGGCAGTTCGGACAGGTCTAAACTGGGGTGGCATGGTGAACAAAAGAATGATGGATTTAACTCATATCTCTTGACAGGGGCTGAATGTTTTGATTTGTTCTGCATTCCGTCCATCAATTGTGTGTCTTTTGCTTTCTCACCCTAAGTGCGCCAGGTATGCCCAGACGTGGGTCCTGGGCTCACTGTGCCAGTGGAATCAAGCTATCCTGGCTGATGAGGGGTGAAACCCTGAAACCGGTCCTAGGATGCTTGTTTCCGGTCCAGGGAGGACCTGGCTTGACAGTTCGAACTGGATTGTTCCCATGAGGCACAGGGTAAAGACTTATTTGCATATGGCCAGCTCTAAACTGGGGTGACATAGTGAACAAAAGAATGATGGATTTAACCCAGATCTCTTGACTGGGGGTGAATGTTTTGATTTGTCCTTCATTCCGTCCATCAATTATGTGTCTTTTGCTTTCTCGCCCTAAGTGCGCCTGGTATGCCCAGACATGGGTCCAGAGCTCGCTATCCTGGCTGATGAAGGGTGATACCCCGAAACCGGTCCTAGGATGCTAGTTTCCAGTCCAGGGAGGACCTGGCCTGGCAGTTCGGGCTGGACAGTTCCCATTGGGCGCAGGGTCAAGACTGATTTGCATATGGCTGGGTACAAATTGGAAAGGCATGGGGAGCAAAAAAAATGATGGATTTAGGCCCAGATCTCTGTATTGGGGTTAATGTATGACATTGTTCTGCAATCTGTCCATCAATTGTTCTGTTCGTTGTGCTTTGCAGATCGGATGTTTCTTTACAGGGAAGGTAAATTCCCTAACACTCCATGTGATCAGTCTCACCATGAACTATGTGTAGAACAGGTGCATAAGAAGATCAACACTCAAATTGTTTTCACATTTTCAGAGTCTGTTAGTTCTTTCCTCAAGTGTATGACGGAGCCTGACGCCTCTCCACCAGGTACTTTCACTTCCAAATTGTGTAGTACTCAAAAATTTAAGCAAAAGCCTGAATTAGATATCCTGGATATTCCTGGAGTCGGGAACAGAACAATCCCAGGTAGGGTGATCAATAAAAACCCATAGCCAACATCTCCCACCAGCCTGACCTGCAAAACCATACTAATAAATCATGATTAGTATCCATAAATAGTTGTGCAAACATTATAAAAAGATACCATCCGTAGGGCCTGGTTCCTTCATTACGGTATTGTTTCCGGTTATGCATGGAAACCAAGCATATGGCGTCAACAGTCCATGTGAACCCAGCTGCCTCATTGATACTTGAATTGCCTGTTCCTCAATTCTGTCGTCATCGGTATCATAGGCCTCCATTTATTAAGGGTGCTCTGAGAGAGATCTTAAAATATTTGGATATCACAACCTTTAAATCTTATTGACTCTGTGATTATGATTACTCAGAATTCGATTCTTCATTGCGAGGATGATTACTTAGCCAGGATGGCCCTCAGCTTGGCCTTTGAAGAATTTGCTGGTGCAGTCACCTTATGCATTTGCATTCTGCCAATGTCAAAGTCTCTCAGCACTTTGAGTACAGTGCTGAAAAGGTCTCTGTAGAATCTACGATATCATTGCCTTCTAGCACTCCTTTTGAACATTTTCAGGCATAGATTATCACAACAAGAATTATCTTTTAGATCATCGTACTTGTCCTATAATTCCCTCGGATCATCTTTCATGCCAGAGACAGAGTCATGAGTCTTCTCCTGAACTGGCCCTAAATTGAAACAGTTCCTCCATTGTAGCCGACTTGCTCCCCTATGGCTTGAACGTTTTGTTTTACCATGTGAGTCACAACATATGTTATTGCAATCTCTAGATAGCAAATGTCTCACTCAGCAAGGCTTAAAGCGAGACCAGACAACTCACCAAAGTCTTCTTTTGTTAGGACAGGTGACTCTCCCCTCCTCAATGCCATTATGCCAGACTGCTCTGCACAGGAATCCTCTGGTGAAGTCAACCTACTTTTTCTGACCCCCTTTGTAGAAGATTTGAAGATGTATGTGGGACTTGACCTGACCTACACCTTTCATTAATAACCCACATCGTTAGGGGAGAAATTTATGGCAGGGAACCCTGTGAGTAGTACAAGAGGTCTGCTTTCGCAAGCACTAATCTTTAAGGTCTGCGAGTCATCTCCACTTCCTTAGCAGAAAGATCTGCCAGCACTCCTGTTCCTGCTTGAATGTGGGTGTGCCACTCACTCATGGTGGCAGGTTGCTACTCTGTGCAGGATAGAGGCCCTAGAAGGCCGACATTTTGTTTTGGAGTTCGATGTTACCCAGCTCCTACCATCGCTCCTGAACCACTGCTGTGTAGCATAAGTATGGAGTGAAGGCAATACATCGCCATCCTCACTATTCCATGTCCCATTTCTTGATGGTGTAGGGTTGCACCAGAAGGTCTTTTATGGGGGGTCGTCCTGAATGCTCATCTCCAGAGTGCCATGTGCTTTTTGGCATTGGTCACACCCATTCAAGCATTCTGCCTACATCTGAGTACATAATTGAAAATGGTTTCTGTGCAGATACATACAGTTGTATGGTGCCAAATGATCAGCTTACAGTATTGACTACCAATGAATGTAGCTACTAGTGGTAATGGATGATAGCAGGACCACTATCCCAACACAAATGTAGGATACTCAGTGGTATTTGTTTAAACAGGTGACTTTGTTTTATATTTGCAATTTCCTGAATTTGATTCAGCAAAAGGACAAATGCAAAAAGAACAGATGGATGGAATGCTGAACAAATCAAACATTCACCCCAGTCACATATCTGGGTTAAATCCATCTTTTTTTGCTTGCATAGCCATTCCATTTTGGACCCAGTCATGTGCAAATCAGTCCAGGCCCTGCTCCCCATAGGAACAGCCCAGCCCGAAATGCCAGGCCAGGTCCTCCTCAGACCAGAAACAAGCATCCTAGTACTGGTTTTGGGGTATCACCCCTTATCAGCTAGGCTAGCTTGAATCTGGTAGCATAGTGAGCACAGGACCCACGACTGGGCATTCCCTTCCCACCCAGGGCAGCAAATGCAAAAAGAACAGATTATGGACAGAATGCTGAACAAATCAAACATTCATACCCAGTCACAGTTCTGTGTTAAATCCATTGTTGTTATTCCCGCCAGGCCAATCTAATTTGGACCCAGCCATATGCAAGTCCTGACCCTGCTCTCCATGGGAACAATCCAGCCCGAACTGTCAGGCCAGGTCCTTCCTAGACCAGAAATAAACATCCTGAGACCAGTGATGTCACTGACCATGTCATGAGTGATGTAAAATGTGAGGTCATAAGCAGTGCATTGTTGGGGTGCGAGTTATAGTTAGCTCAGCTAACTATAATGGCTGAATTTCTCTGGTTTTGTACGAGTAAAATTTCAGACTAACTATAATGTCCCTCTAACCTTTGTTTTGGTCTGTGAATTTCTAAGGTTGTTAAAATGTTAATTCCTTACTATAACGTCTCTGAAACCTGTGTTTTTTTCAGCGAATTTCTAAGATTTTGAAAATGCTAATTTCTAACTATAATGTCCCTGTAACCTTTGGTTTTTCAGTGAATTTCTAAGGTTTTTAAAATGCTAATTTCTAACTATAACATCCCTGAAACCTGAGGCTTTTTTAGTGAATTATAACTAACAGTCAAATTTGCAGAATGCTGGAGAAAGGGAACTGGGCCTCCGACCAGCTCTCAGGAATTCCACTGTGTAACACTTACAGGAGATAACAGGATGGCTTCTTGGCCCTCAACGTCCCCCTGGAGCTACTGTGACTTTATCCCCCAACCAAGAGCACGCCAGGTGGCGCATTTACGGAGTGGTGGAAAAAGTGGGCGTTTTCTCTTTAGCTCCAGGGAGGTGGTGGTCCCTGGGGCTGGGAGTCCGGAACGGACCCCGCATTTTCTTAATTGGTGGCCCGGGAAGGTGGTGGTCCCTGGGGCTGTATAGGGGGGCTCGAGCCCCCCACACCTCTTTTTTTAAAATAGGCCCATGGAGGTGGCGTTCCCTGGGGCTGTGGGGGGGGCAGTGTGGTCATTTAATTTTGCTCATTCTCCCCTTTTTCAACAAATGTTCCCAGATGCTATAGTGTCATTCATTCATCAATCTCTAGTTAATGCTCTGTTATGATAATTGTTTGTGATGTTTTTAGGATCATGTCATTTCCTTGTCATGTAAGTGAATTGAGGTCATTAGTACCACAAAACAACGTTTGTTGAACTTAACAGTATATACCATCTAAAATTGTATGTGGAATATCAGAAAACTGACTATGCCCTGTTCATATGAGGATTAATGCTAAACATCTCTCTGAGTTGGGTAAATGGCGGTCTTTTAGCCAGCTAGGCCTTGGAATGACTAATTGCACATTTCTCCTCACTACTGTGTTGTGTTGTGTTGAATGGTTCCTACATTTCAGGTATACGTACTAATGCTTCTTTTTTCATTTCAGGACATCTTCTTACCTGTTTACCACAACTACTTTTGTATGAAAAACTGTTTGTGTACTAAATACATTTTACACAGAATGGTTCTATCATTATATGCAATTCATTTTCCCTTTTAAGTGTCTACATTATAGTTGTTCAAAACTCATTGGATGTGTAATCCACACTTTTACTGACACATTTTCTCTTACAATGATGATAGGTCTAACGTCCACAGCAAGAGGCTAAACATCTGCCACTCTGTATCGCTCCACTCAAGCCCACTAGCAAACCTCCAGGGATGTCTCCAATGCAGAAAATTCAGATGAACATGACATGGCTGGTCCATTGCATCAATCTTGTCCACTACAGTGAGTCTCACTTGGCCCGCAACTACAACTTCTACCCCAGTTGTAACATCACCACAGCCAACAGATCTCTCCCTTTTCTGCGGATGAAGCGTAAGAAGCACCAAATTGTCCCCCCCCAGTTCTGGCTGGTGGTAAGACACCACCACCATCACCTTCATTTCAGACAGGAATCAGTGGGATGGGGCACACTGTGTCAAGGCCATAGGTTAGTGGGGTTAGGCGTAGTTGGAGTGGCTCTGTGGTCCAGAATAGTGAGGCCACTGGGGGGCAGTATCACCCAGGCCAACATCACTCAGTTCTAGGAATCATTAAAGCAGTCTGAAGAAAGGATGGGCCAGGTCCTTTCCCAGGTGCAGGAGATGACGCAGATGCAGTGGGAGCACAATGTAGAGATGCAGAATCTGAACTCCAATGTGGCTCCCTGACTGGGCTTCTGTAGGACATTTATACCCACCTGTGCAGGACTTTTCCTGCATCATCTTCCCCTTTGTGTGGGCCAACTTTATCTGGCCCTACTTCATCAGCCCCGGCCACAGAAAGGTTGGCCCTGCCACCAAAGGCAACACCTGCAGTCACCTCAGTCCCTGCAACTGTTGAACAGCTAACCATCCAGGTACACACGTTCATCCCGATCACCAGGAGAGTATGGCAATACCTCCACCACCAGCAAGAAACCACAATCCTAATTTAATCCAGTGTGTGACTACCATTCACACGGTGAACTATTTCTGGTCACATTTACCTTTCAGAGGACAGATGTATTTTGAATACTGGACTACAGATACATTTGTCTCAACAATTATGGTTGTATTCACCATGACTGCTTTCTTATTATTTTGTTTGCTTCACCCCACTTTTTGATTCATTTATCTTCATACAATAAAAGAAAAAGTAACTAAAGAAAAGAATGGTGTTATTGTTTTGTATTCATGCTATTGTCCTACTTTCCATCATACTTTTCAAAATGTTTACAACAAAAGGTTTGTGTATTTATAAGTGATTTGCAGGTAGGTAAGGTCCCTCACTAATTTCTTCCATGACAACAAAATACAAATACTAAAAACATCATCAACTAGTATTTATTTAAATTTGAAAAACAGTTTGTTCAGTCAAACATGTATTAAACATAACAGGCCATATATAACACAAACCCTCAGTGCCATTATCACATTTCAGTTCCACAAATTGCCACCATGGAAGAAGAGGATATAATCAAAAGAATCAGATTTAATAGGCAAAATAGTAATGAATTATGTCTTCAGCTGGAGCTAGATTCTGCCTCACAATAGGATTTGCTCAACAATAACACCAATAGTCCTAAATTCTGGCAGTACTCAATTTTGTGGCCACAGGTTCAGTCCAATACAATCTTGCAGTATCTGGGGAAATGTCACAACCAACTTTAAGTAGTGCTACAAGAAGTACTTTCTACAATGATGAGACACATCATCATATTCATAAACATGAAAATGAGCATTTTGCCAATGTAGAGGGGATGACTATACTTTTGGTTGACTTCCACATGTGGTTTGAGCAAATCAAGCAGCACATTTTGGCTTGGCGCCACAATTCAAGAGAAAACAAGTCCAATGCATTCTTCAAAACTTCCATATAATCACTGTGCAAGTTGTCTCAGTACAAGACTTGTACACCCAAAGTCTGTGTGTGTCTTCCACAGGATCAACCAATACTCCCTTTGTATCGCTCAACAGCAGAATATAACTGCAAATTTCCCAAAGAGGAAATGTCCAAATGAAGATGACATGGTGAAGATCCTAAAAAAGATACAAAATAAAAATTTCATTTTAATTACATTACACGTTAAACTCATTACAAATGAGTACTTTTGAAGTCACATTTTCTAAGAACAATCAGAGAGAGACATCTGAAATTAACCCAATAGTCAATGTGTCAACACTTTGAGCAATAAACCTCTTAGGCTCAGACTTCATAAACGTGCCCTCTCTAAAAAATACCCAGCACATACTCTTCTCCTCATGATAATAAAATTTGGTTTAAGCTTAATGTCATGAAATGTAGGTGTATTAATAAACCTAGGTGAAAACGTTGGCAATAGCATCTTAATGTTCGTCAACTTCTTTCTCTTCACTACTATCATCTGCATTTTCCATTTCAACATCCTCATCCAATGGCTCTTCATGCTCTCCATCCTTTGCAATGTATGAGATGTTCATCACAAGGCGATGTTGTGGAGCATGCTGCAGACCATGGTGATTTGGCACACCTTATCGGGTGAGTAAAGGAGAGTCCAGACAGCGAAATCTTGCCTTCAGGAGACCAAAAGCCTGCTCAACTGGCCTCTGTGTTCTTCCATGGGCCTCATTGAAGTGGGCTTCTCCTGGTGTTGCTGGATTCCTCAGCGGTGCCAACAACCATGGCAGGTTAGGCTAAGCTGAGTCACCTAAATGGATATGTAATGATTAGGCTCAATAAGTAACACAATCATAGATGATTCACCTTGTTATTACCCCCAAAAATGTAATGTCTGATTGTACTTACCAACAAGCCAGGGCCTCTCGGGTTCAAGTTGGGATATTTGCTGGGGTATGCTGCTCTTCCGTAGTACATAGGAATCATGGGCAGATACAGGGAAATGAGCACAGACACTTGAGATGTACAAAACAGATAGACAACTTGCATATTGATTGACTGGAAGTGCTTCCGATTGTGGTATACTTGTTTCCTGGATCTTGGCGGAACTAAAGCAATATATGTGCCATCAATGCTCCGACCACATGTGGCAAGCAACCCAAAGGGTAGACGTCCTCCTTCACATTAGCCAGATCCTCACGTCGTGGGAACTGGATAAAGCTGTTGATGTGTCTCATCATTGATGCAAGAACTTCATATAGCACACCACTGAAAGTTGATTGTGATATTCCACCAAATATTGGCACAGTGTATTGGAATGATCCTGTGGCCAAAAAATGAAGTGTTTCCATAACTTTGCCAATTGGTGTAATAGCTGTTGCGTTGCAGCAGATCGGGCTTTAGCTCATGACAGAAATCCAGTATGGTTCGCCTATTCAATCTGAATTTTTTTAATAATATCTCTTTCCTCTGTGATGGTAAGATCTGGAAATGGCCGGTATACTTGAGGCTGTCTCTCCTCACTCTGACAGGGTCCAAATGTCTGCAAATGAAAAAAGTGCTGACATTTTCAAAACATTTCCCACATATACATTTCTGCTCATTCACACAAATGTCATCGTGTGCACAACATATATGCTTTCACTACATTTTTCTATTGGCAAAATTGTGTTGGTCACTTTTTAACAGCTGAATGTGCTTTTTTGCCTTCCAAAATCAATAACATTTTTTTTTTAAATATTACATTTGTAATGTATTACTTACACAATCTTTTTTTGCCTAAAATAGTTTACTGAGCTATTAACACTGCACTACATTAGCATGTCACAGCACCAACATACTACAAATAAATGTAGTTTTTAAACAAACATGAGTGTCCTCTACTTTTTACATGTGGAAAGAAAGTAGCCACCTTTTTGAGATGTGGTGAAACACTTAACAGTCCCCAGGGCCTTATTTGAATACCTAATATGGCTGCTGACTGACCTAGCCATCAGGACATTTGTTGTATGCGCACATCCGCAGCAGAACTTTATTGCCTAGTGGGTGTTGTACTCCACGACGGACACAGCCTTAAGCTAACATGTTTGAAAGCACCCAATCACCGCTGACGATCATGTCCATCACGTACATGTATGCAGCGGTTTGCAAAAGAATCACTTGCCTCCTAATACTGCAGGCATCAAGACCTCCTCTACTTTTGCTACTGTTTTTGACCTCTGGGAACTCTAATGGCACGGGTTTCTGGGGAAAGGGCCCATGCCTTCATGCCTGCGGAGCTGCAAAAACTGGCAAGGGAGGGCCTTTCCCTGTATGCCCACCTTTATGGATCACTAGTGGAAGAGGTACATGTTTGATATGTGTATGTGAATCTGTCTCATTTTAATTTTTCCTGAAACATACGCTACAATGTCCCTTTGAGTTCCTGACCAAAGTGTACTGAATGATGTGCAGTGTCATAAATTTTGTTCCTTACATGAGGCAATGTTCTTGGGGATTTGTAAGCACTTTCCCATTAGAATCAAAAGGCCCCATTTTAGTATGTCTGTGTGTCCAAAGCCCAAGATTACTTTTGCTGTATATGTAGAGGTGTATCAATGTATCGCTATTTAAATACATGTGAAATGCATTAATGTCACATCATGTACATTTGAAAATTACATTCTAATGTAGTTACAACTGTACATGTAAATATTTTCTGTAGCTACCAAATGAAATAGATGTTTGCTCTCAGTAAAGAGCCACAAGACCCTCAGCCTTGATCAGGGGTCTCAAAACAGCGGTTTCAGAGCTACCAGTACCACCCAGATCCCTCAAGAGTGGCACACAGCCTAATGTAAGTCATTAGATGGGTATAAGGTCAGTTTTATGTTTGAAAGTTAAGGGAAGGCTATGTCCATGTGACATCATGATCAGCATGCTGCAGAAATCTGGGCCTCACAAAGAGCATGGCTCAGTCAGAGTCATGGGTCAGGCTGGAACTGAGTTGCAAAGCACTGAGGTATTCGTGTCATTACAATTGGTTCCTTGACAACACACGTTTGGAGGTGTGTGCCAAAAAATGACCCTGTATGCTAAGAAATGGAAGACATTTGAGATGGAGGGTTACCTAACTTTAAGAAACACTTAATTTCAGTCTGACTCCTATTCAGAAGTGTGTCCTTTCCAAACTGCAGGCACCTTACTCCCAGTGGGTAGTATTTACTGTGCCATACATACTAATGCAAGACACAGCCCTTTGTGAGATGTGATAATTTTAAAGTACAGAGAAATGTTCAGACAAACCTGCTTATCATGGTATATTTTTCTGCACTTTTAAACATATCACATCTAGGTGCTACATCTTGCATCAGTACTGATGGCACAGTGAATATTGGCCACTGGGAAGAACTGGGCTACATTCAGACAATGTAGACAGTGAGTGTTTGTGGTAAAATCTTGTGGCACAGGACACACTTTTCCCATATGTGGTTCTGTTATAAGATTGACACAAACAAACATTTGTATGTCTATTTGAATTGAGGAAAATTTATGATGCAGAGAAACATTCTATCAAATGCTTCTTAACATGGAACCATTTTTTGCACCTTCACGTTCCCCAAAAACAAATAGACATACAAATGTATGTTTGTATCATTCATGTAACTGTACCTCATAGGGGAGAAAGTGTGTTCTGTGCCACAAGATTTTACCACACACACTGTCATCGGTATAATGTTAGCCCATTCATAGGGACACATGTTCATACGTCCCCAAAGAGCACACTCTCACTGACACTCATGGCAGACCTTTCATAGTGCCCTTAGTCATAGTATGTACTTCCAACCAGAGTATCTGGTGCTAAAGACTTCCAGCATCAAGTCAATGAAACTGACCATGAGGGGGTCTGAAAATAATGTGCAAGTTGCTTGGCTGTGAGTGGCTCACAATGTTTTGCAGTGATCTGAAGTAGCTCACATCACTGGAAATGCAGGTGACTCTGGCCTACAGGATGTCACTCTGCTGGATTTGTGAGTATAGGAAGTGAGAAGGGATGAGGGTAGTCAATAAGTCAGTTTAAAAGTCTATGAAGCTGGACCCGAAAGTCAGATGAAGTACAGCTCAGCCAATCCTCCAATGTGGGAAGTGTGTGCGCCGCACACTGACCCCCTTAATGGCTCGCATTCTTGAGGTGGCCTATCCGGCATTGTTGGGCAGTTGAGAGCCCAACAGCAGTAGCAACGGGGTAAGTTATAGTATGAGTTGAACATGCTAACTAACTATTTTTAGTTACAGAAACTTTTTTAGACATCTACATGAAGGTTGACATACCGGGTAAAAAATTAAGAAAAGTAGCGACAATGAACCCAGGTTTATTATCAGTTTATTTTGTTTCCTGGAGTCTTAGGGGCGGGACCGTGGGGTTGGAGAGAGCAAAGCACAGGGTCCCAGTCTCCTTGGGAGCGTAAATCATCAGCGCTCAGGCCAATCATGAAGCTGCTCTCAAATATGAGAGCACCTTCAGAATTGGCCACAGGGTAGACTGGCAGCTTCTGCCTGCAGTGGAGCCACAAGAGGAGGTAGAAGACGGCGATGCGATGGGCTGCAGTCGGCAGATAAGTTCTTTTCCTTTTATTCATTGTTCGTCGTCACCCCCGCCTCACCCCTACGCATGATTGATGTAGGGCAGAGAACCATGCTGAATACCGTCCAGGGGCTTAGCTCCCAGATGCAGCACATATCAGCTTTCCTGGAAGGTATTCACAGTGGTATGTCTGCCCTACAGCAGTTTTTTCAGGCTTCGGCCTCCTCCCTAACCACAGCTTTGCAACCTGCCCAATCTCCTGCCCTACCTCCCATCTCTTCCCCATTCTCAGTCTTCACGCCCAGCCCTGTCTAAAGCACACACAAACATTCAACAGACCCAAGTAGCACACACACAGGAAAAAAAGAAACATGCATCCACCACACCCACCACCACAGACACACTCTCCACCACCACCTCCACTAACATATCCACTGACAGAACACCCACCACCACAGACACTCACCACTCCCCAATGACACACCCACTAACAGAGACACACTCACCACCCCTCCACTGACATACCCACTGACAGTGCGCCCACTAACACAGACACACTTGCCACCCCCTCTACTGACACACCCACTGACGGCACCCACCACCACACATTCCTCACACTCTACATGCACCACACCAACACCCTGCATCTCCACACCACACACATTTGGAAGCACACCTCAGAAAAACAAATGCCAACACTCACACAACACACACCTAGCAAACGACAGACCACAAAACACTCAGCACATACCCCAGACCCAAAGGCACCTGCACCCTCAACACACAAAGCAGACAATTTCCACTCCCTCTACCCCTCAAAACCCCAACCCTTCCCGAACATCTTACCCATTTCCCTGAGAGGATGTCCTGTTTACCCTTGCCCTAATGCCCTCTATGTCTCCAAACCCCCTCCCAAATAAAAAAAACACTCCCACTCCTGAGACTACCCCTAAAAAACAAACCCTCCCTTTAGAAAGCCAATCCTACCACTTCCCCTACCAAACCCGAAAGTTCTGGCAAAAAAAAGAAAAAAGCTCCCCAGTCAAAACCCCACACACCCCTTCCCCTCCCACGGCCAGAACTTCAGATAAAAAAATGAAAAAAGTTCCCCAGTCAAAACCCAACATACCCCGTTTCCCCTCCCAAGGCCAAAGATTACGATAAAAAAAGGAAAAAAGCCCCCCTGCCAAAACTCACACTCTTCTCCTCTCAAGCCCATACCCCCCTACCGACCCCACACCACCCCATCTCATGTAAGATCTAGAGGTGCACGCTCTGCCACATAGATGGAGGTTCCCATAGCAGTCTCTTAGGAGGCAAGTTCACAGGAATGCAAGAGACACTTAACTACTTTGGACACGCAGTTTGCATAATCATTTTTGAGAAAATCATTTTAGTTTTGCAAATAAATATATTGTTTTATTTTCACCAAGTTTGTCATCTTACTAATTTTAATTCACAATTGTTTTATTCCTAGCAATTTTTCTAACTAATATGTGAAGAACTTCTTTTTCTTTACCATGGAGGTATGTGCTCTTGCTAGATTAGTTCATGTGTAGTTGGCTAAATGCATCCACTGGTTAACATAGTATTTGATGGCCATTTCATGTAGGTGCAGGATTTCATCCTAGTGCGGGCGCTTGTGTCAACAAATTGATGTAGAACATGTCTTTTTCTAAATGTGTTACTATAGGTGTGTTTGTTTGACCTTGATTCCTGCTCAGTCTGAGCACATATGCGTTACACCTTATAAAGTATTGTGACTATTGAATTTGGATATGGTACAGGACTTGCAGTAGACAAAGGGTAAAGTTTCATGATGTATATGTTGGATACTTCCAGACTGGAACTGACACTGATTTTAGTGCTAATGAATAAGGAAAAGATTCCAGCTTGTGTAGTGCAATTTGTACATTATTTAACATTGGACTTCTCCCAATGTATGTTGTATATGTTTCGGATGTTACAGTATTCTTACTTTTTTTAAACACACCTGTATGTATTAATTTATTTTTTTGGTTTCATATCCTTTTTTGTGCAATTGTAAATTTGTTTAAAGGCAGCTTGCACCAAATATTTATATCGAGTGAGATAATTTGGGTGTGTTTCTTTAAATGTAATAACTATGTACATTTCAGACATATGCATTAAACACTGGTATGCTATTGCTTGTAAGTATGATTTTCTGAAACAAGATTATAGCACTTCAGTTCTGTGGCAATTGAAAAGGTAACGGGTAAAGGTGTTGCTTATGGTTGATTCCATCCGCAACGACCACCTCCCTAGAGCTAAATATAAATGAAATGGGGGGCCGGCCGGGAGACCTCTAATCTCCGGGGACCACCACCTCCCTGGGACCAAATAAGTAAAAAAAAAAACTGGGAGGTGTGCTGCGTGGCCCCACTTCCGGGCCATATATGGCCCTGGGGACCTCACCTCTCCAGGACCAGTCCACGCAAACAGTAGGAGCAGGCCTGTGTGGCCCTCCTCCTGGAGCTATATATGCCCTGGGGACTGGCACACCCCTGGGGGCCGGCTTCTGCTACGTCCCAAGGTGCATGTTTAGCAGCTCCCTGCATGCAGGAGCAATGACAAGGACCACTGGGGCATTGAGACGCCCCCGTGGTCCATAACACTGCTCACTGGGTGCCCTCGGTCTGCTCAGGGCACCCAGTGAAGCAGAATGAGGGAGAGAGAATAATGGTTTGAAATTAGTAGAAAGAGGCAAAGTAAAAGGACAGAAATGAGCAGAAAGAGGAAAAAAAAAGGTCCAAATGAACAGAAATGTTGCCCTGAGGAAATCACAGAGGCTTTTTGTACTGCCTGCGGGTCGACTAGATTGGGACAGAATAAGAAAGGATTAGGGCCAGAAACCAATCGGGATTCAAATTGAAACATTAAAGTATAAGTGTTTCCTAAAAATTGTGGGAGAAATGTACTTGTCCTGAAGAAGGTGGTTGGCATCAATGGAATCCTCCAAAACGAGTTGATACACTTATAGACACAATCTGATGAGCAATAAAGAATATGGTGGATATAATTTTTTTTAGGATACACTGTAGAGTGAAAAAGGAGCCAAACAGATTAGTGATAAAAAAGACATACGTGTTTGTCTATTGTATTCTCCCAATTTGTGTCCATTTTTATATATTTTTTTCTTTTTTAATCAAATGTTTGATGTATATACTGAATTAAGTATTTTTGATTGTATATTAAGTCGCTAGCGAGTAATAATTCATTGAGCACTATAAAAATGTTTTAATTCAGGTTATTTTTATGAGAAATCTTTTAGAAATTATATAGTAATGTTTTTAACCTTGTAATATCTATATGCAATGTGATTAATGTTCATGCTTCTTGATTAGACCCGTTAACTTTTCTACCAATAAAGTGACCAAAGATTTTAAATACCACAATGGGTATACTTAAATTTCCATGTGACTGCATATTAAGTATGACTGGAGCTGTAACAAGAGAGTGAAAGTTGTGGATGGTTCTTGGCTTGTATCCAAACGGAAATCTCTTTTTGACTTTATAGTCCGATACAGTGCTCTGACCCTTTGGGAATGTGGGACCCTCCGCTATTGATTTTGACCAATAGTAACAGGAACAGTTAAAACATCTGGAGTATTTGAATCAATCTGATCCATTTGAGCTGTAAATTCTGTCCTCCTTTTACAGGACTAACAAGTGTATGTTCTTTAAGCAAGTCGTGGATTAAAGTTGCATTCGGTATCTCAGCTGTATTAGCATTCATCAAACCCTCACTCTGAATCTCATTGTAAGGTGGTGGATGATTTACCAATACTTTTTTTTAAAAGTTTATCATCTATGTCACTCTCTTCTTGTTTCCCTGTGCCATTCCTATGTTTCTCGGTATGTTTCTTTTTCTCTTTTCTCTTGCCCTTATCATCTCCTCCAACTTAACACAGGATATAATCTTGTACCATGTACAATGTCTGCTCGCCACCTTTTCTGTTGTGCATCCCATCTAAGTTCTGTGTAATGATCCATAGTTTTCCTGTATCTCCCTTGATATTTCTCCTTCTCTTTCTGATGTTCCATGTGTTCCCATTAATTTAAAGGTTCAAATACGGTAGGTCTAGGAGGTGGTTACCTTCCATACATTGTCACCTTACATTTAAAAAAAACAACCTTTTTATTTGCATTTCAAAAATAATAAACACCAATACTTCGTTACAAGCTATTGTTGCATCAGAACAGCCATGTATAACACGTGATCAATCAACACCACTATAAAGAGATAGGATAAATCGGATTTCTACAACCAATGTGCCACAAGTCGGACGAGATACTTGTATACACGAGGTTCAGTCCGCCGCACTCTGTGTCTCTGCACTGGTTTGTCTTTGCAGATACATACGTAGCGGCTCCTTAATGTCCCTGGGCTTAGAGGAAATCAGCAGTTACTCTGCATAAAGTTCCAGGGTCTCTTTACAATAAACCATATCTCTGATCCAGTTCGCAACACTTGGTGCTCGTCTACTGTCCCACGTTATGGCAACTCCCTGCTTGGTCATGAGCAGGGCAATATGTACAAACTTCCCCAGGACTCCTTTTACATGAGGGACGTAACTCAAAAGGCAAACTAGAGATGTACAATGGACATCCGAACTGGACATTTCTTTTATATGTTGCACCATTCACTCCCAGTAGTAAGCCACCCTCCCGTACTCCCAGGCGGGATGCATAAAGTCAGCTTCCATCTGGAGAAGTGTGGCTCAATGGTTAGAGCGGCAGACCCTGATGCAGAGGTCTAGCCCGGGACCAGGGTTCAATTCCCCGCCTCGGCGGGTCTTGGGCTCATCTATTCCAATCATGGAGTCCCACTCTGCAACTCTGGGCAATAGCTTGCTTAATCTCCACAATGGCCCCCACAACGCTAAGGATGCCTGGCCTCCACCTTGGGGGTGCCCAGGAGTGGACACCTCACAGAGAAAGCCAGGATGGGTTCCACAGCGGTATTCGTACAAGCGCCTTGAGACCCTTGCGGGTGAGTAGTGTGCTATACAAGTATCAATTTACATTTACATCTGCCCAAAGCGTTTATATCTGCCATTGTCCCTCAAACCAAATTTGTATAGATGAAGGGGCGTGGGGTATGTCTGGTGTAAATATTTTAAATGTATGATGCGGAGGTTCCCGTTTGGGGAGAGTCTGCTAGAGAGACCACACACTTGCCCCCAGTCTTTCATTGTCATAGGTGTGGGCAGTACAGCATTCCACCTTGCTAAACTCCCGTCTGGCTTACCGACTTTCTCATCACTTATTGCCCTGTACAGCCTCGTGATTAACTTCTTACGTGTGGGGGTGGTCAGTAGCATTTGAAGGGATTGGAGTGTCAGAGGTTCAGCCGGGTATGTGGGGTAGTGCGTTCTGATACCATGCCGCAGGCGGTGTATGGCAAATCGAAAGAGTAGTGTGGGATTAATAATGTACTGTAGATCTGCAAGAGTCAGGAAGGTGCCGCATAAAGGGTAGAGGTCTTGCATAGTGGTCAGTCCAGCCTCCTTGAGCACGAGCATGGGGCCGGTTTCCTGCGTCACCGAGAGCGCTGTGTGGTATTCTATTGTCATCGCATAGAGTGGTAGTTTGTTCGCAAGCTGCCCAATAGCACGCCAAGCTGCTATCGGAATGTCAATCGTGTTTATTTCCGTTTTTGGAGTGTCGCGCCGTGTATTAGTGATAATACTGCAGAGAGGGACCGGCGATCATCCCAGTCCTCAACCGCCACGTGGGGTATGAAGTCATGTGTGTTTACCCAGTAGTACGCATATTGCATCTGCACACTTAGATAGTATATATATGGGTCCGGCACACTAAAACCCCCTTTAGTATAGTCTAAAGTAATAATGTCCCCGGCCACTCGGGCCTGCTTACCTCCCTAGATCAGCCGAAGTATAGAGGTACGTAGCGTGATGAAAAACCCCTGCGTCAATTTTATTGTGATGTTAGAAAAAATATACAGGAAGCGGGGCAGCACCACCATTTTGATGATAGCGATACGATCCGCTAGGGACACCGGCAGTGCTATCCATGTATCTATGTGGCGATCCAGCTTGGTGCAGGCCCGCCCATAGTTCTCCTTCACCACTGTCTCAGGGTCATGGTAGACCCAGATACTTAACTGGGTCTACAGTCCATATTAGGTATTCCATAGGAGATGCTGAGGTGACAATGGGGGATAATGCGTGACTTATCCAATTGATTGTAAGGCCCGAGATCAATCCGAATCTGGTATACTCCCGTAACACTTGCGCCAAATAACGCTCAGGTTCCCTCAGAAACAAAACCATATCATCGGCACAGAGCGAAATGCTGACAGGCCGGTGATTAAATTTAGGGCGGTCTCTCTGCCGTATTGCACACGCCAGTGGCTCGATGGATATGGCAAAGAGCAATGGCGACAAGGGACATCCGGGACGGGTGCCTCTCTCGACAGAAAACGCCTCAGATGTTAGCCCCCCAACTCGAATTCTAGCCGACTGATCAGCGTATAATATCCTGATCCACCCCAGAAACAATGGCGGAAAACCCATACACTGTAGAATGCAAAACATGTAGTCCCATACTATAGAATCAAATGCTTTGGCTGCATCAAGCATGACTGCCGCAGTGCGCCGGTTAGGGTCAAGAATGTACATCATAGCGAAAATGGTTTGTGAGAAGTGGAGCATTCCGGTATAAATCCCGATTGGTCTGGCAGGACCAAGCACGGCATTAATGGCTGAAGTGTCATGGCCAGAATCTTGGCTAGTATTTTTGCGTCAATGTTAATCAAGGATAGAGGCCGATAAGATTCACAGGCATCGGGAGTCTTATCTTTTTTTTAGAAGAGTAATGATAAGAGCCGGGCGAAGGCAGCACAGGGGCATCATGCGCCTCAGCATACATCTCCAATAAATATGGAGGCAGTAGGTGCACGTAGGCTTTGTAACATTCCACGGTCAGGCCGTCCGGACCCGGAGCCTTGGCATTCGGCAGAGCACATATCGCAGCCTTGATATCCACTACGTCTATTGGGTGACTCAGATACTCTCTGTGACCGTCAGCCAGCCATGCACAAGCAATATTTCCAGATACTCCTCAGATGCGGAGTCTGGTCCTGTCCAGGGAGACGTGTACATACTAGCGTAATACTCTCTAAACTGTTCTAATATGTTGAGTGGAGTGTTGTGCTCCCTACCCTGACAGTCAACTATTTTATCAATATGGTAGTGGTCTTTGTGCGTTTTGATTTTCCCAGCTAATGTATGGCCCGGTTGAAGAACCGGGTTATTTAATACCCAGCGGCGCCAGGTGCACGCCCAAAGTCTTCGGGTTCCACCTGTCTTAGAGTACAGAGACACGGAAACTTCTTGGTGGCGTCAAAGATCAAATTTATTGGCTGCAGCCAGTAACAAAAGTCCTAGAAATCATCACGGTATGAGTTCTCGGAAGACTGCTCAATTTTACAAAGCAAGTCATCCCTTTTTATGCCAAAAATCACATTCCAGACAAATACCTAACATTTACAAACTGTCCAATCACATGTATCCACACCAGAGGTATCGCATGACAGTAAAACCCACTTTTCAGTTGCCCAGCCCATGATCAATTTTATTTATTTATTTTATTTTATTGCAGGTTTGTATAGCGCTATGAATCGACTCCCGGAGGAGTATCTCCGCGCTTCTGTCGTCTAGTCTGACGGAGCTGTAGTAATTGTAGTAGAATTAAAAAACTATGATTCTAAAGGAAAAGAAGTTAAATTAGCTAGTTAGACTAAACAGGAACGTTTTCAAATTTTTTCTAAAAATGCAGATGATCAGAGCATTGCCTTAATGATAGAGGGAGCATGTTCCAATATGTAGGACCCACTACCGACAAGGCCCTGCCTCCAAGTCTGGTCTTGTTAATTTTAGGTACTTTTAACAATAGCTGTTGGCTGGATCTAAGGGTACGCATGGGGTTATATGGAGCAAATTTAGTAGACAGATATTCAGGTCCTAAATCATGGAGACTTTTATGAATGATAGGGCAAGTCTTAAACTTGACTCGTAGACGTATGGGCAGCCAATGGAGTTTGCGTAATAAAGGCTTAGATGGGGATCTGGGGGGTGCATTAAGCACCAATCTAGCCGCAGTATTCTGTATTACCTGCAAACGGTCAAGAACCTCTTCATTAGCTCCTGCTAAAAGACCGTTGCAGTAATCTAGACGGCTGATCACCAAAGCCTGGACTAAGGTTCTTCTGTAAGAGTCAGGCAGAAAAGGAAATATCCTGCGGAGGAGACCTATCACGTGGAAACACGATCCCACTGTTACATTAACATTCTGTTTCATGGTCAACTCAGGTTCCAGCCGTACTCCCAAATTCTTAATTGTAGATTTGGGTTCAGGGACTGGGCCTAGGTCTAGAGGCCACCAATCAGGAGACCATTGGATTTTAGCTTTCCCAAAGAGCATCACCTCTGTTTTCCCAACATTACATTGAAGAAAATTGCATGACATCCATCGCGCTACTGCCTTCATCCCATCAGAGAAAGATTGTATGATCTCAGGGGTAAGATGTTTAAAATGGAAAAGTAGCTGCGTATCATCAGCGTACGACACTGGGCTAAAACCAAAAGCTCTAGTTATTTCTGCCAAGGGGGCCACGTAGGTGTTAAATAGGGTCGGACTTAAGCACGATCCTTGTGGGACCCCCTTGGTGATTTTAACCTCTTCAGATCTAAAATCACCCATGATGACACGTTGGGTGCGGTTCGAGAGGAAGCTTTTGATCCAGTCCAGTGCCCTACCACCGATTCCACTCACAGACAGGCGTTCGATCAAGATGTTATGAGATATAGTATCGAACGCTGCCGATAAATCAAGTAGCACCAGGACAACTGAAAAACCATTGTCCTGGTACATACGTAGATCATCCGTTATCGACAGCAAGGCTGTTTCAGTGCTGTATTTTGGCCTAAAACCTGACTGTGATGGATCGAGGCTGTTTGAATGCTCCAGGTATGTTGAGAGATGTTTGTTTGTATGTTTCTCAATAATTTTCCCCAAAAAAGGTAACAAGGAAATTGGTCTTAGATTGGACATGTTGGTCCAAGGAAGTGATGCATTTTTCCTAATAGGTCTGACCAAGGCCATTTTCCATTCCTGAGGGACTTTAGCAGTGTTAAGTGAAAGATTTACAAGTTTCTGGATATCGGAACCGAGGGTTGTCCCCAGAGGCCCCATGAGCCTAGCTGGGAGAAGATCTGCCGGGCTCCCACTTTTGATATCCATGGACAACTTCAGAACCTCTTGTAGGGTAATTTCAGGGAAATCCATGAATGAATGTAAGTTGGTAGGCGTAATAGGCACCGAGGTTAAATTTTCTGGATCAGTCCTAGCAGGGGTGTGTGCCTTTATTTTGTCACGAATGGCATCAATTTTTTCAGTAAAGAAGTGTGATATACTGTCACAAAGATGTTGGGACGCCATATCTATGCTCTCACATGCTGAGGGTTTTAAGAAAGTATTAACAATCTGATATAGCACTTTGGAGTCATTACCAGCTGCCTCCAACTGGGTGGTGACATGGTTCTTGCGTGCAGATCTTATAGCTTTGTGATATACACTCAAAGCCTTTTGATAGTTGGTTTTATCGTCATCCAGATGGGACTTCCTCCATGTTTTTTCTATCTTTCGGGCCCTCTGTTTAAGGTTACATAGTTCTTCCGAGAACCAGACCTCTTGTTTCCTTGCTAAACGTTGTTTAAAAGTTTTTATCGGGGCAATTAGGTGTACTGTGGTTTTAATGGCTGAGTTCCACTGTGTGAGAGCAGAGTTTATATCATCTGTGGGCTGAATAAGAGGAGGACAGTATTCCCTTTGAAAGTTGATGTTAGAAATTTTATGCCATTGCCTCCGTTCAGATGGAATTTGCACCGTAGAAATGGAACAAACGGCCCTCTCAGGCATAAAAAATTCGAGGACAAAATGATCCGTCCAAAGGCATGGCAAGGGAGGCTGACATTCGATTCCAGAAAAATTAGAAATAATCATATCTAAAGTATGTCCTGCTTGGTGAGTTGGACCAGAATTACACTGTTTTAGTCCCATTAGGGATAAATCGGCCAAAAAGGATTGTACCTCACTATTGGTGGTTTCTTCACTATAGATATTGAAGTCTCCAACCAGCAAAAAATCTTTATCTGAACATACATGGGTCAAACCCAACATTCTTCTTTAGACAGGTCGTACGAACCCATAATAAAAAAGGGCACAACCCAATCGTAAATAGACCATAAAGAAAGGAGCAGGAACAGGTGAGAGTAGGATAAGGCATATTTGTGTGCAGTAAAAGTTTATGATATCCTGTGCTCTGATCCTTAATCTTGATCAGCTAAAGGGCAGGAACTGGTTTAACAATGTCAGCTTCAGGCACCAGGGTCAGTTCACTTAGGTCAAACAGGAGTCAGCACGAACTGGAGCTAAGGTGTACATGTCCTTAAAAAGACTAGTTCAGCCACAGTCATCGGCCTATGTGAGGGCAACCATAAAATGGCTGCCATACACAAAATGGAACCCAAGGGTTCAGAACGAAATCCCTAAATACGTAGTGAATCCATCGGTCTAACATGATGAAAACACTCATACTTGCCGCACTAACTAGTTACGGTTCGCTAATATCAAATTCGTAACGAAACCATGACCTTTATGGAACGGGTTCAGAATTCACGGAACCTCACGGTCTCCCGCCTGGCCACGTGTTTACGATTGATGTATAGTATTTCCGTGTCCGCAGCCGCATCCTATTCATGAATCAAAGTTTGGATGCGTGATAACATATTTAGGGAGGGGTCATCTGTGTAAGCTCTCTAGAGGCTTTTTAGGGTGGCTTCCAACTTGACAAGTTGTGTTCTTAGATCCTTCAATATACCGGCGGTAGTGCTCATGCAGACTCCCTGAACCGTTACTTTGAACACTTCCCATTATGTGGCGGCACTATCGACAGTACCCTTGTTCTCCAGAAAGTAATTTTATATTGCCTTGTGAACGGTATCATTATACAGTGGATCAAGGAGCGCTTCCAATCGGAAGCACCATGTGAATGGGCGGCAGGTGGGATTAGGAATACATAGGGCGAGCTGTACAGGATTATGGTCAGAAAGTGTTCGTGGATGGTTAATACCCTCCGTCACCCACTCCACTGCACTCTCGCTGAGCAGCCAATAGTCCAGCCTGGACCAACATTTTCCTCCTTAAATTCTCAAATTGAATGCCCCATAAAGAGAAAACTGTAAACCTTGTGTTCTTCAGTACGCTTGTGACAAAATTGAAGCCACAAACATGAATGTAATCCTTTGACCATCATGATAGTGTTTCCTGGCGAACCCTCAACAGGTGCTTCTACCTTTGCTCTAACAGTTATAGTTTCACTTTTCTTTACCATTTTCTATGCGGAATTTCACCCTAATTGGTAGTTATTTCCTGTGCACCTGAGAACAACTATGTACCACCAACACACAAGGAGAACCCTTTACCAAGATGATGTTGTTGATGTCTTATGACCAACACCACAAAACAGCAGACAACTTACTCAGTGTCTTCTACACTGAGAAAACCCAAAGGTAATATCTCGAGATCTTAGGCCATGACAGACCGGTTTACAAGTTTAGCTGTGTATCAAGCGCCACAATTATTCACAGACTTTAGAAAACCAGTTCAAAACCTCCCACTTAAGTATTAATAAGTCACCCCATCTAGGCCTTGTCACTCACAAGGCAGAGCGTGTGATATTTAAAAGTAAAACGTGTAGACATTTACTGTTAACATGTCTTACAGTGACTTGCTCCCAAATGCTATTTTCACTGTGTCAGCCCTAGCTGTCCCATGTAGAAAACCAGAGTACAGATTAAAAATACTAATACTGTATCTCAGGAATGGGACTAGATAAATTCATTATAAAGAACTATTTTTAATTGTTAATAAAAATATGATTCAATGGTGAAATAGGATTTGTAATAAATATTAAGGAAAAGTAATTGTTTCTATTTTCCTGCCTGAGGTTATTGAAAACTATATTTGCATTTACTTTCCCACTTCTGCCTGCCAGTAATAAGAATATGAATAGGTGTAAAAAAGATGTCAAATGCCTGCCAGGACCAAACAATAGGCTGACCTAAATGGACTGATGACTCCACTGCACTGAACCATCAAAATATACAGAGTGGGAGCTGTGAGCATCCTGTTTGACGTTACAGTGTCAAATCCTGCTTGATTGGCAAAGCCTGCTTCACATGTTTGCTGTGTTTACACATAACTCTTGGGGGCACACTTAAAAGCTGAAAACTGGATGCCAAGATAATTTATGTATATCTACTTCCTGAAGTACCCGATTTGTCCCCCCAGACTTTTGCCTCTAGGTTTTACACACACCACTAGGGGAGCATTTGAAAGGAAGAGAGCCTCAAATTATTCTTGGATATCCACTAGCTGGTTGCTGGAAAACCCTACTTTTGTTCTGACAGACTTCTGTCTCTGGGTGTATTGTGGGTAAAGTGGCTGCATCAAGGGGCGAGGCAAGCAGCCGATGCAGAGAGTCGCAGCCTAACGAGGCTCCCGACCCTCCGCCCGGCGATCCTGATCTGCTCCTTCCCTAGGCCCGGGATCCCCACTCAAATCGGGTGGATCCCGAGAGCTCGCCTTGGGGCTGCTCCGTCCTGAGGCTCGAACCTGCGGAGCCCCTCGGGAGGCGGCCGCGAGCGACGGGAGGGCCGGACCTCCGGCGACCAAGATGGCGTCGCCGGGCAAAAGCTGAGTGCTGGAGGGCCCCGGAGGCACCCTCCCTGACGACCGACTGTGCGGTGCGCAGCTGTCGGACTCTGGCCGACGGGATCGGCACCCCCCTGGGCGATTGGAGGTCTCCGCCTGCGGGGCGATCTGTGGTGGAAGTCAGCCGGCGGCGAAACTGGGAGGATCCCGCTCCCGCCGGGAGCACTGAAATTGACGCCCCGGCTTTGGGGCCTCCGACCTGTGACCCGCGAATGGGGCGGCTCGACCGCACGGAGGAGAAGACTCGCTGACGACTGCAGAGGCCGACAACGAGAGACAGGGGGGATCCGGCCGACTCGGCTGCCGCGACCGAGAGTGAGCAACGGAGCCCCGCCCCTGCCAGTGGAGGTACTAGGAGCCCCGGGGCGAGGGCCTGCCCAACGCGGGCTGTCACCATCCTCCCTGTTGTTGGCTGCCTCCCTGAGCGGACCTGCCGGCATCTGGATCGCGGGGGGCGCCTGGCTGCTGGTTGTCTGCGGCGCCTGGGGGGCTGCGACTCTGCGGGAGGGCCGACCCCTCCACCTGCCTATGACTGGGTTCCCCGGATCGTCGCGGAGGGCAGCGACGACCCGCAATCGCGCTTGCTACGAGGGGGCTCCCTTCCCCCCCCTCGCCTGACCTCGACTGGGCGGCGCGGCCTCCTACTGTCCTGCGGAGACCACGGATGGCGACCACGGGCCACGGGGCCTCTGTCTTGTCTTGAGAGGGCCACGCCCTACAGAGACCTAAGCCGACCTGCGCGGGGGCCCTGCTGACCCGTTGGCGCTGCTGCCTGACCTGGGGCTTCCGCCCCCCCCCGGAGATTCCAGCAGACCTGAGCCCTGCCAGGACTCAACATTGGATGCGACCCCTGGCTACACTATCTGCGGACGACCCGCACTGGGACCGTTCCTCGCGAAGAGGGATTTTCACGGCCTCTGATTGGCGCTCTGCTCATCTCGGGACGGGAGGGGATCGTCTCCGCCACATACCCCCGGGCCCTTGGCCGGACGACGCCAGTGAACTATGGGCAAGCCTAAAGGCCCCAAGGGTGATGGAAACTCTGCCCCAGACACGCCTGACGACCCCACACAACCAGTAACGGAGCTACAACAAATGCAGGACAGGATCCTGGAGGCCATAGCCGCTACGAAGGAGGCCTTGCACCGCGACATAGCGCAAGTGTCGGTGGGACTGGGGCTACTGCGGGCCGACCACGCCAAACTTGCGGACAGAGTCAAGGAAATGGAAACGACCCTGCAGGACCTGGTGCCAGCGCAGAAATCATTGGATGGAAGGCTCGCGGACGCCCTGGACCGCATCCAGGCGCTGGAACGGAGAGCCGAGGACGCAGAAAATCGAAGCCGGAGGAACAACGTGCGCCTCGTGGGCCTTCCGGAAAAAACAGAGGGGGCGGACATGGTGAGCTTCCTGCAGGAATGGTTGCAGTCGGTGGTGGCCCCGGAGGGCCTATCCCCCTTCTTTACTTTGGAGAGGGCGCACCGAGTCCCATCGAGACCACCGAAGCCGGGTCTCCCCCAGCACCCGGTGATTATAAAATTGCTACACTACAAGGACAGAGACTGGCTGCTGCAAAGGGCAAGGGAAGTGGGCCCGTTCCAGGTCGACAACAGCAAAGTGACATTATTCCCGGACTACACCTTTGAGACGCAGAAACAACGCGCTTCCTTTCTGTCCATCAAGAAGGAGCTCAGAGCGGAGGGGATACTCTATTCACTGCTCTTCCCGGCCAGACTCCGCGTGGTGGTGGACGAGAGATCTATGTTCTTCCCGACGTCGGCGGATGCTTGGGCCTGGTGGGACACCTACAAAACTGGCACAGACGGGGCTCGCTTCCGGGCGGAGGAAGAGCGCCAGGGACAAACGCTCAGGCGCTCGAGACGGCACAGAGGGCGCGGACAGAGCTCCAAAAGACCGACGGACTCTCAAACAGCGGGCGAACGGAGAGCGGCGCTGCAGGCAGTGAAGGAGGTGTCGGGCACGGCGCTAACTCACTCGGAGAAGGGATCGGGCTCGGAAGGCCAGGGAACGGGCTCGGACACTGAACTTTCGGAACTGGGCGGAGCCAAGGGCCCGAAGGTCACACCACAGACATCGGGAGAGATTATCGAAGGCTGAACCCTCGACAAGGTACTGAATGGAGCTGAAGGGGCTTTCTGCCACTCCTAGAGACTTTGGAGCAGTCGACTGTAAGAATGGGATGGTATGGGAATTGTCATGAGTGTCAGGGCGGGGGAATAGGAGACAGCACCTAGAGAGTTCGGCGACTAGCGTGCGCACCCCGAGGCCCTTAAGGCCAACGTAGCATCGACTACGTATTAGGAACATACAGAGCACGTTGCTCAATTGTTTGGATGGGAGCAACTCCTTTGAAGTTAGGTCCTGTTCTGGGGGAGGGAGGGACTAGAGAGGTTGGGGGGACTCTAGGTATGAAGGGGAGGGAGGGAACTAGGGGACGATTGGGGTTTATTATATGAAGTTTTTTTTAAAATTTTAAAAATTTTTTTTTTTTTTTAAAAGTGGCTGCATCAAACTGGATTTTTGTGTTAGTTGTGGGGAGACACTGGGATTACCATAGAACACTCCCCATACACCCCATTAGCCGTTTGGCTAAGTTTCCACAACATGGCCATAACACTCCAAGATGGCTGCCGTGGTGAGGCGAACTACCCGTAGAACTCCTCTAGGAATAACGCATACGTGAACCACGCCCACATGTAGACGCGACCCCTGTGGCTCCGCCCCTCACGTCACGCGGGTACCCTCGAGACAGCCGACACCATGAACTTAAAAGCATCGTTTCCACACACATCGGTGTCCCGGCTTCTCTCTGACCCCGACGTTGTGGGTATGTGTAACGGCACGATCCGTTCTACGGACAGGTAAGAGGCTCCACGATGGCTGATCTCACTTGAGGAGCTTTATCAATCGTAGGCTCTCAGCATCCTGGGTGCCACTCTGAGTGCTTCCAATTTGCGGGCCTCCTTTATTCCCTCCATACCGCATGACCAGGGAACTATTGTCTTCTGTGATGCGCCTGGGGTAGACAGTGCGACCTATGGGGTGTCCGGCGCCGCCAGTTCTCTGACCTTTCAGGTTCGGTGGGGGTGTGTGGCGCGGGAATCTCGTGCCCGCGCGCGTCCCCCGGGAACACATGGCTGACGAGTGATCCGTACGTCTCCTGACTAGCGGCTTGTGAAAATAATTGAGCCGCAGCGTGGGTTTCACATTTTGGCCCCTGATCCGGGGCCTGCTGACTAGTTTGTGGATCCCTGTTACTGCTCTTCCTGACGTTGTCTCCCCTTTCACTCCAGGGTACCAACTACTGGTGTCATATTTGTCAGAGAAGACCGGAGATGCCATTGTCGGTCTCAATTGGGTGAGGCATTGTTATACAGGATGTTAATTTTAACTCCCATTTTAATCTGTTTGCACAGTATTTACATCGTAGTGCACTCTTGTGACACGGTTACCCGTAGCAAGATTCCTTAGCCTCTGCTTAAGTCTCCCATTTTCTGCAGCATTGTTTTTATCACTCTTATTCTTCTATGTATTTCACGGCATAGGTTGGGGTATCCACACACCCCGACCTGGAGCCAGAGATAGTGTAAATCAGGCGGTTGTGACCTAAGTCTTCTATAAGAGCGTTCCTTTGGGTTTACTGTTTTCCCTTTTGTCGCCCTTTCTTAGGTCCCATTTGGACTGAGCAGGACCATCTGGCCTGTAGTCCTACTTCCAGAGGAAGGTAGTATTCCCCTTCCCGACCGTGTAGAACTCATTTCTATTTTTAATTGTAGGTCCTGACGAATTGCTTCAATAGCATGAAACATGTCCATGTCGACCTTTAGGTAAGATAGACACCACTGGATCATCGCACCAGCGTGCTCTGTCACCTCACTGTTTTTATCAAGGTAGTGTACCACACCAATAAAATTGTCGTGGACTCACCAACCTTTTTTAATTTTGCACCACTTCACGTCTACACTCCACCTAAAGCCCTCATACCCACATGCACCAACTGACAGGAACAAAAGATCTCCGATAAAGAACCCCTTTACGGGTGCCCGTCAGACATTGCAGCGCCAGTCTGACCAGGAGCAGAACCCAGATGATGAAGCATGACACCTAGCTTGCTGGGTGTGTGAGGGTTTTAGTTCCGAAAGGGGGATTCCCCCCTTCCCCCCTCCTACCTTATCTTTTCCGCTTGGTTACCCCGATTTCTTGTCCCTTCAGGGGAACAGTGTATCCTTTTTGTTTGTAGCCACGGTCCAAGGGCTGATACACTGGACCCCGTAAAATATTGCCCTTCTAACTCCCCCTTGTTGTTGATACGAGACACTGGGATTACCATAGAACACTCCCCATACACCCCCAGCCCTCAAAGCCCAAGTTTAGTGTGGCCAAAGACCTTTGCCATTTGAAAATGCCCACAGTGGGTAGGGTTGGCCCTGGGAATTTTTACCCCAAAGGTTAAGACATACCCAGGGGTCATTCTCACCCACTAGGTAGGGTCAGGCATAAATGTGGCACCTCTGGCACCTACTTCAGAACACTCCTGGACCTGACCTGTAAGGATCTCTGTAGGACTGGACCTGCTCCCTCTTATACCCAGGACAAATAAGTGGCCTCCAATGGTCAGTTGGCTGACCTCCTGTTCAAGCTAAAGGGATATAACAAGTTACAAGAGGGCTTTCCTGAAATTGTCCAGCTGAACAGTGGCAACTTAAGCTGGACCTGACCCAATTGTTGGCCTATCTCTGACACCCTGGTAATCTCTAAGTGCACTCCCTGAGGTCCCGTGGGGCTTTAGAAATGTACTCCATGTGGTGAAATGGGACTTAATGGACTAAAGTCAGAAATTCTAATCTTTGACAACAATGGACCTGGTTGGTGTATCAGACACGCACTCCATTGCAGCCAGCATCAAATGAGCCTTTGATCTGATTTACCAATTACTATCTTTGGCTCTCTATGCTTTTTGGCACTATTTCTACTTACAACTTTAAAGATTCCAATTCCAATTTTCCTTATTTTTTTTGTCATTTTGGTGTCATTGTGTTTAATGAATGTTACTCAATGTTTCTAATTCAGTTTGAGATTTTTATTGTTTTGCATTTTTAGATTTCAAATCTTTTTATTTTCCAGAACAAGCATCAGGCAAAGGACTGAATGTTACACAGCGTTAGGCCTACAACCCACTCAGGGCCGGCCGCGTTACTAGACAGTACAGCGATAGCTTTAGAAAGCCACACACTCAGTCCTATAGTACACAGCGTTTCGCCCAGAACCCCTTGGGGCCGGCCGCGTCATAGGATATCAAGCACAGGTCATTCAGTCTTGCAGAAAAAGCCAGACCCCTGGGGTCAAATACAAACAGGCAACCAGCCTAAATGGAACAGACGGACCAGCAAGGTCCTGTTTTGCATTTTTAATGTATTACTGTTTTGGGTACTGGATAAATACTTTACACATTGCCCCCAAGTTAAGCCTGTCTTCTCTATGCCATAGCTACTATGGGGTTCAGCTCATATTTATTTAGGGACTTTAGTGGTTCAATCTGGCAATGGTTGTGATTAATCCTTGAGGTGAGTAGCCAACCCCTTAAATAATGATAATCCAATTTCTTACAAAGAGCATTTACTGAAATGGATGCTAACATGTCAGTGTCTTCTGGTTAATGTTGATTAATGATCACAGGGAAGTATTTGGAGACACGTACTCATGGCCTAGCAATTACCAAATATAATGGACAATCAAAGGTACCAAGTGCTCTGTGAGAAAGGGTGTCAAAAATGAGCTGATGTCCACACCCACTCTACCTTATTGTGAATGAATTCATAGTTGTGTATGGATTAGGTCTAGAGTTTTCATTACGTACAGTTTTCAATGCACACACAATTTCTGTCATCCTTATGGAAGATAAAGACTTGGAAGAGAGTAGATATATCAGTTTACTTTATTTGAAGGGGCTTCAGTAGTAGGCAAGTAAGTATGGGTTCTTAGCATGAAGGTAATTACAACCCACTATAAAGCTACAATAAAGTGAAATAATTATTGAATAAAAGTAGTTAAAAAGCAATTGTGATTGATCCAGAGTAGCCAACATTAAGAATATACCTGTTACAAAAATGAACACAAAAAGGGTGGCTAAAAACACTGGGGCCTATTGTAGAAATAGTCACTAATATGGCATTACTTTCATACTGGTGTGAGGGATTTCCACCCAGAAAGCAATTTCACCAAAATTCTGATCAATACCCATTCGTGCATACCTAATAAAACAGACGAGATGTGTTTCAAAAATGTAACAATCATTTTCTGCAAATTTCCAGTCAAGTTGGAACGTCTCTACTTCTCCGAGTTTCTGTTAAATCCCAAATAAACGCCTTGTCAGATCGCACATCCCCAGAAAGAAACTATTTTAAGACAGTTTTTTTGTCATGCTGCAAGTCTAAGGTTTTAGGCTTTTAGCGCTCTTCGTACACCTGATTGAATCACCCGGTTATGTTCTTCGCGAGCTCAAATAAATGTAGATTTAAGAGTGCTGGTAAGGATTGCAGAAATTCGAAGGCAGTGTGTCTAGTGGCACACGACGATCAGTACGGATGGCGAGATATTTAAAAAAATAAATCGGATTTATAGTATACAAGAATTACTCTCACTTCCCCCACCAGTATTTTTGTTGAACAGTTTCTGCTCCCAGATCGCCCTTCACCATGGACGTCATTTGATACACCTGCCTGCATTACTTCTTCACTAGTACGTCCAAAATTCACAAGTATTTTAATTACAGCAAGCTACTAGTTTCAGACATCTAACCAGACGAAAACTCAACATTTTAAATGTTTTTTCTTCTCATTTTCTTGTCTAACATGCTTCACAACGTGCAAATATTTTCGAAATGTAACGCGTTGCAATGCTGCCACCTACTGGTTAATTTTTTTTTAATCATCGACTGACCCAAAAGCCGCTGAAAATAACAATGCCATTATGGATTACAGAGTATGCAACATAGCGCTAGAAATGTAGGTTGGGGGAATGGCTACTAAAGAAGGATGAGTTAAATCCCTTCGGTGAATGAAGAGATAAAAGGTGAAACTTAACCCAAAAAAAAAGAAGTTGGGTAGAGGAGTTTGGGGGGCGGGGGACGGACTAACCTAGTAAGCAATATGCAAGTGACGTTATGGCGGCTTGACATCACAGTGTGTTGACATTACTGCACGTGACATCGCACCACAGGAAGTGGCATCACAAACCATGACCTCACAGAAAATTACATCATAAAAAGTACTAGTAGATCTTAAGACCTCACAAATATGTTTAGCAGGTCTATCATGAGTACATTTGACTGCATTACAATATTTAACAAATGAGATTTTGTATCTTGGCTGATCCAAAAAAGTGACGCAACCCTAAGCAAAATCTGGGCCTCAACATACACAGTTATTTTTTAAAACCCTGCCACAAAGAAATTGGCAACAAGGAGAATGGCAGTAAATCTGTTCTGCTTCATTGGTTGCAAAGCCTGCATTTTAAAATATTTTATGGATTAATGGCACCTGCTGCAGAGATCTTTGTGTGCCAACTAAATCTCAGGGAATATTAATAATGGGATAATAACTCTGGAGGTTAATGCATTTGCTGGAGAGATCTGTGTTTTGTCTAGTCCCAGTTTTGAGTGAAAGTAGCATAGTTAGTCAGTCTCCCGCAAAGCACATTATATAACAAGCCGATGACAGCTTTTTATGTTATGTAAATGGGTAAGTGGGTTAAGGCTTTTAACACAGAGATCCCTTTGTTACCTGCAGTTCATAAATTACAATCCTTCTATTATAGCATAGTGAGCTATGAAGCACATGTGGCTCCTACACCATGTTATCCTTAGTGTCTTATGTAACATATCCTACACATTGATTTACACACACATGATTAATTGTCAATGTATATATGTACGTGTGATGTATAGTGCTTTGACACCCTGCATTGGTGATGAGTAGCACCATAGCATTATTAAAGAAGTAGAACAGAATAGTGGTATTTTAAATGTTATTTCTGTAAATGAGGGACAGACCAACACATCTGACATTCTTACAGTGCGTGCATATCTCATATACAGGAACCAAACTAAGTCAATAGCATACCTCTCTTAAGTACCTCTAAAACTTATAAGTGTGTGCCTTTGTTTCCCCTCCATTGCATTTAGGTGTGAGGCTCCCGAGAGCTCCCAGCTAAGATACTCCAACAAAAGGAATCCAGATGGCCCCATAATTTCGGCCTATGTTATTAGCCCAACTAGAATCTGATAATTAAGCCCCCTTCCCCACCTACACGTTGCTACTCGGAAGGAAAGCAGACAACGTGCAGGTGCTGCTCAATGTGTCCAGGTGTCTAAAAACTACACCAAGGTAAGTTTAGCATATTTCTGTGGAGTCCAGACTATTAGCAGGGTGATGGCGTCCACCCTGTAAAAAGAATGGGTAGACACTGTCTACCCAAGTGTAATCTCGCCTTGTGCCCTGGCTTCCATGAAACAATGTGCAGGGGAGATTTGTTGGCCTAACGGCTAGGGCGATCAACCTCGAATCTGGGGAACTGGGTTCTACTCTCGGCAATGACGCTGAACATCCTGTGATTCTGGGCAAATCACTTAATCTCCCCGTGCCTAACAAAAATGAATGTGTGCTATGTAAAGCGCTCGGATACCCGATTCGGGTCAAGTTCGCGCTATATAAAACTCTGTAAAATAAAAAAAATAAAAAAAAATTCCTGTAAATTATATTTTCTCTTCCTAGAAACTGATCTGGAATTGCTCCCTTTTCTAAGGAGTGATTACATCAAACAGAGGCAGTTCCATTACCCAGAACCTGGGCCAATGAACAATGTAATACCAAAACAAGACCTAGACCGATCAGGCATAGAAAATTCAATATGTTGATGGTGTACCGTCAACTGCAAAAACTTTTTGCACAATACTCCTCACTTTTAATTATTGAGGTAGGAGGTATCACCAAAATATGCCATTAAGTAAAAACACTTGCCCAAACCCTTGAGAAACAATAAACAGTTGTGAGACAACAATTAACACACACTTATGTGCCCAAATTGGAAAAATAAAGGAGTTAGAAAAAGTGTGTGTGAGCGAGATGGCACCTCACGGGCGAACCACCAAACACTGTTTTGTTTGTTATGTGGACACTTACTTTCTTTTAGAGCTTGATGGTGCCAATGATGAGATCAGGGCAATCCTGGTGAGTACCTGCCAGGTTCCCGTTGGTGGTTCGCCCGTGAGGTGCCTTCTCGCTCACACACACTTTTTCTAACTCCTTTACATTGCACTTTGAAAAATGCAAAAAAGTGAATTTTTCAAAGAAATCGCAAATTACCTTCAACTTGAAGTTGGTGGTAATTTGCGATTCCTTAAGGCCAAATTGCACTTTTTGGTGCTTCTTACATTGCATTTAAGGAATCACAAAAGTTGCGATTCCTTAAATGCAATCGCAAAATAAGGAATCACAAATTTTGCAATTCCTTATTTTGTCTCATTACATACCATTTGGCAAAATTGCATTCGCAAACTGCAAATGCAATTTTGCTTGATACATATGGCCCTTAATCACTGGTAGGTCAGGAAAAGATAACCTCTGGGCCAAGCATATCGTCCATGGTCACTACAAGGCAAATACATCACGAGTTCAAAATAAACCAAACTAAACCGGTGAACAGTCTGTCTCAAATACTCAAAAACTCACCATGGAACTTTTGTTCCACTACCACATGAGTTAAAATTCAAACTGGCACATGGGCCTCATAAATACGTCTTGTAGGAACAACCCCCAGGCACTGATCAATTTGCAACATTTGAACTATTAAAAAAGGAAGAAAAACTAATTTCTATAAACCTAAATTGAAGCAAAAAAATTAATAAAGATATTCAACCAAGTATCATGGTAGCATAATCCATTACCTGTGAAGTGTATTCTCCCAGTCACCCACGAACCTCTCTGACCATCTCGGCAGAGCTGCGTCTAAAGTAGCACTGATCTCCATGGAAATTGACGAAAGACTGCAAATGGAAGAATGCACAGAGTCAACTTGGAAGCTCACTCACAAAAACTCTAAATGACTAAAATGCCTAAATAAAAAAATATTCCAGAAAAACTCCAAAAATCTAAAATAATTTTAGATGTGCGTGAGCTGAAGTGGATTACACTTTTTAAATCAGTACAGAACGGGCTGAATGAGTCAGAAAGCAGTTTTGCACAACTAGCTAACCTGTAATATAATGCTCTTATCTTGTCTCTTAATAAGTATCTTCTACCTTTTTCTATTCATTTCCAAACTGGGGCTCACTGAGTCCAATGCCGTAATGCTTATAACATCGCTTGCCACCGATCCAGTCTGCATCATCTACTAAGTATGTAGTTTTCACCACCCTGCGATGGTAGGTGCACTATATTGAACATGATCATATGTAAGTGGCAATGAGCATATATACTAAGCAGCTTTCACTGCCCTGTGAGGCGAGTGCGCTGTTAATTTTCTTTTGTTAATCAACAAAGATGAAGTAATTCAAAAACAATTTTTTCAATTCTTTGTGTAACCATTTTACGCGGTATATATATTGAATTTTGAGGTCTAATGCACAACCTTGATCGTGAGTAACGTGAGGGGGAGCCTTTCTTCCCAAGCGACCCGTAGCGTGTAGTCTTTCTATGGTGTCAATCCCTCCCGGGATGACACGCCCCTTAACTACACTTCCTGGTTACCGGCCAGTCATGCAGGCATGGGCGTCCGCAGAAATTTTTCCGGGGGGGGGGGGGGGGGGGCAAACCTGGCAAATGAAGGTGCGTGGCTAATGTTAATCAATAGGGGCGGGGCTAAAATGGCAGACAACCAGGATCGGGTAATGCTCAGGCCAAGCTGAGAAAAAAAAGTGGTGAATTCTGCATTTGAAACTGGACAACAGTTAGAGCACACATGAACCCTAAAATTACCCCCCTGGCCCCTTAAAACTCATACATTTCCTGACCCCTAAAATTGTCCCCCTGGCACCCCAAAACACATACCCGTCCTGAACCCTAAAATGTCCCCCTCTTGCACTCCAAAAACCATACCCACCAGAACCCCTAAAATTACCCCCCTAGTACCCCAAAACCCATATCCACCATAAACCCTAAAATTATCACCCTGGGACCCTAAAACCTATACCCACACTGAACCCTAAAATTACCCCTGCCCCACCAAAACTCATACCCACCCTGAACCCTAAAATTACCCCCTGGTGCCCCAAAACTCATTACCACTCAACCCTAAAATTACCCCCTGCCACCCCAAAACCCATACCCACCCTGAACCCTAAAGTTACCCCTGGCATCCCTAAACCCATACCCACCCTGAACCCTACAATTACCTCCTAGCACCCCAAAACCCCTACCCACCCTGAACCGGAAAATTACTCCTGCCCACCCAAACTCATACCTGCCCTGAAACCTAAAATTACTCCCTGGCAACCCAAAACCCATACCCGCCCTGAACCCTAAAATAACCCCCCTGGCCCTCAAAACCCATATCCACCCTGAACCCTAAAATTACCCTGGCACCCCAAAACCCATACCCGCCCTGAACCCTAAAATTACCCCTGGCACCCCAAAACCCAAACCCACCCTGAACCCTAAAATTACCCCCTGGCACCCCAAAATCCATACCCACCCTGAACCCTAAAACTACATTGGCACCCCAAAACCCATACCCACCCTGAACCCTAAAATTATCCCCTGGCACCCCAAAATCCATACCCACCCTGAACCCTAAAATTACCCCCTGGCACCCCAAAACCCATACCCATCCTGCACTCTAAAATAACTCCCTGGCACCCAAAACCATTTACCGCCCTGAACTCTGAAATTACCCCCTGGCACCTCCAAACCCATACCCACCCTGAACCGAAGCGAGTTTGCGACACTATGTGCTTGTGCGAGGGCACAGTACTTACCAAACATACTTCCATCACAATCTGAATTTGGGGCATTTTGCTCTCGTTCCTTGGAGTCTCAGTCGCTGCGGCACGGTTGTTAGGAGCGGTGTATGACAGAAGGGATAGAACTTGGAGGGCACATCAGAAAGTCAGGCGCGCAACGCCCTTGCGCTCAAAGAGCTTCAGCCCCTGCCCCTCTCCCAACCCCCCACCCTCCCCTCCCCACCCCACCCCTGTCATTTGTGTCAACCCGTCTGAGACAGCTTCCCCGTCACACACAGAGGCACCTTAGTATTTCACACAGGTCTTTAAAAGACCATTCACTTGTAATTGAGGCTTTTGTTGTGTTTTCACCACTTTTTAGAGCCCCTGCAGCTCCACTCTGCATATGGCTGGATGAATTAGCCCCCTCCCCCCCCCAAAATGTGACTCTTCTAGTTGCGCCTCTGTTTAAAGTAGAGGTATTTTTTATTTTATTTTAAAAGTTTTATATAGCGCTAGCTAGACCCGTGGGTATCAGAGCGCTTTACAAACATCCTGTGAAAGAACAGACGGAAATTGCAAAATAGGCCCTGACACCCTAAAAAGCATTGAGTGTGTACGGACCGTGGCCTACCATGACACCTTGCTTATCACTTTATCAATCGGGTAATGTTTTCCGGTACAGTAAGTGAAAAGCAGAAAGCTTGCTTTTTTGTACCAATGCACATCTATGTGTCCTCAGAGCAGGGTGGTGCCTTCTCCACCCTCATGCTTTAAGGCTCATTCTCAAAATTGAAAGGATGTATATTTAGGTCACCGCAACAAAATGTGCATGCGCGGAGACACAAACACTGCTGTTTGACAATATCTGATGTTTCCAGGTATCAGAGCCACTTGATTTCTATAGGATACCAGGGCCGTTGAAGGAGGAGCCGAGGACCAGGGAGAGGTGTCTTTTCCAAATAGGAGTACTTCCGTTTTGCCGGTGTTGAGTTTTAAGCAGTTGATCTTCATCCAGTTTGCAATCTCAGACGTGCAGCTGATAAAGTTCGCTTGGGTGTTCAAGGACCCGTGAGCACTGATGATGTTGGTGAGGGGGGTCATGTTGAAAATCGAAGGGAAAAGTGAAAAGCCTAGAGGGATGACGCAGAATAGGATGAAAGCAGTAACTAAGAATGAGGCTAAGCCGACTGTTTGAGTGCTTCCTGAGAGAAAGGAGCAGACCCCTCAGTGGTGGTCCATGGATTTCAGTCTTGTGGAGGCTTTGGATGAGTTTGAGTTAGGAGACAATGGAAAAAGCAGCCAAGAGGTTGAGTAGAAGTGCCACTGTATCATATTGTCCATAATGAGGCAGATGTTGTCTGTGGGAGTGCTGAATGTGGACTCTGTGCTGTGGTTGGGTCCGAATCCAAATTGGTGGATCAGGAGTGGATGACTACTTTGGTGCCGATAAGCTTTTGTAGTGCTTTGGTCAGATAGTGGAGGAGGCAGAAGGGTCTGTAGTTTGCCAGTGTCTTCAGGTGTACCAAGGTTTTCTTCATGAGAGGTAAGATGGTGGCATATTTCTAAGAGTCCAGGAAAGCGGCGGTTTTGAGAGAATCATTGAGAATTGGTGGCAGATGGGATTGATCCCTTTGGTGAATATGAAGTGAGCGCAGAGATCTGCAGGAGCTCCCAACTGGATGGGGTGCATGGTGTTGGTGGTTCGCGGTATGGCTGGACAGCAGGCAGGGTGGGTTCTGGGTAGTTCTGGTCATTGGGGTTGCATTGATCTTGTTCATGAAGAAGTGAGAGAGCTGGGTACAGAGCTCCTGCGAAGGTTTGACAGTCATGGAGCTGGCTGCAGCGTATGTGAATTCCTCCCCTATGGTGCACATTTCTTTCAAGGTGTTGAAGGTGTTCTGCGGAGTTCGGCATGCTTGGTAAGTCTGAGTTGTTGATGGTGAACCCAGGGGTATGATATGTAGGTATGTGTTTTTTTTCTGCTGCCAATGGCATTCCAACTGTGTGCAATGGCGTTTGGTGAGTCGTAAGCCTTTCTCAAAGCTAAATAATCAGCAGAGTCAGTCGAATGGAGGCAGTAAATTAGCAGACTCTATACTACCACCTGTTTAGCAACATATCAGGCACCAGGCTAGAATCAGAATTTGAACTAAAGATCTCATGCATGGTACACCAATACAGTCAGTATGCAACCTCAATCTGTTTCTTCCTGAAATGTTCCTCTTCTACTCATTTCAGAGTCTCCCTCCTAGATCTCTACAGGATCTCCCTGGCCTTTGATTGAGCTGGTCCTCAGAAGGGGCTAGAGGAAATTATGTTTGTGGTGCCAGAGACTGTGGCATCACAGTGTCGAGGGCCTCAGAGGGGGCATCTGCATTGGGGGCAGGAGAAAATCTACCCAAGAGCCCCTGCAACACTCCACGTGGCGCTGGAGGTGTTTGAGGAACATGGGGTACTTATAGCACCTGGAAAAGAACAGTCTCCATAAATCTGTACTGAGTCCCAAAAGATCCCATGGGACCCAAAGGCACCCTAGGGGGTACCACTGATCTTGAAACAACAAGCTCAAGATCCACAAAGAGGCAGGGGAAGGGATAAACCAGAGCGGGTTCTTTATAACTCCAGTGAAGTCGCCAGGATGAATTCTGCTGCCGAGCTGGAGTCAAGCACTCCCTACCAGTGTGAGAGAGCTATGAAACTTTCCGGAAACAGTCTTGTGCCTGAGGCATATTCAATAGATGAGGAATAAGCAGGTAGAAATATCCATCATATTAGATCTGAACTGGCTCAAATGTGGAATTAGTCAGGGTGATATGAAAACCTAAAGTTTCCAACAGCGATGTCTTGTGATAGTTTTGCAAAGCGAATTCTGGATTGCTGGATTTTATCAGCTAATCGTCCTGGTAGGGATACATACATTACTTACCTTTGTAACACACTTTCTGGTAGCTACTGTAACCAGAGATTCCTCACCTAGTCAATCTTTCCAGGATCCAGGCTGAATCTAGTAACTTGCATTAACCAAAGCAGCCCAGCAGATAGTGCAATCAGTCTCTGTCATAACTCAGTCTCACCTCTGGACATTTCACAAAGTCATACATTGGTGCCACTCCTATGTAATGACTTGTGCAGGCGGACTGGTACTTTCAACAGCATACTCCAGACCTTGTGAATCAATTTCAAAGCAATGCCCTCTCCAGGGCTGTGGGTTTGAGGAATGGACTTCACACCAGTAAGTCCTACAGGAACAAGTGGGCAAAATGACCCTCCCTACAGACTTGGAGATACGGTAGTGTCTGGTGAAAGAATGAACAGATTCCCAGGTGGCCACCTGGTAGGTTTCCAATAGAGGACCCAAGCTAGGGATATATCACTGTCTTTTGCCCTAGTGGAATGAGACTTAGAGGACTTTGTTTGAGAGAACAGGAGAGTATAATGGACAGCCCCACGATGAAAGAACGCACTAATTTTGGGAGAAACGATGCACAGAACCTTCGTTCTTCGGAAAAAAAACTGTAAACAGCGGCTGACGTGACAATGCCTGTATCTAAAAGAAGGCACACACAAAAAGGACTGTTAACATTGGAGATAGGGTTTCTCATTGCAAACATATAGCACAGCTATGAAGAGGCCTGAAAAAGGTGTACATGAATATTTGAGGCAAGTTAAGTTTCCTTTATTTTTTTTTCCTTTTTTTTGGGAAATATTTTTATTGAATTTTCGTAGGCACACATGTCGCAACACAAAAAGCATCAATACATACATAATTAAGCCAACTAAGTACATAAAGTAAAGTAACACAATATAACAAAATTAAACATATCATAGGGGAGTAAATCAGCTTCGGCTTTCTCTTACCCTCTCTTTCCATTGATGAACTGGTTCCCATATTTTCCTTCCCAACCTCCTTGCCCTTCTACCTTTCCAAGCATAAATACCTTTTTCTAAATTAAAAATCCCCAAAAGCATAGCAATCCATTGTTGCAGTACTGGGGGTGCTTTATCCAGCCAGGCTCTAGCGATCACCAAGTTAAGTTTCCTCTGCGGAATTAGGAAGGGCGCTGGAAGAAACATGCAGGAGACCTTTTAATAAACTCATCAAAACTGGTGATTTGAACAAGGGCTGATCAAGCAACTGAAGGAACGCCACAAGGGCAGAAAAATAACCTTTAATGGTGATCATAGCAAAGCCTTGCCAGGCCAAGACAAAACAAACAGAAGAACATAGAAGTTTTGCCTCACAAGTGTCAAGATGTTTTTCGTTACACTAGGTGTCAAATGTTGCCCAACGGCCCACGAAAACGTACTTTGAAGGTTGATGAGCATCATTCAGTATTTCTTTTTTTTAATTTCAACATGTTTTTGTCTTTTATAAAAAACACTGCAATACATACAACATAAAACATACAGTCATCGTAGTTTTCTAGTTACAGGGTTTCCAGCCAAAGCTCGCTGGTTTACAGATTGTTTGTGCTGGGCTGACCACCTATCAGTTTGCCCCCCTTGAAGGTAGGGGGAGGTGTGAAAGGAAAAAAACCAGAAATGAGAAAAGGAGAAGAAGAATACAAGAAGTTTGATATCTGTCAATACTGACTTAGCCCCTGGGTGGGGTTATGCCGTGCTCCGCCTGGTTGCTGTGTGTTGGTATGGCTTAAGGCGGGTCATATGTGTCAAGCTATTTGTCAGGGCCTCCCACATGCCCCTGCGTGGTTGTTTCCACGGTGAGTTTTGGAGAGCGATTGTGTCAGCCCCCCCTCAGGTATGTCACCCAGTTGAGCCAGCCCTTGAAGGTTGCCTTAGAGGTGTCTTTCCATTTGGTGAGAACTATTTTTACCACCGCTGCTGTTAATAGAAGGTCCAATAGGTCTCTGTCTTGTTGTGAGTCTAGCTCTGTAGTCAGGAATGCGGTTGTGAGGGAGGCGAATTCTGGTTGGAGTGTACATCCTAATGTTCTGTTTATGAAGGTAAAGATTTTATCCCAGAATTTAGCATTCACTATTTCTAACAATTGGTTCTGCTCAATATTCACTCTTGGAGGTGGAAGCTCAGGCGGTTCGGGTGCAATACTCTACTCTGCTGATGTACTAGCATAGCCTCCAGAAATGGGAGTTAAATGGAAGTTAGCTGATCATTTGGTTGTTCGGGGTCCCAAACTCTAAGGGGCCACCAGGACCAATTGTACTAGCCTGACTTTTAGAACTCAAAGGATCAGAGAAAGAGCTGGAAATGCATAAAGGAGGCCATAGTCCCACCAAAAAACGTAGCCTAGAGATTTATTTTTTGTTATTTATGCATTCCATTTGAAGAGTGGAACAGACACCAAACTGGTATCCTGGCGCTAAGGCAAGTAGGTAGGTACCCCTGCAACATATAACCATCCAGAAGAATACGTAGCATATTTATTTAGGGAAGAGCTATGTCTTCAGACCTTTTCTAAATTGTAACAGGGCTGTGGCTGACCTAAAAGTTGGCAATAGCTTGTTCCAAAGCTAGGTCGCTTCGACTAAGAAGACCCGACCCCTTGTCTTGCCCTCCGAAATGTATTGATGCAGACCAAGTTTGCAGTACTGGAGCGGAGATATCATCCCCAAGTATACCCATTCAGTCTTCTTTGTAGGGGTACCAGACCAGTACCCTTTAGTGCCTTGAACACAATGCACATAGCTTTAAACCAAATCCTCTGCTTTAAAGGCAGCCAGTGCAGTTCTTTCAAGGCATCGAAAGCAGATGATCTATGAGGTCGGTTTAAGGCACGTTTCAATGAAGTCACTTGGACTCTATACAGTCTATTCAATAGATAATCTGGGTACAAGGTAGCAAGGCATTACAGTAGTGCAACCTACTAAGTATGATGCTAGGCACTAAAAGCAGTTTAGCTTTGACAAACCAAGCTAAGCCAATGATAGATGATATGGTAGGACCTGTGGGGCTTCAAGGAGGAAGGGTGACAGTCATTAGCCGCACTCAATTCCAAAATCATAGCCATTAGCCCTGTATGATGTGTTTGTGAATTTGGCGCTAGCTTTTGCTAGGATGGCTCTGCATCGCTGGGAAATATTTAGCGGATGGAATTCATCCAAGCAGCTAAACAGAGATTCTGGGCTCCTATGCATCATCTGCCCATCGTTTCTGTAGAGAAATCCTGGGACTGGGCCGAGTTGAATGTGTTGCTGTGTTGATATTAGGAGAAGATCGGAGTATCAGAATTGCCTCTTTCCCACCCAGGCTATCAGTATGATCCTACAGGGGTCTTTTCTTTTTGTTTAGTATCTGTGGGATTAAAGGTATTGATGGGAAAGCATATGTGAACTTGCCTGCCCAAGAAATCTGCAGCCCATTCCCCATGATCCTTTGTGTGGGACTCTCCTTGCGTAGTGTTGACACTATTTGCCAGAGTTGCAAACCGATCCAGAGATGGAATTTCTAGTTTGTGGAATCTTTTTCTACGTGGAGTGCCTGATAGCTCCCATTCATGACAAACTTCCAGTGACCTGCTTAACTCTACCGCCCACTGATTTTCTGTGCCGTGAACATGTTCCACTTTCATGGAATTTCAGTGCTTCAGACACAGTTTCCAATTGTTCTGTACTTCTTTGGATAGAGGGTATGGACTTGTTCCGCAAAGTTTTGGTTGTGTTGTCTGTGCGAATCAAGACCTCCGACCCCTGCAGTCTCGTGTAAGGAAGACTTTAAATCCCAACTCTGCCTTCAGTTCCAGGACATTGATATGATCTTCCTTTCTTCGACTAACCACATTCCAGATCTTGGAGATGTGCTCCTCAACCTTCCATTGAGGCTTCAGTTCTCATGATGAGACTTGGAGTCCTGCTGAGGAATGTTGAGCCTACTGCAATGTTTTGTTTTTTTTCACCATAGCATCGTGCACACTGGTGTTATAAGGACAATGTCATGGAAGGAGCCCTTGTCCTGCATCCATCGTTTGTCCAGTTCTTGCAGCAGCCTCATGTACAACTAGCAGTTCAGGATGCATGACTATATTCAGAGGATCAAATAGCCTTACAGAAGTGGACCATTTTCTTGACAGGGAAGATCCTAGTCTCATAATCCTTGTGACCCTTTCCTGTTGGCTATACCTTGCAAATGTTTGTGTTCATGATGGCTCCTAGAAACGTGATTGTCCTCTGTGGAGTTAAGCAGGAATTCGCTTGGTTTACATGTAGGCCCCAGGTTGTTGAAGAGTTGCAATCATGTCTTTGTAGAGTTCTCTGCAGCCTGGCAAGAGTTTACTTTTATCAGCCAGTCAAATGAGTTACTTACCTTCGTTAACACCTTATCTGGCAGAGGCAGGATCTAGCCACAGAATCCTTACTTTTGAATTCTCTCCATGCACCAGACTGAATCCACAATTATTTTTTTACAGCAGTACCACTAAGAGTTAGTGGAGGGTGTCAAACGACTCCGTACGGATGTTGTACACCAGATGTGATGTCAACAGAGTCCATATAAGCCCTCCCCTGACATGCTGACGTCAGTTACTTCAGTGACTATTTTCCACAACAAAATTGGGGAGCCACTTATCGAAATTGCCTATGGAAACCTTGTGCCTAAAGAGTCAGTCAAAAATACTTCATTCGGTTCATAATAAAAACCACAAAAGTATACATGGGTCCAAAAAAGGGAAAGAACATTCAAACGCAATATGACTAACTAACAATAACAGCACATCGACTAAGGAAAGAAATGTAACACAAACAATTCAATTTAAATAACAATTTCATAAATTAGTTTAAAAACCTACACATTTCATCTCAGTTAAAAGTTCAAAATTTGACACTATAAAAAGATTATCTAAGCATTAACTAATTTTTTCCTCAGTCTCATTGCTATATTTAAAAAAGTAGCGACATTAAAAATTTCCCACGTATTGGTCAACAGTTGAAGTTATAGGCAGGTTTCACTTGTTTGAACCCTTTATCCTTCAAAAGGGGTACAATGATTTTTTTCCGTATATCCTTAAAAAACCCCACAAAAGAGCATGAAGTGAGCAGTGTCCATTATAGAGAAACCATCGCAAGTGCATATTTTCAGATCTGTGGCCTTCGTCCAGCAGGGGCGTCCTGAAATAAGTAGATGAATTTTATTTAATCTAAACTTAGTTAATAAATATCTGTGGTTTGCATTATTAACAATCTTCAGATATAACTCTAGGTCATTGTCTGATGTTACAATTAACTGGTGGGCTCTCACAGTAGGCTTACTCAATTCAAAGCCCTCTCTATCCATCTCTCTGTGCCGTTTGAAGGCTGACTTGACCCAATTTATGTCTCCTTTGACCAGTTTAGATGGTTCCTCAAATATTTATGGCCGCCCAAGTAAGACTGCAACCTTTCTGACATTGCTTAACCACGGAATGGACTGCCAATGTTCTAATTTAAGAAAATCCGCCAAGATATCGTGATTCACATCCACTTCTGGATTCAGCCAGACCATAATCCACTTTAAAAGGGGCGCGATGGCAATCCGATCTTCTAAATATCCCACCCCACATTCTTGGTGAACTATAAAACCTGGAGTCGATTGTGGTACAGATAAGATAGACTTTAAGAATTTGTCCTCTGCGACATGTAACAACTTAACATTCTTAAAACCCCATAAATCTGCACCATACATAGCTATGGACACACATTTTGCGTCGTAGACTTTTAACACTGCTTGTAACGGTTTTACCCCCAGTTTGCGGGAAAAACCCAGAACAGCAGAGGTGGACCGTACAAACATTTCTTTTCTCGGACAGTTGAGGAAGCCAGGTGGAACTTTCATCAAAAACAACCCCAAGGTATGGGAATTTAGTTACCCTAGTTAACTTATTCCCATTACAATGGAGTGACATAAGCTTCCTGTGCCCGCCCTTTGTACCCACAGCCATGACGTGAGATTTGGTATAGTTAACGCTAAGATCCAAAGAGGACATAAACTCATAGAAAGCATTTAACAGACTTTGTAGACCTACTGGTGTACGCGCTATAAGTGCGGCGTCATCCGCATATAATAACGCGGGAAGACAGAACTTACCCGCCTTTGGGATATCCTTACAGGCTGCACCCAAAACACTAGCTAGCTCATTAATATATAGTGTAAATAATAAAGGAGCTAAAATGCAGCCTTGTCTGACCCTATTAGTTATAACAATCTTCCCCGTGCAATTCCCCTTACGGTCATATCTTACCGTGGCTGTGAGGTCCCTATGAAGATCGGCTAAAAAGTATACTATGTTTTCATCAAGGCCCATCTTTAAAGGCAGATCCCATAGCTTGGACCTGTTTACCCGGTCAAAGGCCGAGGACAGATCCATAAACGCTATGTACAAGCAGCCTTGCTTCACTAGGGTATACTTCCCAATCAATAATTGGAGGTTAAGGCACTGATCAATGTTACTGCGCCCCTTTTGGAACCCGTACTGTAAAGCTGACAGAGTTCGTGTCCTCAAGCCAATCAGATAGTTTACACAGAACCACTCTGCCCAGGACCTTCACCGCAGAATCTATAAGGGAGATTGGACGGTAATTACTTGGCTCTCCCCTGTTCCCTTTTTTGAAGATGGGTACAATTACCGACTGTAACCAAGTCATTGGGATACCAGTTTTAGAAATTCTATTAAAAACATTGGATAAAACTTTAGACCATATTGCCATGTTAGACTTAAAAAGATCGGCTGGTATGCCATCAGGACCGGGGGCCTTGTTGCTTGTCATTTTACAGATGGCTTCGGTTACCTCAGCCTCTGTTACTACTAAAGTGTATTGACGAGTAACCCCTAAGGTTAAATCGTCAACCCCTACGAACACATGTTCATAAACTGGGTTGATTTATCACTGCCCAAAATTTAGCGCTGTTTTTTTATAACATCAATAGAGGTCTGTTATGCCCAAGCATCTTCCCTGATCTCCCGCCTCCTCTGTTAAACTGCTACTTTGTAAGCTTTCCTTAAAAGTGCCACACATTTTCTGTCAACAGGCTTACATTTCAGGGCCTCCTTCAGTTTGCGGTTGGCTACTGAGCAATTATGATTGAACCAGCCAACTGGCCCTAATTCTTTAGCTTTTCCGGGATGCGTTAAGTCAGACAATATCTGCTGGCAGACCTTTTGGAATGCCTCCACTACCTCGCTATCCCCTGCTTCCTTGTCCATACATGTTTGCAACTCCACCCCCCTGCTATTTAAGAGATTGCCTAGAAAATCCTCAGGAATGATTTTACACCATTTAATTCTCCGTGCCTGATCTGTGGCCCGAATATCTTGTTTATCAACCCCGTTGTGTTGCGTCCCTGATCTACTAAGAATACCTCCAACATGCAAAAAAACAGGATTATGGTCACTAAAATGGGACCAGACAGGGAAATAATCTACCAAGTTGTTCCCTAATGTTAGGCTTGTAAAAATAAAGTCAATAGTTGACCCACCACAATTTCCCTTAAAAGTTGGTATGTTCACCTCATCCCCCATGGGTAACATTAAGCCATTCTCAGCTAAAATGTATTCAAATATGGTCCCCTGCTCCGTATGCTCAAAATGAGTCGACCTGTTCGATGGGAGCAAAGGGATCATTGGACGGGCATTTATCTGGGCATCTATGGATATTAAAATCCCCCAATAGTATTATATAACATTCATTTTCAAACAACTCCCTATAGTCTGCTAAAAAGGAGTGTAAAGCTGTTAAATTACTGGTGGAGGTAGTTCTATCAAAGGAGTTATAAAAATTGACAATCAAAACATTATAAGCCCCTTTGCAGACAATTTTGACTACCAAACAATACGGGGAGCCAGAATCAATCACCATATGTTTTCCTAAAATATTAGCTGCCACTAGAGTTACCAACCCTCCCCTAGCTCTTCCTCTAGTAGTAGGGACCGCGGGAAGAGAATAGGTGGTGCATCCATCCATAGTAAATGTGTTATTTGTGTCCCACATCTCCTGCAAGGCGATGATATCTGCCGTTCCCAAAAATTCCCTCCAAATGGGGTCATCTACGTTGTTTCTTAACCCTGCGATATTCCATGTTCCTATCTTAATATATCTATTGTCTCTTGGAACATCCCTACCCACTGGTTGGCTAACTGGGCTATTTTCTAAATCTTTGCTATTCCCGAACTCACAGGCAATATTAGGCAGTACCCTAATATCCACACCTAAGTTTGCGGGGGAAACGGGGTTGGTCTTGTTTCCTTTACTGGTTCCCAGTGCTGTTCCCACCTCTTGTCAATCAACCCAGCCCAAATCGGACAGGCAATCATACTGATTTGACAATGGGATGTTATAAAGATTATCTAAGGGATGGGGGATTTGGGCATGGTTGTAAGCGTGACCGACATTCATCCCACTGCCCCTAAACCTGTCTCCGTGATAACTAATGTCACGGCTATGTCTGCCTCCTCGTCTCTGGGCTAAGATCCACCTCTCCTCGCCACCCCTATCCCAGTTATAGATGTTCCTTTCCCTAGGTGTCTCTTGGCTTATTTCTCCTCTATGGTGGTTCGAATCTTTAAGCCAACTCCATCTACAATCCTGCTGTTCATTGGGCATATAAAAATAAGAAAGGAGCCTGGCCGTAACCGAGGTGCCTTTATTATCATTATGAGGATTCCCCCAACATATATAATCCGCCATACGAGGATCCTCAAAGGTCACTAAAATACAGTCTCCCTGAATTCTTTTCTTATTATGTCCTACCCAAGGCGTTCTCTCCACCATTAGGATATTACCACGAAGGTTTGGTGGTAAAGGGTGATTGTTCGTTAACCAGTGGCATACCTTATTTTTCAGTGCCTGAAAAGTTTCTGTATTAGGGGGGACCAGTTCTGTGACCCCCGTCAGGATAATCACGTAAGAAGAGGCTTCTGGTGGTAGATGAATGTTTCTCCGTCTCATGTTCTTTCGGGTTGGGGCAGGAGCAATTTTTAAAGTGGGGATGGCAGGGTTAATTGGATCAACTTGATCACTGGACTTGTTTACTATAGGGGTTTGGGTGCTAACTTTGTCAGTCGGGTGATTGGGGGGGTTTGATGTCAGATTCTTTAGCGTCTTATTTTTTACCCCAACTGTGGGCTTAGCCGCTGGTCGAGGTTTACTGGCTGGGGCGATGTCGTTAGCGACCCTGTTAGCAAAGCTACTATCATGAACCCTTATGTATGTCATGGAGGACTTTTTCGATGCCATGAAGCCTGGCTTCTAGGGGGGCAAGTAAAGTTTTAATGATTTTAGTTATAGTGCAGCCTATGGGCTCCTCCTCCCCATTAGTCATCCCATTTTCATCCAACCTTAACGTATCAGCAATGATGCTATCCTCAAGGATGTCCACCATGGAATCATCCAGGATCGTATCATCGATAATAGCAAGGGGGAGGGCTGGTAGCCTCTACATGAGCTACTACCGCCCCAGTTTTCTCCCCAATGGGTTCAATACCCGAGACTCTCGGCTCTATGGATCCCCCCCTTCTCATTTAAACCATTACTCGTTTTCCTTGGAGGGTCAACACAAGCTTTCTTAGCTCCAGTGATATTAGCATTAGTTAGCTTTCGTTTAGGGATTGCCCCCTCCCTCTTCCCCCTCCTTTGTTCATGTGTAGACACTACCAGAAGATCAACCTGTGAATTAAGCTGGTTACGCTCCAGGCTAGTCTCTGTTGGGTCGTGAATCTCAACCTGAGGATCGAGGGGTAGTGGGTCTGGTATGCTTGGTTGACTATGGTCTTTATCATGAATAACAGCGAGGACCTGTACTTGGTTAGGTATAAGTAATGAAGTATCAGGTGTGCGGGCGGAGCCAATAGGACCTAAAGACGATCTTCTAGCTATTGCTAATTCCTGGGAAACCCTCCTTTCCATAAGTACAATGCCTTGATTAATTAAGGAGTTGGTACGCACAATGAAGTCATCTAAAGTTCCAGTCAATTGTTTTCTACCAGCCGCAACCATACTTCTAGTTTCACGGCACTCCATGAACCTCAGCAGTGCAAAATTATCACAACAAAATAAACAACCTCTATCTACAGCGAGCAACCAAGAGCCTTGGCCCGGCCCAGTCCAGTCTCTTCCGGCCTCTGACGGCCACAGACGGTCCCGCCCTTGTCCCAGGCTTCTCCCGGGACGCTCCCGCGCAGCGGCAATAAGTTCTTCTATTATAGGTTAAGCGCCGCCGAGGGGGCGGGGCAAATAGGGAGAGCAGGCCAGGTGTAATCAATGGGCCAGTCAGGGACTCCTGGGATATGGAGTCCCTGCAATTAAGCTCGCAGCCCTGTGTGTAGCCCCAATGCTCCCCAGCCGCCACACAGATGAGACGTCCCCCGGAGACTCCCTCGACGAAGCGGGACCCGCACAGCGGGTCCGGCGAGGAGTTGATTCAAAGCGCCGAGTCAAGGGACAGCCAGCTCTGCACAAAGTCCAACAGGGTCCGCTCAGGCCAGGGTCAAAGCACTATCCCGTGAATACGAGGGAGCAAGCAGTTTTTAAGATCAACCAGTGCGGAGGGGGGCAGGGCAAACAGGGAGAGCAGGCCAGGTGTAATCAATGGGCCAGTCAGGGACTCCTGGGATATGGAGTCCCTGCAATTAAGCTCGCAGCCCTGTGTGTAGCCCCAACGCTCCCCAGCCGCCATACAGATGAGACGTCCCCCGGAGACTCCCTCGACGAAGCGAGACCCGCGCAGCGGGTCCGGCGAGGAGTTGATTCGAAGCGCCGAGTCAAGGGACAGCCAGCTCTGCACAAAGTCCAACAGGGTCCGCTCAGGTCAGGGTCAAAGCACTATCCCGTGAATACGAGGGAGCAAGCAGTTTTTAAGATCAACCTGTGCGGAGGGGGCGGGGCAAACAGGGAGAGCAGGCCAGGTGTAATCAATTGGCCAGTCAGGGACTCCTGGGATATGGAGTCCCTGCAATTAAGCTTGCAGCCCTGTGTGTAGCCCCAACGCTCCCCAGCCGCCACACAGATGAGACGTCCCCCGGAGACTCCCCCGACGAAGCGGGACCCGCGCAGCGGATCCGGCGAGGAGTTGATTCGAAGCGCCGAGTCAAGGGACAGCCAGCTCTGCACAAAGTCCAACAGGGTCCGCTCAGGTCAGGGTCAAAGCGCTAGCCTAAAGAGTCATATTTTATGTCAAAACAATTATGAAGTCCTAATGAAAAGCATGAGAATGCCCAGAGCGGGGAGAATCGATAAGGAATCTGCGGCTAGATCCTATCTCTACCAGATAAGGCATTACCGAAGATAAGTAACTTATTCATCTGATCGAGAAATCTAGCTGCAGCTTCCTTACCTTTGAAAAAGATACCCAAGGTATACAATCCCCAGAGGGTCTGCTAACTGATCCCACAAAAAAGCCCTGAATAGGACTAACCGGTTTGTAACAAGATAGAGTAGGTAGGCGAGGAAAAAGGGGGACGCTCTACCAGAAGGACTGTGATAAAGCCAGTATAGAACTTTAGTCCATAAAACATTACCCATAGCAGAAGAATAAGAAAGTGCTGTAGGAAAACACTCCATAGAAACATATCATGCAGCTCGCCCATTGGTATTCGAACCCTGGCTTGACAAGTCTGAAAAACCAAGGACAGTAAATCTCTAAAACATATCTTGAGTCAGAAGATATATAATTGGACTGTGGGTATATAACAGCACTGGTAACTTAATGAAACAATATATTAATCATGAATATACTACAAAAAATGTCAAATACTTAGTTTATCATATATAAGTAGCAAACATTTGATATACATAAGAAATAATATAAAAATGTCATTTAAAGACTTTCCACTTAACTGTTCACATTCCGATTTTATAAATGATGCAACGATAATCATTTCTATAATATGGAACAATTCATCATGATATTGAAACAATTTGGTATTGCTAACAATCAAACAATTCAGCATAGTATTCCCTATATACAAGGAAGTTGATTCATGTGTATTGTATCAAGATCATGATTAATTGTTCCATATTACAGAAATGAACCCGTTGTATCCTTTATAAAATAGGAATGTGAACAGTTGAGTGGAAAGTCTTAAAATGACATTTTAATATGTCTAATGTATATCAAATAAATATTTGAGGAGATGGATTTCCAATTTTAGAGAGTATCTCTGAAATGTATGAGAAGTCATGGCACTGAGGCGACCAGTGTCATTTATCACTGTATTCTGGAGGCTTCCTGACCTTTTGCAGCAGCAGCAGCTCGTCTTCTACCTGCCTGGAAAAAGTTGTAGTCTGAGAAGGCCTATACTGCTAGGAGAACTGCAGACTAAAACCCTGTGCCTGTTGATAGTACGGCTGGTATTGATACGGCTGATATTTCCACAAAAAATAGTATTGTCCTTTGCCTCTACCACCTCAAAAGGATGAAAATCTGTTGTAGGCCTCCTAATGATCAAGTGGTCTGCATGTCGGCCTTGGCAGATTGCAGGGCATCGTCCATGTTTTCCAAACAAGGTCTTGCCGTTGTTGAGGCATGTCTAAAATGTTTGAATGCACTTCCGGCCGAAATGAAGTTGCCTTGAGCCAACCATGCCTTCTTTATACTGCTGCTCCAGCGGTCTGTCTGAAGCTTGTGAGTGCCACATCCATCACCTTGTCTATCATCTCTGAGGATATGTATTCCAATTCTTGCAGAATAGTTCTAGCCTCTTATTTTTTTTAAATCTTCCAGCATGAACACTGGCACCTGAGAGGGGTCAGATGCACAAGTCTCTTACCTTCTGTAATGATATATCTGTAAGAAACATTAGTAGTCCTAGATTCCTTACCTTAGAATTACCCCCCAGGCGTCCGACTGGATCCGGAAAGTTTTTATCAGCAGTACCCCTGCGTGTCGGTAGGCGGCGTCGTGCGACTCCGCGTGCGTTGTTGGTGCCGGGATGACGTCGCTGGAGCTACTTAGACGCTCGCAAGCACACTGACACCAGTTCTGTACACTACGTTCGGCGCCAGGAACTCAGAGTCATGCAAGAAACTGACCACTGGTGCCTTGAAACTAGGGCCCTGAAAGGGATGACCTTTCCTAGAAATCAGTTTGCAGAACGGGGAGGATGGGTGGAGAGGTAAGGAATTTATCACTACTAATGTTGATTGCAGATATATTGTTACCGAAGATAAGTAACTTGTTCATCTGAAAGATAGACAGTGATAGATTCCTTACCTTAGAATAGATACCAAAGCAATACCAACCCCGGTGGTGGGTCTACGAACCAAGATCACCCCAGGAAGTCCCGGAGAAAGGAAAGGCCAAAGAAGCAGTCTCTCCTGACTTGGCTGTCCAGGCAGTAGTGCTTAGTAAAAGTGTGCAACAAGGCCCACGTAGCTGCCTGACAGATGTTTTGTAAGCAGACACCACGTCCCAATGCCGTAGTGGCAGCCGTCGCCCTGGTGGAATGGGCGTGCAGCCCCACAGGATGCTCCTTTTTAGCCAGAGAATAACAGGCTTTAATACACAAGACGACCCATCGGGAGATACTCCGCTTGTGTACAGCCCGACCTTTTTTGGCACCAACATAGCCAACAAAGAGCTAGTCATCCACCCAGAACTGTTGTGTGCGGTTCAGGTAAAATGAGAGAGCACATTTTGGATCCAGACGGCAGAGCCTCTCTTCCTCTCTGGAAGGATGCGGAGGGGGAAAGAAGGTGGGCAAAGGGATGGTCTGTCCGATGTGAAAGGCAGTGACAACCTTTGGCAGAAAGGATGGACGTGTTCTGAGCACAACCTTGTCCGGATGGACAGAAAGAAAAGGAGGTTTACAAGAAAGAGCCTGGAGCTCACTCACTCTCCTGGCAGAGGTGATGGCAACCAGGAAAGCAGTATTCAAAGTCAGCAGACGAAGAGGACAGTTGTAAAGAGGCTCAAAGGGAGCTCACATTAAATGTAGGAACCAGATTCAAGTCCCACTGTGGCAATACGAAAGGAATAGGAGGAAAAAGATGAGTAATGCCTTTGAGAAATCAATTTACAACAGGGGACTTGAAAAGAGAGGGCTGATCAGGGAGCATGAGAAAGGCCGAAATAGCAGAAAGATAGTCCTTGATAGTGCCCAGAGCAGAGCCGTACTGGGCCAAGGAAAGAAGGAACATAATAACTTCTGAAAGAGGGGCAGAAAAGGGATCCACAGCCTTTGCTGTGCACCATGCCACAAATTTGTTCCAACTGCAGGCGTATACCAACTTAGTGGAGGGACGCCTGGCTGCCAGAATGAAATCACAGACTTCAGGAGGCAAGTCAAAATGAATCGACTACCACAGCTCAATCTCCACACAAAGAGGTGGAGACTGGACAGGATCAGGTGGAGGACCGTCCCCTGCTGCTGCAACAGAAGATCCCCCAGAAGAGGCAGTCGGATCGGGGGAATCGATAGTCATACTGAGTAGCTCAGGATACCAAACTCTTCGAGCCCAGTCCAGTGCCACAAGAATGACTTGGGCCTGGTCACACCTGATCTTCAGCACTCTGGGCAGAAGTGTTATAGGCGGAAAGGCATACAACAGACTGCAACCTCACTCACGACGAAAAGCATCACCTAGCAAGTGCTGCCTTGGAAATTCCAATGTGCAGAATTGCTGACATTGCGCGTTCTCTTTGGTGGCAAATAGCTCTAACCAAGGCTCTCCCCACTGTCGAAAGAGACTGTGCGCCACGTCAGAGTGAAGACGCCATTCGTGATCCATCATGCACATGCTGCTGAGTTCAGAGAACCTGCCAGGTGTTGAATCACCAGGGAAATGCCCTGCTGTTCCAGCCATGTCCAGAGGTGCAGAGCCTCCTGACATAGGGTCCAGGACCCCACCCAGCCCGGTTTTTTGCAGTACCACATGGCGGTGTTGTTGTCTGTGAACACCTGCACCACTTTCCCTCTGACAGAGGGAAGGAATGCCTTCAGTGCAGGTCAGATCGCTCGAAGCTCCAGAAGGTTGATATGGAGCCTGGACTCTGCCGGAGACCAGAGGCCTCTGAACTCCGCCTCTCACATGTGGCCCCCCATCCCAAGAGGGATGCGTCCATCACCACTGTGTGCTCAGGTTGGGGAAGGGAGAGGGATCTGCCCTGGACCCAATGTCAGTTCAATAGCCACCACTGCAGCTGCTGTGCAGTGCCCTCCGAGATCTGGACGTAGTTGGACAGGTTCCCCCTGATTCTGTGCCCACTGGAAATACAGGTCCCACTACAGAGCCCACATATACCATCCAGCAGGACGCAGGAGGCCATAAGACCCAGCAGCCTCAGGGTCATCTTGACCAAAACTCAGGATAGAGGCCGAAAGATCGTAATCATAGCCTGAATATCCTGGACGCGCTGTTCGGGAGGATAGGCCCGAAAATGCGTCGTATCCAGAACTGCTCCGATGAAGAGAAGCTTCTGAGAGGGAATCATGTGAGACTTTGGCACATTGATGGAGAATCCCAGCAAATGCAAGAGGTCGGCCGTAATCTGGCAGTGGGAGACTACTAGCTGGGGCGAGCCCGCCTTTAGCAGCCAGTCGTTGAGATAGGGGAAGATTGGAACCCCTGATCTGCGTAGATGAGCTGCGACCATCGCCATCCCTTTCGTGAACACCTGAGGGGCGCTGGGAAGGCCAAAAGGGAGCACGGTAAACTGAAAGTGCTCGTGGCCTACCGTGAACCGCAGGTAAGGACGGCAGGATGGGAATGGGGAAATATGCGTCCTGCAAGTCCAACGCTACCATCCAGTCTCCAGGGTCGAGAGAACACAAGACCTGAGCCAGAGTTAGCATCTTTAACTCCTTCCGGAGGAAGCGATTGACGTCCCTGAGGTCCAAGATAGGACGCAGGCCCTTGTCCTTCTTGGGCACCAGAAAGTAGTGGGCCTAGTGGAGAAGTGTGGCTCACTGGTTAGAGGAGGCAGACCCTGAAGCAGAGGTCAGACCCGGGACCAGGGTTCAATTCCCGACGCGGCAGGGTCTTGAGCCCAAATATCCACGGACTCGATAATTCTCGTTTCGGTGCCTACTCGAATCACGGGTTCACACTCTGCAGCTCTGGGCATTAGCCTGCTTAATCTCCACTACGGCCCCCCGCGGCGGGATGCCTGGCTTTCACCTTGGGGAAGCCAGGACGGGTTCCCAAGGCAAGCGCCGAGATGCCTACGGGTAATCGAGCGCTATATAAGAACGCATAATAATAATAATAATAACAACCACGTCCTACTTCTGGCGCAGGAATGCGCTCGATGGCCCCCTTGACCAAGAGGACCGCGACTTTCTGATGAATTGCCAAATTATCCACCGACATGCCGTGGTACTGGGGTGGCATGGATGGAGGAGTAGTCTCGAAGGGGAGGGAGTAGACTATTTGTAAAACCCACCTGTCCGAAGTAATGGTGCGTCAGTGGGGGAGGTGATAGCAAATCCTGCCGCCCACTGGCGTTTTATGGGCCCGAAAGACCGGACTAGGAAGGTTTTGGAGTAGTGGTAGCTGGGGTGGAAGTGGACTGACCCGCCGGCTGGCCCCCTGACCCGCGTCTGCGGGTCCCACATCCGCGCTGAGACTGCTGCTGTTACAGCCTGTGGCTTTGAAGCGAAAGTGCTGGGCACCCCTTCAGTGGCCACAAAAGGAGCGACAAACAGAAGGCGGAGGTGGGCGAGTGGCCGAACGGACCAAGGACGTAGCCCTTGAGTCCTTAAAATGCTCCAACGCACTATCTGCCTTGTTGGCAAAAAGGTGAATGCCATCAAAGGGCATGTCCATCAGGGTGTTCTGAACATCCACCGAGAAGTCAGTAATCCTCAGCCAGGCGTGGCGGCGGAGTGCCACTGTCGTGGAAAATGCTCTGCCCAACAAGTCGGCGGTGTCAAGGCCACATCGTACTGTGAACTTGGCTGCATCTCTCCCTTCAGCAATAGCCTGAGAGCACCGTCCACGCCTCCCCTGGACACTGAGGCAGCACCTGCGCCACCGTATCCCACACAGAGTGGGAGCAATGGCCCAAGAGGCATGCGGTGTTCACAGACCACAGGCCTAAACAGGCAGAAGAAAAAATCTTCCCAAATTGTTCCAGTCTCTTGGATTCCCTGTCCGGGGGTGCAGTAGGTAATGCGCTCTGGGACGTTGTGGCTTGGACAAGCAAGCTCTCGGGTGGGGTGTTGGGAAAGGAAAGAAGGGTCGCCGGGCGATGGCGTCGGGCCACGTCCCTATCCACAAGAGTCCCTGTGTTGGGCCTGGACCAGGTGCCCAAAGGAACGTAAGAAAGTGCTTCATTAAAGGGCAGCTGTGGCTCCGCAGAGGTAGCCGCCGACTAAAGCACTTCTGTCAGGTGGTTAGTCCTGATAGCCACTGTAGGGAGTTGGAGGTGGCGGGCCTCCGCCGCCTTACTCAACACCACTGCATAACTTGCACCCTCCACCATAGTCACGGTAGGAGGAGTGAGCATGCCAAGGTCAGGAGACGTGTACAGACCACTGGCATCCACCAGTTCCTCTGTCCAGTCTGGGTCATACTCACACTGAGGTGTGAGAAGGTCCTCAGACCCTCCCAGTCCTGTCCGTCCTCTGAAGGCAGATGTACAGGGCGAAAATAAGGAGGCTGGACATAGGGTTAGAAAGGCCCCATCAGCGTCGGAATAGGCGTCGAGCAACGCCGTGTCCATGTCGGGGCTGTGACTAGGGGCGACGTCGTCCAGTGCCACAGGCGATTGAGGTGGTGCCAGTGTGGTCGACGTCGGTGAAGGTGTAACGAGGTCAACCTGCGTTGACCAGGATCCAGGCCTGGAGCCTTGGGGGCCCTGCGGGGCCGAAGCAGACAGCAATGCTTGAGCTGCAGACAGTGAAGGGCGAGGGCTCCCAGTCGGGCCCACGGGCCCAGAAGGCCCAAAGAGGCGGGCCATTGCTGACAAATTCCTGCAGCTGGGCCTGAGTCGCTGACGGACCCGGGAAGGGCAGTTAGGCAGACGGTGACACCGTAAGCTCCGCCCTATCCGCGGGGGAGGCACCACCCGTACCGTCAGCCGCGACTGGCAAGGGGAGGTCGTTGAGTGATGACGCTTGTTCGACTTCTTGTGCTTCGTCTTACCTGACCCCAAGTGCGAATACTTAGATCCTGACGAACAATGGTGATGGCTCCGCGATCGGTCCCTCGACCTCCCACAGGACCGGGACCTTGAGCGGCGTGGAGCCGACTGCCCGGCTTCAAGTAACTTTCGGGACCACTCCTGCAAAGTCTTCGGGACCATGGCCCGACAGTCGAGGCACGACTTGGGGCCGTGGTCACGCTCCAGACAGTAGAGACACACACCGTGCGGGTCCGTCACCGACATCATCCAATGACAGTCCCCGCCAGACTTGAAACCGGGCATTCCTACAACACCAGGAGTCGATCGACCCAAAAAAGCAGAGACAAAAAACCTCAAAAAACTCAGTATAAAAATGACTGGAGGTACCACTATCTCCGCACCTGCGCTTACTGGCGCGAAAAAAGAACAGACGTCAGCGCGTGAAGGCGGCGTCTAAGTAGCTACCATGACGTCATCTCAGCGACCACAATGGCAAATGCGGAGCCGCACGGCGCCACCTTCTGACAATCAGGGGTACTGCTGACAAAAACTTTACGGATCCAATCTGACTCTGGGGGTAATTCTAAGGTAAGGAATCTATCACTATGTGTTTCTTTCAGATGTAGAGAACATCTTACTCGCTATTTGTGGTAGGGTGGGCGAGCCGTAAGGCTTTATCAGAGGGTAGTGTTAAGCATTTATTGTACACTCAGGTAAGAAATGACGTCACACACTCAGACTGAACTCAGACCAAATTGTTTGCATAAAAACTTTAGTTTTATTTTATTTTCTAGAACCAAGCCAAGCCTGGTACAAGTAAGTGGAATTGTACTTTGCAAAAATAACAGTTAAATACAGTTTGAATGCATTGGTTACGGGTAAGCAGTTTGTAAAACAATTGGAATTACTTTTCAGATTACTTTTTGAGTTACTTTTTCTACTCAGTGCCTAGATATCACACTGGGACATTTTCTAGAGAAAAGGTAAGTAAATCCGTTTTTGTACATTTCCAGTTTTAGGGTTTCATAGTAACTAACTCCACACTTAAAACAATTTTCACAAGAAAGCAGTAAATGTAGTCCTATGAGAGAAAACTGTATTCAAGTTATTTATTTTGAAGGTTTTGTATAGCACGAACAAGACGCTTGCGGGTATCAGAGCGCTTTAGAAAGCAGGCATAGATAACATACAGTGAGCTTTACAGGTCCGATATAGGTAGAATACACATGAATAGAAATACAAATACTATAGGTTAAGTAAATAGATTAGTGATAGCTATTACATATTGGCAGGTTTCTAAAGGAATGTATGAAACAGTTCAAGTGAATTTAGACTAGAGAATCAATTTCACTTCTTTTCTGAATGATGCCCTGCATGGGTTCAGTCTTGTTTCTGGGGGCAGGGCATTCCAGATCCCGGTAGCCATTCCTGAGAAGGTACAGTTATATGTTTTCTTCTTGGTCAAACATGGTGGTTTCAGTAGAAGATTGTGGGAGCTTCTAGTGGTTCTATTCCCACTCGATAGGATCAATTTCTCCGCTAAGTTTCTCGTGGTTTTGTGATGTAATGCCTTGTGTGTCATACAGGCAATTTTCAGATGGATTCTGGCCTCAAAAGGAAGCCAGTTGAGGGCACAACGGTCAGGGGAGATATGACTCTCTTGGATCCTGTGATGAGTCTTGCTGCTGCATTGATTGACGCTCTAAGAGGGGCTGTCGATGCTCTGGGAGGGCCGCATAGAGCTACACTCCCGTATTCCACTTTGGGGTTTATAAAAGTATGAACTGCCTGTATAAAGTCATTTGCGGGTATGAAGGGTTTCAGACTTCTTAAGGTGTTCATGTGAAAATGGGTTCCTTTAGTTGCAGCGCTGAAGTGCTTCTTCATATTTAGCTTATAATCAAGGGTAATTCCTAGTGATTTAGCAGAATCAATGATTAGGGGTTGCCCATCGAGTGCTGTTAGATGCTTCATCCATTCACGGATGATGGTTGTTTGGTTGGTTGGGTGGGGCAATTAATGGGAATTCTGTTTTGAGGGTGTTTAGTTTTAAGTGGTTATTGGCCAACCAGGTCTGCGTTTTATGTAGCGTTGAGTTGAGGGACTTGATGTCTTCAATTGAGTGGACCTTAATGTAGAGTTGCGTGTCGTCTGGGTACATGTGGTAGTGGACATTCGCAGAGTTGAGAAGATTGGTGAGTGGCTCCATAAACAGATTGAAGAGTGTTGGGGAGAGGGAGGGTCCCTGTGGCACTCCTAAGATGACTGGCCTGGGCTTGGATAAGGATTGATTGATCGTGAGTCTTTGTGTTCTGTTTTGGAGGAAAGACATAAACCAGTTTAAAACTGTTCCAGATAGACCCATTCTTTTTTTCAGGAGGTCTAGTAGGTTGTCATGTTTGACGGTGTCAAAAGCGGAGGATAAACCAAGCAAGATGAGTAAGCAGGCTTTGTTCGGATCCAATATTTTTAGTGCATTGTCTATTATGCGTGCCATGGCTGATTCGGTACTGTATCCTGTACGAAAACCTGATTGGAATTGATCGAGCATGTGAAAACAAGCACAGCACTCCAACGTGGCTCCCAAAGTTTTTATTGCAGATGAGCGCTAGTCAACGTGTTTCGGTTGCAACTTTCAAATTAGTTCAGCTTGGGTTTGGGAGCCACAATGGAGCGCCGTGCTTGTTTTCATGTATTGGAAAGACAAGACTATTTGTATATACGAGGAGTTGGCGGACACCTCTCTGTAGCCACACCACTGGCGTTTTAGTAGCATGCCAGATATATATATTCTCTCATACTCCTTCATTCCAATTGCACAGGCACCAGATTCTTCACGTTGTAAGTTTATTTCACCACATCCACCATTACGTTTTTCGGTCAACCCGGTGACCTTGCAATATATATAATTATTGCATAAAAAAGGTGACGTACAAAACGTGTGAACAATTGTGTTAGAAGACCATTATTGCAATTTCACACTTGCCCAAGCCATTGATCACTTTTGATGTTGACAAGATGAGAATTGTTCTTTCTCAAATAACAATGCTGTGGTAAATTAAACCATGTAAAACCCCATGCTGGACAGTAAAACCCCCACCAAAAAATTCCAGAGTTTATTTGAAGTTGTTTATTAACCGCATGCGTGCGGGCGGAATTCCGCCCGTACGCTGGGTTTTGCGAAACCGCACTTTACGTGACGAGCTGGGCTCGTCATGAGCGTGCGAGGAGGCTACGCCATGACGAGCCCAGCTCGTCATGAGCGTCAAAGGGGTTAAATATCCTGTAAAACAGAGTGGCTAAAGTAAAGCAGGAAGGAAATCTGTTGCCAACAGTACAATGCAATCCTTAGCAAAGCTTTGCTTTAAATTCGCTAGTAAACCAATATATTTGTTTTCAACATAAAGCATCACTTAGTACGAGAGGCGATAGACCACAGAAACAAAATGAATAAATAAATGCTGTAACATTTTATAGAATGGAAAAATTATCCGCCACTTCACAAGGTCAAGAAAGAAATAAGCAGTCCATCTTTCGGACTAAGAAACAAGATGCAAGGGTCGGTGTAGGTGATTCGATCTATTTTGATAATCCTTGTTATTGGCTTACCTCTCTACTTTAAGCCCAGGAATGGTATAAAGTGAGTGATGTAGCCCAGACTAATATATTTCGATAGTTACAGTACAGACATTATGGATTCATTTATAAGTTAGACATTTATTCTTACGTAGGGTAAACGAAGTAATAAAACAGGAATTGATACTAAATTAACAAAATTAAAACCCAGTTAAAATGTTCCATTGATATGGTGTTTTCATTACTAAGGCTCTATTTGGAGTGCCATGAAGTGTGATAGGTAAGCCAGAAGGGGTTCCCGTGCCCACTGCGCCTCTGGAACCAAGCTGTAAGCTACTGACGAGGCCCTAGTGGGCTGAAATCTAACTACGGTTGCTTCTGTTAAGGTTCAGAGGCCTGGCAGGTCGGGTGACCTGTTCCTATTAAAGCAGGATCAAGGCTGGTTTGCATATGACAAGGGCTCGTCTCAGGTTGCATGAAGGGAAAAAACAAAACGATGATCTGTAATGAAGCTCTGAGAAATTACCAGTGGCTCAGAGTAATTTAGGAATTCCACCATCACTTTTTTTGTTTTCCTCCTGTAAAAAAGGACAAAGTAGACAACATTAATTATTAAAGGTTAAAAAGTTTACCAAGGTCTCTTGCAAATCAGAAAAAAGTAATACAAATTACTAAAGTTGCACAAAAAAATTAGGAACAGGCTAGAGAAGTACTACTGGGGGATAATGTTATGTATGTAATGTAATGAATATTTGTAGAGCGCACTGCAACCCGCCAGGTATCCTGGCGCTGAGAGACGGAAAAGAGCCTGTGGCAAAGGGCAGAAAAGGCATTATACTCTCGGATAGATCAAAGTTTTGTTTTTCCTTCTTAACGGCATAAGATATTTCATCTGTCGCAGCTCCGTAGGTAGGCTATTCCAGAGCCTTGCAGCAGCAGCAACAATGAAAGCTAGCCCCCCCCCCGCAGTTTAGATCTTCTGACCATAGGTACTTTCACCCAGTTAGCTGAGGAAGACCGAAGACAGCGAGTGGGAGCGTACCAACTGAATTTGTTCTGCAACGGTATTGGCCCTACACCATGCAGTGCCTTGACCACGACAGGGGGATTTGAAATGAATTATCTGCAAATTTGGGAGCCAATGAAGCTCCGCAAGGGACCTGGAAAGCATCCCTGCGAGGATCAGACCAGGGAGCCTGCCTGGGGTAGGGGCCACCCATGCAAGACGGCCTGCCAACACACTGCTGCCAGACGTGCAGTGGGCTCGGAGACCCCCATCCTTGATCCCCTCTGACACCTGCCTATGCGCCAGAAAGAGCAGACAAAGCGGGAGAAAGTGTACAACTAGGACCCCACCTAATTGCGACTGGACTCAATCGACCGCCATACCTGCAGTTGAGAGGGGGGGTGGTGTGACTTGAGACTGAGGTTAGGCCCCCTCCAAACCCTGTGCGGCCAGAGGTCTGAAGGCTGCGATTGGGCCTACTAGGCCCGCAAAAAGATGTGGAGCAAACTGGCAGTGGGAGGCCCCTCACTTCAAACTCTACAGGTCCAAGACCAGGATGATTCTGATAGCACCACAATGGTCTAGTCAGTGGTTCACAGATCTCGTCGCCTTTTTGAATGGCCTCACAAAATTGCTTTGAAGACTGGCTCTTCTGTAGAAGTTTGGAGGACAGATTCTGGATTCTCTGCAGTCTCCAAATTAAATATTTTGGGGACTCCAGCAGCAAGGCATTGCAGTAATCTAACCTGCTTATGATGACACTCCTTACTACCAGTGCGAGTGTATGTATGGGGGAATTTTCCTGAGGGCCCTGATAAGGGAAAAACAGCTCCCAACGGTCTTATTGAGTTGAGTTTCCAAAGTCAGCTTCCCATTAAAACAAATTCCCAAACTGAGAACCGACTTAGAAGGTGCCAGTGGGGGATCGGCGTGAATAGGCCAGAAGTCAGCTGGGGGAGGATATGACACTCTCCCACCTGCAATACAAAGGATCTGCATTAAATTGCAGGGAGTTGTTTCTCAGTCAGTGTACCACCTTCTGCATACAGGCATGAAAATTCTCCTCAGTGGAAGACTGTTCTCCTTCCAAGGAGAGAATAAGATGCGTGTCATCTGCATAGTTTTCCAGGCCTATGCAGTGGGATGTAATGACATCCACCAAGGGAGGAATATATAGGCATTGAATTAAATAGGGCTGAACGGAGAACCCTGCCGTACACCATAGTGTATCTTGGTGAGCGTAGACTGAAAAGGGGAAAGGGCCACAGCCTGACATCTGTCAGACAGATAGATATGAAGCCACTTCTGAGCCAGACCCACTACCCCAACTCCTTCCAACTGTTCCAGGAGAACCTTGTATTTGACTGTCGAATGCAGTGGACAGGTCAACAAGATCAGTATGGTACAATGACCCATGTCCGCACGCAGAAGATCGTCCAACACAGTCAGTAAGGCAGTCTCCGTCCCATGTCCTAGGCAGAAGCCGAATTGCACGTCATCCAGTATATTATTTGCCTCCAGAAACTATGGAAGGAGAGAGATAGGCCTGTAGTTTGACCCAGACGGGCTGGGTCAAACAACATTTTCTTCAATAAGGGGGTTACAACTGTCGGGCCCGGTCCAGCACCACCATCTTAGCAATCTGTTTCCTTTATAGTTTGTCTAAGTCTGTGGTATGGCAGTTCAGTTACCAGAAGTTGTACTGCTCATCAGGAGTCTAAGGGCAGCGTCCCGATTTTGGGCCCTTAGACTGTTGCCCAGGATGGCACTAGATCAAGCCCTGCTGAGAGGAGCTCAGAGCAGCGCTGCTCTCTCCATCTGCATCAAGCCACGCCGCCCCTTGGACCTGTAACGTTCGAAGATTACTGCTGGGGAAAGAGGAAATGCGTAGCAAAATTTCCTTGACCAATTTATCAAAAAGGCATTCCCTTTCAACCCTGGTTGGAAGAATCTGGATGCATAGTCAGCATTTTTTTTGAGTCTGCTAACAAATCTATTTGCTGATAGCACCATTCTTGGAAAATGTCTTGTAAGAATTAATCACTTAAGATCCAGTCATTTACGTGGGGGGGAAACAGTCTGCTTGAATATTTTGAAATACTGGAAAAGAGCAGTCATGCTTGGGTTTATGGCTAGTAACCATTTCCATATTGCTTGAGCTTCGAGATAGGGCGAGTGCAAGTCCCTCACTGCTTGTTCAGGTAAGGCACTGTTGTGCTGTTAGTGGGAAAAAAAATACTTTAAAGGCAAATCAACTGCTCTCAATTCCAGCATATTGATGTGATCAGTCTCTTCTGTGTCCAACCAAATTCCTTGGAAGTTACTAATATGCGTTCCACATCCCTTAAGAGAAGAATCTGTGATCAATGTTTGAGAGTGCAGATCCTGATGGAATGATACCCCTACCAAAAGGTTCATCAGTTGAGTCCACCATGGGACAGATTGAACTGCAGCATGTGATAACGTTAGTCTATCTTCCCAGCAGTTTGAAATCTGATTCCACTGGTCTTCTAAACATTGATGGGGAGGTCTCATGTGAAGTCTTGCGTGAGGAACTAGAAAGATGCAAGACATTGAGCCTAGTAGGGATGCAATCGGTCCCACTGATAGATGGCAAACATGTAGGCGATGCAGACACTTCAGATTAGTAATCTCTCTGCCGAAGGATACTATTTTGCAGATAGGGTATCCAGAACTCCTCCCATATATTGCAGCTTTTGGACCAGCTAGGATGTAGACTTTAGACTGACCTGGAGATCTAGTTTGGTTATCATCTTGATAAAAAGTTGGCAATGTTATTTCATCAAGGCTGGTGACATGCGCTTTATCAGCCAATAGTCCAGATAATAGTGAAGAACAAGTTACTTACCTTCGGTAACGATATATCTGTAAGAAACAGTAGTTAGTATTAGATTCCTTACCTTAGAATAGAATATCCCCAGGCGTCTGACTGGATCCGGAAATGTTTGCGTAGCAGTACCCTTGCGCGTCGGTAGGCGTCGTCTGCGGATCCGCGTCTGTCGTCAGCTACGTGATGACGTCGTCGGAGTACTTAGACGCCGCCTCCGCGTGCTGACGTCAGTTCTTAGACACAGCTTTTCCGCGCCAGAAACGCAGAGCCATGTTAAAAACCAACACTGGTGCCATTGAAACTAGGGCCCTGAAAGGGGATGACCTTAACCCTAGATATCAGTTCGCAGAACGGGGAGGATGGGTGGGGCAGTAAGGAATCTAATACTAACTACTGTTTCTTACAGATATATCGTCACCGAAGGTAAGTAACTTGTTCATCTGAAAGAAACAGGTTAGTATTAGATTCCTTACCTTAGAATAGAATCTATACCCCAGCAATACAACCCCGGTGGTGGGTCTGCGAACCAATAATCACACCAGAAAGTCCTGGACGATGGAACGGCCAAAGAAGCCATCTCTCCGGACTTGGCTGTCCAGACAGTAGTGTCTCGCAAACGTGTGCAGGGATGCCCACGTAGCTGCCTGACAGATGTCCTGCAAGGGGACTCCCCGGCCCAGTGGAATCTGCTCTCAGCCCAACAGGAGGCTCCTTCCTCGCCAATGAGTAACATGCCTTGATACACAAGACGACCCACCGAGAGATGGTCCTCTTGTGCACCGCCCGTCCCTTCTTAGTCTCTCCCGCCTAGCTTTCGAAGTCGGGGCCCGGCAGTCGGAACAGGTCTTGTCGTCATGGTCGACGCCGAGACAGTGGAGGCACCAGCGGTGAGGGTCGGTGACTGACATCAGTCGGTCGCAGTCCTCACAAGGCTTAAAACCTGGCATCCCTACCGGCACCGTTCGGAGTCGAAGACTCAAAAAATGATCAAAAGGGATCGTAAAAAATGTAGTCAAAAATGACTAAGGTACCACTTTTTCCGGATCTGCGCTGCTGGCGCGGAAAAAAGAAGAACAGACGTCAGCATGCGGAGGCGGCGTCCAAGTACTCCGACGACGTCATCACGGCGCCCGCGATGCCGGACGCGGAGCCGCAGACGCCTACCGACGCGCAAGGGTACTGCTACGCAAACATTTCCGGATCCAGTCTGACGCCTGGGGATATTCTATTCTAAGGTAAGGAATCTAATACTAACCTGTTTCTTTCAGATAAGATAGTTTCCTTAAGTGAGCTGCGACAAGGGCCATACATTTGGCAAATGTCAGGGGAACTGACTTTAGGCTGAATGGTAGTACTCTATCGCTGTTAAGATCCTAGTTGGACTTGAAGAAGATATGATGCTTTAGATATATCAGGATGTGAAAGTAAGCATCATGTAGATCTATCAAACACATCCAGTCTCCTTGATGCATTGGAGGATAAATCTGATGTAATGCCAGCATTTAATTTTTTCAATGTACTTGTTAAGTACTCACAGATCTAAAATGGGTTTGCACTCGTTTTTTTCTTTTGCACCACAAAATACCAGGGATAAATCTCTAGTCCTGTTGAGTCCTCTGATGGTGGGGAACATCCTCCACGGCATGCTTCTGTACCAGAACGTTGACTTTCCTGTAACAGGTCTTTCTGATGTACAGATCTTTGGATTAGTAGAATGGCCAATCTCAGTAGTCACAACCAATTTGTCTGTTAAGCGCCACTCTTCCAAATGACTGATACTTCCCCCTCCACCAGAGGAACAGAAGGGGGAAGGGCCTGCTCATTGCTTGGCGAGAGGCTTTCCTGTAGATGCAGGCAGCTGTTTAAATCCTCTTGGTTTGAGGATGGTAGTGTTACCTTGGGTGTTGTCGAGACCAGTGATGGGCTTTAACCCTCTGAGAGAAGAACCTTCCATCAGAAGGCCTGTGTCCATCTGTTTTTATTTTGGACAGGTCTCCATCTGCACAGGTGCCAAAAATTATTACTTGAGAAAGGCAAGTTTAGAATCCAGTCTGGAGACTCTGGCTTAAGGCCAGTTAGTCTAAGCTAAGATGATCTGAATGCAGATACCGTGCCAAGTATCCATGCACAGCCAGTTCAGAAGTATCCGGTGCTGCTCATATACAATCAGATTAGAAATCCAGTCACCTTCATTCAAGAGCTCTTGAAAATCTGGCTGGTCCTTTGGCAATTTCAGTGAACCTGTTCAGTGAATCCCACAAAGACCTACAGTACCTCTCCAACAAAGCAGAAGCACATGCCACCTCCATAGTTGAGGCTGATGTTCCATGCACCTGTTTGCCGATGAAGTCTACTTGCATCTGGTTGACGGAAGAGGAGCAAGCAATGTGGGATCATCTTGCAGCGGTTACAATGATAAAACATGGCGGAGCCAATCTGAGAAATAACGGGTTCTAGTCAGGCGGTTTATACTTCTTGAGAAGATGGAGCAGACTTCACCGATGCAGGCGCTAGAAATAACTGCATCGCAGGGACCAAAAGACCAGGAACCAGAGGAAGTAACAGTTTACCTGTAACTCCAGTTCTCTTGTAGGATATTTCCATGATATGGCAAAGGCACATAGTCTCGCCAACGTGCAGGGACCGCGGAGCACCTTTTAATATCTTAAGTTGATATTGTTCGCCTTTCTTCAGGGAGGCTTTGTAGTGTAGTTCCTATATTCCCAATAGGCTCTGCGCATTGGAATAATATAGCCTATAGATTAGACGTAGGACTGAGGTCCACTAGGTCTCTATCGAATATACTAGACTTAATTGTGTGTGCCAGCTAGCTCAGAGGTCACTAGAAACTCTCAAATTCACAAGAAGGGATTAGTCTGACAACTGCATAAACATGACAACTTTGTTTCCCCAAGATAAAACGTATCTTCAGAGTCGTGGAAACAATAGATCGATATTTCACTCAGTCAATCATGCATGCTTCGTTTCACTAGAGGTTCAGAGAAAGTAGAAAGACGGGGCGTTTTAAATGAAAGGAATTATTGAACAGTCTTCTTCCTCAAGCTTAAGAAATGAACTGCTACAATCGTAAAACTGTTTGTAAAATATAATGCATACAGTATAAATAGTAGAATAAAATACTGTAAGAGCATTGTATGGTTCCTAAACCATATATAAATACATACATAAATAACAGAGGCTAAAAGTACTCAACTGGTGCTTCTAAAATACGCCTACCCCAGTGTACCTAACCTAAGCACGAAGGAAGAAGTAAGTGAGGTGTAGCATAAATGTAGTATTCTTTTGCCAAGAATCTGACCAAGATTTCTTTAAGGGTCTAATCCGCTCCGTACCTTAGTTTAGAATGAAGGTCGGTCGGTCTCAGGAATCGATTTCCCAACAACCCGCAAGGGTAGCTTGGAAACACTGGAGCTGGATTTCTCGGCAGGAGAAAAGACAGCGTCTCGCTCAGTGCGTCTGCTGGAGGGTCGGCTTCCTTCGGCACTTGCTGTAGCAGGGCGCGTTTGGCAAGTAGATCGTCGAACTGCTCCAAACCATTGTGTGTTTGCTTGGGCGAGTGTGGGCATATTTATAGCTTGAAGGTGCAGACTTTGACGTACGGTTGGACATAATAACGTCATCAAAGAGTCTCAGTTCTTTGAAAACTCCATGAGTTCTTGGACAAATCAATATTCAAGCAAGGGGAAGTCCCCAGCTGCTGAAGTTGAGTTTTCCAAGAAATCGTGGATTTTCGAAACTAGTGGAAGTAGCCCTGACGTATTGGAACTGCATGAGCTATGCCTAAATATGGTTATGATTTCTATGCCTATATAAGGATATGGTGATTTATACCTATATAAGGGCATGATTTGGGAAACTTACAATATGGTCCTAAAATGATACATAACAGCGTGTAAAGACACTTAAGAGCTAGAGAGGCTATAATGCAGCCTACATACATAGGCTACACTGGCCACAATCTTTAAGTGAAAAAAGGGTGCCAGTACACTATTGTGCAGCGCTGAACACAGAAGAATCCCCTTTACAAAACTGTTTTTCCATGATAGAGATGAAAGAGGACAGATTAGCCTAATAGGTTGCCTTTATAGGTCTTGAAAATAGAGCCTGTGTTTTGAAGACTACAGAGACCACCAGTTTCCAATCATGCACAGCTTGTGGCACATCAGTTCTTCGAGGGCGATGTGAAGTGTATGCATGCCTCATGTCTGGAGCCCTCGGTCGTAAGAAACTGTTCCTTCTCTCATACGAGATTTCCATGTATAGTCATAAGCACTTGACTAGATTAGCAAGCCCATACCTAAAGAACTTGGTAGAGGACACAGGATAATTGTAGACAGATTTAAGCAAATCTGTTCCTAAGGGGAGCCTGCCCGATATCAACATCTGCCTTAGCATCGGAGTCCAGGCAGAAGTTTTTAGTGAATATATGAAATTATTTCCAGGTTGCAGCTTTGCATATCTCTAGAATGGTACTCTTGGAGCAAAGCAACAGTAGCCCCGTTCCTCTGATAGAATGAGTCTTAGCAGCAAGAGATTTGTTGGCATAGATGGATGTTAGAAAAAAGTAGGTAAAGAGATCTGTACAGAATCTCTTGGAACTCCAGCGCTATGAGCATCATCCTGGCCCATGACTGCGACCGCTTGATGAGGACACCCAGGATTGGAGGAACTGGAGTAAAGGCGTAGAGAAATCTGACCCAACCAGTTGATTCATTGGGCATTCCCCAGGGTTCCAGTTTTGTAGTACCCAGATGAGAAGTTTTGGCATTTGCTGGCGAAGTAGACTTCTGGAGTGCCCCATCTTCCGTAGATACAGTGGACCACGTTGTCGTTTATGACCCACTCGTGGTTTTTCTGAAGGAGCCTGGCAAGTGAACCAGCCTGAGCCTTTTGAACACCTGGGAGGTGTGCTGCTGTGAGCCAGGACCCACTTCCAGATCGCCTGGGCTGCCAGAGGCAAGAGTCTGGACCTTGAGCCTCCCTGCATGAGGTAGTACATTGTTGCATTATATGTCTGTACAAGCAGAGAGTTAGAGGGGAGTGATGGCAGACAGGCTTTCAGAGCCAGATGAACTGCCCGTAGCTCTAGTAGACTGATATAGTATGTGGCTTTGCTGTGGGACCACATGCCTTGAATTTGAAGGTGGCCTGTGAGGCTCACCATCCTTTGAGTGAGGCATCCACGACTATGGTCTGAACAGGTATCTCCTTGTGAAACAATCCCTCGTAGGAGATTGGTTGGCTAGCACCACCATTTGAGTGAATGCCAGGCTTGCTGAGAATCAAACCCAGTCTTCCCAATCTACTGTTTGCTGTTCTATTTGTCTTCTAGCATTCCTGAAGGACCCTAATGTGGAGACATGCATTTGGTGTGAGAAATATGCAGGGGGTCATCCAGCCCAGGAGCGAGGAGATCTTTCTCACGGTCGATAGAGATTGCCATGAGGACCTGAGCCTTCCGAAAGAGAAGTCTCTTCCGACATTAAAGGAGGCCCGCAATTATTGCAGGAACTGTAGTGGGTTCGAGGTGGACACTGCATGGTTGACATGGAAGCCCAGCCAAAGAAGATCGGAGGTCCAATTGAAGTGAAGCCGATCCTCCCGAGACGTGGATGCTTAGATCAGCCTATAGTCTAGATAGGGAGAGAAGAACACAGAATTTGATTTGATTTTTGAGTTTATAAAGTGCGATAGTTACCCGCAGGTGTCAAGGTGCTGTAGATTATCATCCAAGAAAAGTCCATTAGTATAGTTGATTCAGGACATATCTACCCGCAGAATAACCAAGTCTTAAGAGCCTTTCCAAAGGGCACAAGATGGCCTTCATGTTTATTGGAAGAGCATTCCAGAGTTTACAGGCAGCAGTTGAGAATGCTCAGTCACCCCATCTATCTTGTTATGGGTACATGAAGCTGTAGATTAGGAGATAAGCAAAGGGATCTGCCCGGGGAGTACCAGCTAAACATAGATTTTAATCTCACTGGATAGGGGAGATACAGAGAGATTTGAGCTGATGCTCTTGTCAATTGTGAGCCAGTGAAGGGTTTCCAGCCATAGGCAGCAGAATGTCTTCTAGGAATGTCCAGAACCAGTCTTGCAAGGGCATTCTACACCACCTGGAGTTTGTACTGCATACTCTTGTTAGAGTCTAGGTAAAGTGAGTTGCAGTAATCAAGGCTGGACATTACCAGGGTGAAAACGAGCTGCTTGAGTGCGGGCTACTGGATGAGAGGAAAGATTTTCTTCAGCATCCTTATAATCCAAGTGCAGGCAGTGATAGCACTTAGTTTGGGTGTTGAAATGGAGTTCAGGGTCCACCAGTACTCCAAAGTTCTTGGCCATTTTTCCTGTAGTAGGACACTAACTTGTGGGGTAGGGAAAGGCAGGAGACGTGTCTTTGTTAGAGTAGGCTTTATTTGATGAAACAACAAGTCTGTACAGGTTTTCCGGGGTACGGCTCTCCTAGGGGAGCTGCTCCTTTCCTTGCGGCACTTTCTCAAGATTCCCTCTTCCCTTCGGCGAGTCGGACTCCTCCTCCGCTTTCCTTCTTCAGGCTCCGTTGTGGAACAGGCTCCGCCGGTGGGGGAAACACAAGAGAGGGGTGTGTCAGTCCACAAGCTCTACTCAAATTACAGTAAGCGGAAGGGGAGTGAGGGAAACCAAAGTGCTCTGGGTAATAGGGAAGTGAAGGGCAGTGGTTACCAGGGGACTAGGGAGTATTCACGGGGTGCCTCTACCCTTCCTTCCAACCCAACCCAAGATACGTTTACGCACCTGTTAGCCACACCCCTCCTGGCGTGCGGCTGGGCGACTCGTAGAGTCGTTGGCCTCCTGGCTCCTGCGCCTCCACTGGGTCTCTTCTGTCCCCCGCCTCAGTTATTCCTCGCGTCTCCTCCGCCTC